>NC_137427.1:19830000-20400000 GCF_964374335.1 Astatotilapia calliptera | reverse complement strand
TTGAATTAACTAACAAATTATATGGCTCGCTATGTGTAACAGATGCAAAATGCTAATTCCAAAACCAAAACGTCTACACTCCATAACAAACGGCCAAAGCTGTGTTTTGTGCTAAAACAGATGCGCTAATATTGAATGCACTTAATATAACTTAGAACAAGCAAATCTGAGTAACTTTTTACCTGAGGGGAACTGTGAGATCACTTACTTGCCATTGAGAACAGCTACTCCCACTGTGCTTCTAGGTGTAACCATGCTTGCAACAAAGCTCCACTGGCGTCCTTGAGGGTCCCACCTGACAGACACAGTGTAATTTCTCAATCCTGCTCAAGGCACAGCATAAAAACCTGTATCTCTAAGGTCTCAGTCACACAGGCTAGAGACCGGTCAGCAACTCCCTGGCAACCTCCAGTCACTAGGGAAAAATGTGTGAGTGGGGCTTTAGCAATCATTTCACAGCAGCTGCCATCAAACTCAAACAACCCTCACTAACTGCTCAGGAAACGTCCATTTTTTCCTCGTGACCAGTGGTTGCAACCCAGTGTGACCTAGGCCTTACCAATAATGAAATATATAATGTTTAAGAAGGGAATCAAAATATCTGTCAACAGTAAAATGTCATTTTAAAGAGAGACAGCCGTTTCTCCACAGAAAAACAGTATAAAAAAGCAGGGATATGAACAGCAAAACCTGGTCATACAAACCCAAGTTTACCCATATGACTAACTACCAGACAAAGTAAGTGACACTATTTAATAATTTGGATGAATTGACCCTTTAAAAAGCTGGGTTGATATCACAGAAAAAAAACAGCAGTGTGAAGTTATTTTGCACCTTTCCACTGTACTGAGGTAACTCCAGCCATCGTGTCCTCCTACTGCATACATGGGTCCCTCTAGAACAGCCACACCTGCAGAAGATAAACACACGTACTATTAAATCATGAAAACTTCTCAAAACCAAATCAGCCAGGATAAGCAAAGCATCACACATATAAAGCATCATACTTTTAGGACAAGAGGTGTTAGTTTTTATGTGTGTGTGCAACTACACCCAGGGCATTAGGCATGTAGAGTTAGCAGCATGTTGACACCTCTGTACTTCAGGGATTTATCTGCCTAAACATCTGTGCTGCCAGATGTGTTTGAAAACCCACCACGGTTCACACACTTGCACACTTTCGTAAACACAATAAAACAGCACAGCACGCCTTATCAAATGTTGTTATAGTAATAGCAGGACACTGCTGCGAGTGGGGAGATGCCTTTCAAATGAGAAACATGGGCTCAAACCAGCCTGCTGAAGTGTTCTTGAGCCGTGGCACCGAATCTGCTGATCCGCTGCAGTTGAGTTGCTCTTTTTTGTCACTTTATTGCGTTAGGAAGCAAGTGTAAGGACAACGTTTGAAGGATTGAATCCAATTTCATAACCAAATATTTTTTCTTCTTCAAAACTTTACTTTTATATCACAGTGCTTAATATCTTTGGGACACAGTTTATCCACAATGGAGCAGGGTGTGTCTGTAAGGTGCATCTAAGCTTCTGTTTTGATCAAAATTTGTAAGGTAAAGTCCAGTTTATAGAACAGCACAAAGTGAAGACATGCAGGAGTGTATCGAAGGCAACTAAATTAGAGATAAAGTATAAATACAGCCCAAACAGGACACCTACCTTCTTGACTCAAAATTCAAAATCTAAAGCAAAAAGAAAAGAAAATATAAGTTGTCAAACTGCCCTCACCTAGGCCATGCCTGTGTGTGGACATGGGGGGCATGACGCTCCAGGTTTTGCTGTGTGGGTTGTAACACTCCACAGTGTTGAGTGTCTTGAGTCCGTCTCGCCCTCCAACTACGTAGAGACGCCCGTCGAGGACTGCTACACCAAACTGTAGTCTCCGTCCACTCATGGTGGCAACTTGCCTCCAGGCGTCTCGACGTAAACAATACTGCTCAATAGTCGTGGCACCTGAAAAAAAAAAAAAAAAGAAAGAAAGAAGAAGAAGTACGTGCTATTAATTCTGAAACTCTCTAAACTGTACTTTTTCACACTTTGTCCTTTTATGCATTAAAAAAACAATTCAAACTTGCACCTTCTTGATAACGCCTTCTCACAGTTGTAGGATAGTGTTAAACCTGTTGACACTGATGCTAAATATTTCATTTAAAGGTAGAACTAAAGGAGCTGCTCATTAATGTGGAATCTGTTAAGCTATTAAGGTGAACCTATTATGCTTGTCCTTACTTCCTGTAGAACCGACTCGGTTCCTCACACTACACATGCGGTCAGCAAATGTACAAGTAATTCCTTTAAGCAAAAAAACCCTTCAGATTACCCTAAACAGCCTGTTTAGTGAAGGAATACCCTTAATATGGTAATGTCAGCTGTGGCTGTGAGCAGAGATGCCCCATCTATTGAAATCTTCTGTTTGTAATGGGCATCAATCAGAACAAAGCTTTTCTAAATGGAAGTTACCGACTCTCAGTTTGTAGCATTTGTCACAGTTTAACTGTAAGCTCAGTCCTCCTCTACCACAGCATCACCTGTGTCTGGATGTGAGATGCTGTTGTACCTTTCGTAGCATCCATGCCACCCACAGCGAACATGGCCCCTACGGTGGCCTTGCGAGGCCGAGTGCGGGGGCTCTGAAGCAGGGGCCGACGCTGGGGTAAAAGGTGATACTTCATCCCCTCCATCAGGAGGCGTTGGCACTCTACACTCTCCCGGAGGAGAGGGTTGCTCTCAAGGTCCGCTAGGAACTACAGACACATGCAAAAAAGAAATGAGAAAAAAAAGCAAAGGCATCAACACGCAGAATCATGTGACAGCTGCAGCTGGAATATATGGAGGGCACACGCATGTGCTACATCAGTATGGGTGTAGGGACATGTTGGCTGCGATGTTATCGCTGATTGAAGAGGTTCAAGAGCCGAAAGAAGGCTGCTCTCTCTCATTGAGAGATTAGATGAGATCAGACCAACAACCATTAATGCGCTCTCGCACACGAGACCACGCACACACTGATCATCTGACACACTAGAGAACTAATCTGCCCTCAACATCTCATCAGCTCTCCACACCCTATAACCTCATCTACAATCACACACACACGTGCGCAAAGACAGACACACAAATACCCAGGGGCTGCAGCAATCCACAGCCTGTTCCTGAAAACACATCCTGAGGAAACTGCTGCCTGTGAGAGGCATGGTAGTGAGAATCAAGTTTTCCCTCAAGCATGGGGGGGGAAATACATGATTTACATTTAGATAGGTTTGTGTTTGTGTGTTTGTGTGAATTTCGAAGTCATTTTAGGTTAGACTTTGAGAATGCCTGCATCTCTGTTTTTGTCCCGCATGTTCAGACAGTCACTTAGATTCAATCACAGAGAGCAGGTATAATGGAAGAACTAGAAGATAAATAAAAAAGAAGAGGAAAGCGATTATTATTTTTACCCTCTCATTTATTTTCTGTGTTCTCCTCCATAATTCCCACCAACACAAATAACATTCAGCTCAAATAATTCAACTTGGTCACTGAATATAAAATCAATTTCCCCCCCGCCAGACGTGGAGAGCGCAAAGCAGGCATGGTAAATGGATAAGCAGCTTACACACCAGGGTGAACCCACACTTCTACTGCGTACAATCACTGAGGGACAAATTACGGCGAACCCTATTTGCGCATTCATTCATGTGCATGTGTGTTAAAAAAACGGACAGATCGAAAAAAAATAGTGTTTGTCCTCTCCGGTGGTATTTATACATCTCTCTGTGAAGGACTGAATGTGGAGGATGAGATAAGACAGCTTGCTGCAGGCGTCCCACCTTGTCCTCTCCGTCCTCTCTTTACCTCACAGTGGGCAGAGAGAAACTTGTGTTATCTTCTCTGTTTCAGCTCACGCTTGAGAGAGAGAGAGGGGCAGCATGGGCTCTGTCTTCTTCTAAAAAAAAAAAAAAAGGCACACTCTCATACACACATCTTCCAGCTACACACATTTTTTATTCCTTATGCGTGTCCCTGTTGCTGGATGTGCTCTTGCTCTAGCTGTCCTCTCCATCTTGACTTTTTGTGAACACCATACCACTGCACAAATTCCCACAAAACACAACTTACAAACAATACTGCTATGCAAATAATTTAATATACAATTTTAATCATTTCAGATTTAATGTTGTCCTTTGAGGCAGTTCACTGGTTTTAGGCCTGACTGTAATATCTCAGGAACTACTGGGCGTACAGCCATGACATTTTTTCCACATACAGTCATGGTAGCCACAGTCTCTTTCATTTTAGCGCCATCATTTTAGCTGTATATTTACTTTTTCCAATACTTGTACCATATCTTGTATTTAGCACTAAAAAATACAAGAAATGAACTCATTCAGTGCTAAAAAAAAAAAAATGCTGGCATCCTCACGTATTAAAGTGAAAATCTAAGTGGTAAGTAAACATTATACCTGTGAAATAAACTAGCATATTAGCACTGTCGTATTAGATTTACAACATTTGTTTTTTTAGCATTGTGTTGTTGGAAGGCGGGCTTTTAAATATATAATACATCTCGATTCAGGTTTGCAGTAATCCATATTCTTATAAACATATTAAGAGCCAAGGCACACCATAATAAATATAATAGCATCTTTTCACTAGTGCTCTGACATTGTAGTGTTGTTAAAAATTAAAAAACAAAACAAGGGGAAGTGTTTTACTGAATTTCCATGACAGAAAAATAAAATCTCATTTTAATTCTTCTCCCTGGTCTACACTGCCAATTTTGCTTCCTGAGATATCACATAGAGAAACTTACATTTATATTTTTTTCTCCAGATTACAAGCAGCAAGCTGTGCCTGTCTTGGGAGAAGACTTTGCACTATTTTTGGTAGGCTGCATTGGTTTTTGCCATTACTTTACTATTACTGAAATAAACTGGCTGTGGCTGTGTTCATTAATTTACTCAACTGTTGTCAGATCATCTGAAGAGCTTTGCAGTCTAATTTTTTCTATAATCGTGGCTTCACAGTAAGGTGCTGGGGTCGTTATGGCTCAGGATATAGAGCAGGTCATCTACCAATCAGAAGGCTAGTAGTTCAATCACAGTCAGACACTGGACAAGATACTGAACCCTGAGTCACTCCTGACACATTCGTCAGGGTGTGAATGTTAGAGAGAAGAATTACAGAAAGAAAATGATGCTTTGCTGGCAGCACTGTACAAACTAATAAGAATTAAAACCCAACAAAGAAGTCAAATAGGCTCGCAAACGGTCATATCCAGAGCAAACTAATCTTGGTTCACTAATCTGACCCAAAAAATAGGACTAACAGTTCTTATAAAAACGTGCCTGGAATATGTTAATTTATCACCATGAGGATAATTTGGGTGAAGGCCTATTAAGTGATCATCATGTGCAAGTTTTATTAAATTCTGACAAATAGTGTAGAAGGATTACCAATTCTTGTGAACTGTGTCCAAGTGGCTGCACATCATCATTTAGCAAGACGCTTACTTCTGCTTTTCTGCATACCTCATACATACAGGTTAAGTTCATTGAAAGGTCATATAGTATGGCTGGAAACAAACGCATACACACACACACACGCACACACACACACACACGCACACACACACACACACACACACACACACACACACACACACACACACACACACACACACACACTTCATATTCCTGCTTAAGAATGTCACGTGTATTTGTAATTGCATATTCTTGTATGTGACAATAAAAAGGGCTGTAGCAAAGGAATCAGTTGAAGTGAGCTGAGTTCAGGTGAAGGAATCTTTTCCTCAACTTTGGCTGACACAGAGAGCACATTCTTGCCTTGTTTTGTCGTGCAGTTGAGTGTCTTGTGTTCCAGCGGGGTTTGTGCCTAGATAAACCCAACAGATGAAGACACCCACGTAGGCTTCAGCTGCCAACATGCTCCATCAGACCTGCTTGTCGGTTGTCATCCTGCCTAAAAGCGCTAAATTTCCACTGGTCACAGATATTGTACAAGCTGTCATACAGCTGTTTGGTGTGTACCGTCAGGCTGATGCACTTCTGAGGAGATTCGATGAAGAATATATATGTGAATGTGTATGAGTGGGAACAGGGATCGGGAATTAAAACATTTCATCTGGTGAATTGACATCCTCTTGATGAATAATAACATGGTGGCCTAGATAGAGAGCTAACTAATTGGCTGATGAATATTGATCGGTTGTCTGTGTGAGGTTTATGTTTCACTCTATTGGCATTTCACAGCTCGTGAGGATCCTGAATGCTGGCTTATTTGTCATTTTGTCATGGTGGCGGTGGGGGAGGAGCTGTCACACATGATACACTGTTAAAGGTAAAAATCAACCCTTGGCTCTGTGCCTCTTTTGCTTTCAGTCTCTCTGCTCTGTTGCCACTCTGCTGCTTTACCCCTCTGCCATCCATCTTCTTCCCTGGTTACATGTTACAGCTACTTGTGATTTCAGCTGACCGGGGCGAAGCCATATATCTGAGCTGTTCATGCTATAAAGTGCCAAAGAACAAAAACAGGGCGATGTATAGATGCTGACAGAGATAATGGAAAGACCTGAGGGGGGACAGAGGGAAATTGTTGATAAGGGAGATGAAGAGAACAGATAATTTAGCTGCAGTTACGAGAGATATCACAGTTAATTAAGGTTTTAAAAAGTGTGTGTCTGATTATGCCTGTAGCCCTGGGCAGTAAGTGAAGTTCTGCTTAGCATAAAAACTTCTGAGCATTACAGTATAAGTCAGATACCTGCCACACATACTAGACAGCACATAGAGCTATGACACACCTGACAGAGTAATGGTTATGGTCCCCAGCTGTCTGAAGAGGACAGTGAGACAGAGAGACAGGTTATAACCAAGAGGCCCGAGAGGAGAGAAAAAAAGGACGAGTTAAATTTGGCCAGCACACCGTCAGGGGGGAGACAGATGCACACTCCAACCGTGTACTTTGCTGTTACACATATGAGGACATAAGCATCTTTGACATCTCCCAAAATAAAATCAATAAAATATTCATGCAGTTCTAGCTTTGAAAAGCAAAGACTAATGCAGCACGCTGAGTGAAATGGTCAACAACACAATATAAACACAATGTGCTCTTTGTTAGCTAACAGCGATTAATATATTTTTATTCGAAGAAACCCATGAAGCGCCGCACATCGAGACATGTCGTGTTCACGGCTAAATCTGGTTGACCAGTTGTTAGCCTTTAAACAGACACGTCTAATTGTCTGTGTATGTCTAAATTTGATTCGAAAGCAAAATGTATTTTTTAAACTATAAAATTCATGTTTACCCATTGAGCAATTTTCTTTTGTTTGGAGATCTAAAAGGTCTAAATTTTGTTAGGAAACGCTTGTGATCAAACAGTAACACATCTAATCAAAGTACACAGAGCAGCATTATCCGATGTTTACGCCTTTGATAAGCTTATGCAATGTTAAGTTTATTCCCTTTCAGAGCTGCCGGGTCTACTTATTAGTGCAACTCTGATAATTAATTGAATTTTCACCAGGATCTCTGTATTGTGCATCTGTTTGTTAAATCTTACCATTTTAATTTTCTTGGTAACCAGTGACATTTACCTCTTTGACGCTCTCACCTGTGGTTGCAGCAGCGGGAGTCTGATATGAGCCAGCAGCTGGGGTAGGTGGCGTTGTCGAGTGGAAGCGTCATGACGGACCCAGGTTAGTAAAGACGTAACCACGGTTTCCTCATCCGGCACGTTAATCTCATCAGATGTGAGGAGCCTTTCCATCTCCTCCACTGGTAGTAGGAGGAACTCCTGGCCTCCAACCACCTCCAGAAAGTGCTCCTGGGGGTGCAAAGAAGGTTAGAGTAAAACTGAAGGATGGATGAGATGGACTGGAAGAGAAAGACAGAAGTGGGGGGAGGGGGTTAGAATAGATGAATAATGCATTGCAAAAAAAAAGAAAAAGAAGAAGAACAGCAGAGAGGATTTGAGAGGAGAGAGAAAAGGGATTAAGGGTTTGAAGAATACAAGTGGAGGGAGGAAAAAAGAGGAGGAAATTACAGCTTGAGAAAGGTCAGATAAAAATTGAGAGGAAAAGCTGCAAAAGGGGATCTGGATGAGAAAATATGAGATCTATTGAGTCACAAGACGGGAAGAGATGATGTGACAAAAATTAATGAGTGTAATCGGTTAATCTGACAGTTATTTGCTAAATGAACTGATTAATTGCTTAGTCTATTTGCAGCTCCTTAAATTGCAGATTTCCCTGCGTGTTTTTGTCAAACAGTCCAACAAGCTACAGCTGATCACAATCTTGTGAAAGCTTATTTCTCATTAGATGTAAAAAAACAAAACAAAAAACTCTCAACATATTTCTACCATCTGTAAAATTAAAAGAAAAAACAGAGAAAAAAATGTGACCTGAATAAAAAGGTAGGAATCTAAGCAGTGTCGAAGTCATTCTTGTTTAGCTCTTACACAAAGACTGCAATAATCCTGTAAGCTTTGTGAGTCTGAACGTGTGTTTGAGAGTGAATTACAGACACTGACAGTCACACCCAAAGAAAGCCACCTTTATGACATAATTACCCGAGATTAAACCTTAACAATAATCCACTTACAGAGAACTGGAGAGAAAAAGAGAGCAACAGTACTACAGACAGAGACAGACACGCAGAGTGACGCTGGATGAAAAATGAGGCATGTAAAAAAAAAAACACCACACAAAAAAACAAGAGAACAAGAAAAAGAATAATCAAGTCGATGAAGGAGCTATTTCACCGTCACCATAGCAACTCTGTGCAGAAAAACAGCCATTGTGGCAATAATGATTGTGGTGCTGTGTGAATGAGGAGCCAATTTGTTACCAAGAATAAGATGAAGGCTGGGGGTGACTGGAGTCTTACTGAATAAAGCTGTACTGAGGTTAAAGGTGAAAGAATCCTCTTAATTGTTTTTACATGTCACTGTTAAAGACTTGCAATCTACCTAGATCTGCAACATCATTTCCAGCACTGCGTTTCCCAAAGCAGTCTTTTCATTCATTTTCGTGTGGTGATTCTACAAGCAGGGGAGGTATACAAAGATGTGAACTGGCTTTGTACCCACCATGGTGTAGGCGTGAGCAGCCCGATGCAGGTCATGGCAGCCCTGAGCATCAGCATAGGAGCGGATGCCGAGACAGTTGGATGGGTGGAGCTGCTTCATGAGGAAGGAACAGCAAGCCTGAACTACAGATGACAACTGCAGCAGGCAGGAGGCTGACAACAGAGACTCAATGGTGTCTTCCCTCAACTCAAGACGGCCTGGATGACATGAAGGGAAGAGCAGAGGAGCAAGATGGTGAAGAAAGAGAATTTAAAACGTCATAAAAACATGGAAATAATGAGACTTAATGTTATTTAAGAGATCTGCAGTACTGCAACAAGATCACGTGTGTTCATCTTTTTAAAAAGAGAATAATCATTAAATATTTAGTTAACATAGAAAATGTAAAGGCAGCTAGAAAAGACTTCCTGGAGATCTTAGCCATTAATAGATGTTGAGCTCACAGTAATGTTGGTGCTTGTTTGCATAATTTAGATCTTGCAGAGTACTGTACAGGACCTGGTCTGTTAATCCTAGCATGTCTTCATACTCTCTGTAATGGAGTATACAACGGACTAACCACACAGTTTACTTTTGCATTTTGCATGTATATTTTGTATATTGTATTGATGCATTCATATTTGTATATACTGATGCTGGAGCACAATTTCTAGATGGTGATGAGATGATGATCATTTCCACCCCCCAAAAGGAGGATAAGCCACAGAAGGTCATTGCTGAAAAGACTGGCTACTCAAGAGTACTGAGAGGAAAGGTGTGGAATGAAGAGGTGCACAAGCAACAGGGATGAGTGCAGTTTGAGGAGAGAAAAGTTGATTGAAGAACTTTGAACAGCTTCACAAGGAGTGGACTGAAGCTAGTGTCAATGCATCAGGATGCACCGCACACTGAAGTCTTGAGAAGACTGCAGCAACTGTCTGCAGCATTTCTAATGTGAAGGCACCACAGCCCTCTACGAGGAGGTTTTAGAGCACTTCAAGCATCCATCTGCTGACAGGCTTTATGGAGATGCTGTTTTCCTTTTCCTGCAGGACTCCGAATCTGCCAACAGTGCCAAAACTACTACCAAACTATGAACTATGAAGAATGTACACACAGCGTTCAGATCATCTTCATCTAGACAACTAGAGATAATGAATATTTACTGGAAGTGAAATATTCTAAGAATACTGGGTGTTATGAGATCTATCATCAAAAATAAAAGCAGAGTACTGCAGTATAAATATATAAATAGAGAATTTGGTGCATTTATCGACAATTTAATGTTTTTTTAAAATTCCAAAATCATGAAAAAAGAAGTGGCCATGTATCCGTAAAGAGTAACGTGAACATAGAGTTAAGTGATAAAAGCTGATGTCAATGCCCACCCACATCCGCTAATGGCACAGCAGCATATTTGCAAATTTCTATGCTTTTGCCTCTGCAAGCCACTTTGCAACCCGCTTCCAGTCCAGCTCCTCCTTCTTATGGTATGTAACTGAACTGATGGCATGCATGCTGTCACTGATGTCTGTTCTGTTCTATGCTGTAGGTTTGTCTTGCTGCTATTCAGTGCATGCACATGGAAGAGAACCACACAGCCAAGCACTATTTACTACAGAGAAGAAAAAAAACAATAATTCCTTCTTAAAGATCATCCTGTTTTTCTAAAAAGAAAAAGGGAAGTTGACCACTATATACCTGTGTATGCATATTGCACCAGGACCCACAATGCATCAGGGTCTACACCCTCCATCTTCACCTCGTCCTGCTTGGCTTCCCGCACATCACTGGTGAACATTGCAGCAAAGTAGTCAGACACAGATGAGAGGACAAGCCTGTGAGGAGAGAGTGTCAGGGATCAGCCACAGAAGACGGATGGCTGTAATGGAGCAACAGAAAAAGTTCACTTTGACCTCGCTGACAGGATTGGGTCAGAACACAGATCAGAAAAGAGAAAGAAGAGGCACAACAAAACCATCTGAAGAATGAAACAGGAGGAGAAACCTTAAGGAATAAAAATAAATAAAGCTTGTTGCATTGTCAAACAGCATATGCCTTTGGTTAAAAACAATCCCCTCAACTTTCTGAAACTTCCAATCTGATATTAACATACAGCCACAGTAAAAGCCTAAATGTCCCAATCGACTGATTTGTCTCTTTTAACCTCTTTACGTTAAGTGTTAAAGTGTACAGGAATAAGGAAATTGGTCAGACTTCAGCACCAGGTGAGATTTCTGCAGCAGTTAGGAATGTAAAGGTCTCATTATATAATCTCCTTTTAAAAATGAAGGTCGCTGAAAGACCTTTATATTAGAGATGGAAAAAAATGAGTTAGAAACCAGTGTGTGCAGAAAATGGTAAAGAAAAAAAAGTCATTATTTCATCAGTAGAGATTAAAAAAGACACCTAGTGTCCCCTGACCTTCAGTGTAAAAACATACTTTATCAACCATCCATTTAAAAAAACAAATGATGCAGAGCCTGAGATCTTTAAAGAAACATAAATGCTATTTCAACAACATTCAGCCAGATTTCTGTCTAAGAAAGAAGAGATGGCAGCTACAACTTTTCAAAGAAATACACAGGCACAGTTTCTAGACTTCCTTCAGTGTGGTACAGCACAGTCTTTGTCAGTAATAAGACTGTAAAACCTAACTCATGATGATTCAGACCTCTGGCTTGGAAGATTCTCTCATGATCCATTCTTAATGACTTGCCACACAATCCTTCTATCGTACTGCCAGATCCAGTCAAAAGTGAAGCCCTCCTCTGCAATGCTATCCAGTGTGCTCAGTTGGGCCTTGCTTGACACCCCTCATTTATATAGTATACATTAATTCAAGATGTAACTTTACTCTTTGAATAAGATATGTGTTTAATTTACCCACTGCTAGTTTCTTAATCTTTTTGCACACACTCATACCCCTTGGTTAAAAAAAGGAGAACAGAAACATGAGCAAATCTAGTGATGAGATAAAGGAAGAAGAAAGAAGACAGAAAGAAAAGAAGGGGAAATTTGATTATAATAAGACAAGGTTAATGTAAAATTTATTGGCAGGAAAGTCTGAGGAAGAAGTTAGCTAGTGTAATGGAAAGAAAGTGAGATGAAGGACAGAGTGAAATTATCTTAAGGTCACTTGTAAGAAGACAGTTAATTAATTCCATTCTGCAACAATCCATTAACCTTTCGTGCCACTGTTAAGTTACACACAGGCACACAAACATCTAGGCATTACAACAGCACTCGTTGGTGAATATTTACTTCCTGCTAGAGATGCCTTTGCACATGAAACCTCCAAGGAAGGATGCAAAATGCCATTGACATATATTTTTGATATCTGATCTAAATGTATCTGAGTAAAAGGCTCCCGAGTAAACCTTTTGAGGTGCAGCAACTAGTCAGTTTAACTGATTAACGTAAAAATAATTCGGAACGTTTGTTCAAGCAAAGTCCCAAACATGACCTGAATGATGACATAAACTTGTGACTCATATTAACATGTTAAACTGGCTTTGTTTGTGGCTACTTGAACATGAGTGTGTGCATGCACTGAATGTGTATAGTCTCATTACTGAGTGTGACACTGGGACCTTGACAGATAGCCTGAAGCAGAGAAGAGCTGTGTGAGCGTGTGTGCAAGTGCGTGTGTGTTTATTGTGCAGACAAAGATGTCAAAAATACACTACAGTCAGCAGGAAGTCATTCTGCCAGTATTCTAGTCAGGTATCTTCCCCCCCCAATCCCTCTCTCCCTGGTGCACACACACAAACATGTTCCCTTAATTTTTCATGGGTCTCTGTCTGACTAGCTGTGAGCGACACAGGCTGTATACAGCACTGGGTTATTTGCACACAAACACAAATGCACTGCGCTGAAGACAGAGACAAGACAGGCAGTGTGTCAACGTGTAATGGAAAGAGCAGAGAGAAGACAAAATGCCAGAGTGGAGAGAGCAGGAAACAGACGAGTTGGACTCAGGAAAGGAGGGCAAGCGCTGGAAACTGAACAGTGTGTCTGTTTGTGTTTCAGTGTGGATGTGATGCTCGGTATAGAGACACAGTAGTGGAAAAACAGAGAGGGGAAAATAACAAGCAGGTCGTGAGAAAGACTTGCTTGGATACTGCAACTTTTTGCAGTATCTCTGAAATACAGAGTTAGAAGAGAAGGACCTTTAACTGATAGCTTTGCTGCCAGTCCAGGGATTTCCTAAATCCATTTTGGGGCTTTTTACCTGGAACAGTTTTGTTAATTGGGTCTTCATTAGCTCATGTGTATTGGTCATATATTTTATCAGATGGTAGGAAAAGCACAGATTTCTTCCATATATTGCTGTAATTGATTTTAAAGTATGTGCACTACCTATGGTTACCCCTCAAAACTCCATTCCCAGCCAAAGCCTTGAAATTTAGTACAGACTTTAGTACAGAGAATAAATCCTAATGGTACGTATGGTTTGAACCATCAGATTTACTACACACATTCACATCACACTTGGGTTAAGCTGAAAAAAAATATCAGTCTATTACATTTTCAGCTATAGCAACAACACACTACAATACTCTGAGCAGGACCCATTGTGAACTGTCACATCCTCTGCAGAGCAAACAGACCTGGGTGGTTCATATAAGAAAAAAGCTCCTGGAAGTGGCTGTGCATTGCCCTTTAACAGAGGGGCTGAGGTTAACCAGATGTACACTGGCAAAACCCACTAGTTAGTTTTCTTCATCAAAGTCTTTATTCTTGTAAAACCAACCTTATAAACCCGCTGTTAAAGTTCAGCTCATAGCTGATTCTATTGGCTCTTCTAAAGGGCCCTACAGTCTATTATCCCCCGCAGTGTATCAGCAAAACTGAAGACTCTTGGTCTTGCAGTAATGGAAACAATGAACCGCAGCGCACCTACCTATCAGTCGATATACAGTGATGGTAAAAAAAAGAAAAAGAAAAAACAAAAGGTAATGGTATACTTAATAAAAATCGGTGAAGGCAGCGCTTAGAGAAGTAGGTACAAAAATAGATTTGCAACATAATGTGCTGCCACAGAGACTAAAAGGTACAACTGTGCTCAACATATTTATGCATTCACAGAGTTTTGGGTTGGGTTTTCCTCAAAGTGCACTGTTTGCAACAAACTCCGCAAGAGATAAGCAGCTACACGCAGTACAAGTAGCCTACTCAGCGTGTACACTGCATTTGTCTGTTTACATGTAAGATAAAGAGAGAGAGAGGGAGTGTATATTTTAGTCCCAGAAAAGCACTTTTATCCTACACATATAACAAAATCAATCCCTAACAAAACAACCACTTTCAAACAAAGATGTCGTACTCCTACCGCTTGGCACACACACACACACACACACTTGAGACAAACGAACACTCAAATACTTCAGACGCCAACACACTCTTTCACATGCAGCATTAAGATTCTCCTACAGCAGGGTCTTTTGTTTGTCACCATCTGTGCCTGGAGGACTAAATCAAATGAGGCAGAAGAGGAAGGCGAGAAAGAGAGAAAAGAAGCCTTTCTGCTGGTGGAGGGCCACTTTTCTGTCTCATCCCTGCAGATGGACCCTGCTGCTTCGCCAGTGGCCATATGCCCAGGGAGTAACATCGACGGTGCAGTGGAGGCATGTGACTGATGCATGGTTCAAACAGACTCTGGTACATATGGTACAGAGGTACTATAAAAATAAATCCTAGGAGCACGACTGTGGTTCTGCTGTTTGTGAGAGATTCTTTCCAAACATCCTGCGTGTGCAGTATATGTGTCATCGTGCCCGTGTGTTCATGCGTGAGTGTAGATGCACGTGTTCAGATGTTGTGGTGCATGTGTCAGCACTTCATTCGGGAGTTAATTATAACGCTGCTGCATGTATGTGATAGTAGAATCACTATTTCCAGCTGCTGTATTGTTTTTGCCTTGTGAGTCTGTGTGTGCGTGACCTGGAGAAAAACTGAAGTGGGATCAAAATTAGTTCTGAGCACCTTGGCAGGTGTTCATGTCTGTCTGTTGACAAATTTTATTAAGCAGATGACACATCGATTCCCCCCCCCCCTTTTTTTGGCCGAGGCTCTTGTCTCTCTCTCTTTATTTATTTATTTTTAAAACGCTGTTTCTTTCCAACTGTTTTTTGTATTGAACAGTCCAAAAAAACTATTCAGGCTATCACTCTCGTCCTCTGCAGCTTTATATTAGCACTATTCTTTAAGCTAAGCTACTATAGAGTGACTGTGCCAGCCCTTAGGCTCATGATGTCCTGGACACTGTCTGTTCTTTTAAAAATATTGACTGTCTTTACAGCTCAGATTTTGGCATGAAGATCAATCTCGGGATCATGACTTTTTGGTGGTAAAATAATTCAAACCAAAAAGAGTTATATTAATAACTAAACACTTTTAGGATGGTGTCATTTGATGCACTCTCTTGGCTGAAGTTTTGTCTGTTTTCAGTGTCTTCTTCATATATATGATGGCACTTGTACCTTTAGGTGTTGTGCTTTACTGACCGACTTTCAATGTATTTTTTTTAATCACGAGAATTCTTATCATCTGCCCTTAATCTTTTAAAAGAGATAGACTGGGATGATTTATTTATATTAGCATACATATTGATATACTATATTTTTCGGACCATCGGTGCACCGGATTATAAAACGCATGGTCGATGAATGGGTCTGTTTTTATACATAAAGCCACCGGATTATAAGGCGCATTAAGTGAAACAAAACAGTCAGATAAGTCAAACTTTACTCAACTCATTCTTCTTGCTTCCTCCACTTCCGTACCATTGATTCATTAATGTTGAATCCTCTCGCAGCTGCTCTATTCCCATGTTGTTGCAGTATATTAATGACTAACCTCATCTTGTGGTTGGATTATCTCCGTTGTTCTCCTGACTGAAGTTTGGTCTGTTTACAGCATCCTGCCATGCAATTGCATTTGTCAAAAACCATCGGGAACCCTCACGTTTAATTAGTTAGTGGTTCATCCTCCAGCTTCACTGTGTTATGCTTTGTGTTATGCTAACATAGCTGTGTCGCTAGCGATCACATAGCACAGCATTATATACCAGGTAGCCTAACTTCAGTAACCCTATAAACATCACTACTGTTCAGTTTTCTGTCTTCATTTATGTTGGAAGTGGTAGCAGAGCTGTACGTTTTAATTTTTTCAGAAATCTCTCAATAAGAACATGGTATATCATGTTTAGGTAACTAGTGAAACTAGTGAGCTAACTTCCTGCTAACTTCTAACTCTGTTAAATTGAATAAATTCTGTTTTCATGGATACCTAGATGTTAAACGTAATTGTTAAACCTGGTGAAGCAGCAACGCTGATCATTTTATTAAAGTTAAAAGAATATAGACAGTTTTTAACTCTCAGTGTGCTGGACTGCTCGTTTGACTTTGGGACCTGAAGGGACGGAGTTTTGGACCCAGATTACTCTGAGTTTGCGAGGCTCCTGACTACAGTAGCCGTAATGCTCCGACAATCCATCAAGTGGTGCGGCTTCATAGCTTACCAAGGTCGTACTACATTTTTTCACAGATGTTTGAGCGCCGTGTACCACATAAAATCGGTTCGAGGTCAGTAAGCACAACCAGAATTCAAACATAAGGCACACCGGATTGTAAGGCGAACTGACAATTTTTGAGAAAATTAAAGGATTTTAAGTGCGCCTTATAGTGTGGAAAGTACGGTAATACAGGGGTCTTAAACTCGCAACCCAGGGGCCACTTGCAGCCCACATCACCCCTACGTGTATGTTGACATGAAGAAATATAAAGCAATCTGGCGCCTGAAGTTACTTTTTTTGCTAGGGAGGATTTGTTTGTTGTTGAGTTCAATGTTAAAATAAGTTCTTTATGAAGCAAAAAATTATTTAATATGAAGGCAACATGAGCAGAGAGTACAAACATGTTGAGGGATTAGCTCTGTTAGTTCAGCGATTCATGTGTAAAGAAAACAATTTTCACTAGCAGTCAAAAACTAATGTGTACAGTTATGTCTGCATTTTTATGTTGTTAAATATGAACAAAATTATAGCAGAAGTGATGCCATGTGTCTGGCTAAAAAGAGAGTACTAATTTGTTTATTTGGTAGTTCAATGAAGGCTTCAGTTAGTTAAGAATGGGGGGGGGGGGTTAATCTTTTTATACAATATTAGAAATTTTAAAAAACAAACAAAACACTACATTTTCGCAAATATTAGTGGGTGTTTTCTTGTTTGTTTGTTTGTTTGTTTGTTTTTTGTACTACATGAGCACTAAAGCGGCCCTCCAATGAGATGACAGTGCCAACAGTGCAAGTTTGAGACAGCTGATATAATAAAAAAAACACAATGATAGCAAGCCATGAAGTGGCAGAACATTACATTTCATCTAGCCTAAAGCTGCGTCCACACAGGGAGAGATTCACAGCGATGTGGCGAGCAGAAACCATAGAAAGTGAAAAAACTACTCTGAAGTTGGTTATGTTGGCTCACAGAAAATCTGGCGTGGTGTGCATGTTTAAATATAGGCTCCAGCGCCGTTCCATTGGTTTATCTAGTTTATCTGTTCTTTTCCAACAAAAAAATCTAACCAAATCCCAGTACTATCATATGGAGCCCCTCTGATGACATGGTCCAAAAAAATACTACTTCGTGGGCACGAAATGGGAATAACGTGCCCACGAAATACTTATTTGTGGCAGGCACCTTCAGGCCTGGTGGGTGTGGTCCTGCCAGCTGACCGGTCACACCCAAGGATCCTCACACACACCTGGCACCAATCAAGCCTCGTCGGAGGAGCTACAAAGCAGTGTGGCTGAGAGCTCCTCGACGCTGGATCGTTGAGTGACTACCCTTCAGTGTTCCCAGCAAAATCAGTGAGTGCGAGTCTGTCGCTTTGTAGTTGTGTGTTAACGGCTTCCTCTGTGGATTTTCCAGCAGGAGTGCGGGAACGGGAGAGCAGCGAGCAGAACTTTCACGGGAGCGGAGACACGGAGCAAGAGCACTGAGAAGGAGACACGGCACTGGACTTGGAAATGCACAGGGATTTATTATTGTGTATTGTTTACTTCACTGTAAATAAACACACTGCATTAATCGCACGGAGTTCCGCATTTTGAGTCCTTCCCCACACACCCACGGTCTGCCACGCAGACCATGACAAAAGTAAAACTCAATCATTCTGTCTCTGGCCATGGTGTATAGGTTTAGCCTACTCTTATGCTTATGTCTCTATACGCAGCTGTCCAGGAATTGTATCAATGTGATGTGCGCACAAAATACTATTTCGTGTGGCCACGAAATATTTCGTGGCCACAAATAAGTATTTCGTGGGCACGTTATGCTATTTCGAGGGCACAAAGTAGTATTTTGTGGCCACAGTTTATTTATTTTTTGGACCATGTCATCAGAGGGGCTCCGTACTATCATGCTACTGAAAGGATTAAATAAATTAGGATATTGATTTATAGCACTAACGCATCCACTATCTTTGTAATGCCATTATCTTTAAAGGTAACAGTGGAGAGATCAAGTGTAACACAAAACACACATTCAAGTAGTAAAATTCCTTTACACTGTATAGTAATCAGTTAATTAAAAGGTTGAGCAGAGTCTTAACTTGAAAGGTTTGTTGTTCCCAGTGTGGTGATAAGGAGGTCAGGCCAAAAGGGCGGAGTTTTATAATGGCCACGAAATCAAACTGTCAGCTTCACAGCCATACACAACGACTGAATGGCTCCCTGTGTGTGCAGCTTAACTTTAATGCTATTTGGATTTTCATCTTCCTTTACACCCACTGTTATAGAAGACTTTTATGTGTGTTTACAAATATTTCAGCTGGAGTGCAGATAAAATACTCACTTTCGTCAAGTTGAAATAATTTGCACACTTTAACCTTTGTGTTCCTTCAGTTTTTTATTTTTGGGAACTAAGGGAAGTCTTTGAGCACAAGACTTATTACAGACTTCAGAAACAGTCACCACTCCTTAAAGAGATCCACATACAAAGACAGGCGTGGGCTGACTATTACTACTAAGTGCTTTTTTAAATAATGTAATCATTTACTGTAATAATGCAGTAATGAAAGCCGGCTACTCATTGATCAGAGCATCAGCATTTCAATTTGATTTACTCTTGTAAGGATTTTGAACTTATTACAGAAACCATCATCAGGCTCTGGGAAATCATTATCATTATTAATCACAAACAAAACTAACAAATTTTACAAAGGTTACACTTTATATCCCAAAAGTTTGATTGTGTTCATCTGGACGTAGCGTTTTCAGTGGGAGAAATGTTTCGTCATTCATCCAAGTGACTTTTCCCCAACCTTATGAACAGTACATTTACACAATGACTGAAACTAGCCCACTGAGTGAACAATGGGCTGTGAGGTCAGTTCCTTGATCACTTACACTTTATAATACAGCCTGTGACTAAGGGCACTATTGGAACTTCCATATATTTTATTTGAAATTACAATGTAATTATATTTAAATGCACATACTTAAAGGTAGCTACACTAGAATAAGGTAAGTCATTTTTTTTCTTTACAGAAAACTAATAAATAATTATACTGTAACTAAATTTAAGTACTAGTGTACAATTTCACTGTCCTTTTGCAGAAAAACAAACAATATTTTACATTTTACAGAGTGGATCTTGGCTTTTTACATCTTTATATAATATTCATTATGTTGATGTGGAGGATCGATATTCTATTATTCAATTATTCTTGTATTTTACCATTATAAGTGTGATAAGGATCGTTCTTCCCTTCTATATTAAAAATAAATAACAAATAATAATAAATACCATCAGAATTTGCAGGCTTATGTGACCTTGATGATGGAAACAAAGTCTAACTTCATTTTTGTTTTTTCACAACCATTATTAGATACAACTTTCAAAATGAGTGTCGTTTCCTGTAAAATACCTAGAAGTCATGTACTACCTAAAATTACTTATACATTGCTTAAATTAAAAATTAACTCATAGTATTATTATTTATTGTAGCATATCTACTTTAAGTATTTGTAAGTAAATAGAATTACACTGTAATTTCAAATACAGTACACTAAAGATCCATTCAATTGCAGGGGAATTACGCTCTTAATTGCAAACCGCATTACAAAGTGTTACCGAATGTAGTAGTAATGACAATAACCATTAGCATCACAGCCTTTGCTGTCCGTGTATTAGAATTTTAGTGCTCCTTTGCTCCTACCTGTGAGCAGGTATTCGCCTCTCCCCAGCCACCAGTATGACATCACAAAGCTGTCTAGTCCGCAGGTAGCCCTCCATCTTGCGGAAGGTGACATCAGCATGGGACAGAGCGGTAAACATGCACTCCTCCGGACACGCGCACTGCTCCATTGACACACATGAGGACAGCGTGGCACTACTGTTAGACGTCCTGCGCCCACACAATGGCACACAGACAAGGACAAACATCCAACAAACACACACGGACAAAGACAGAAAGAGAAAGAGACAGTAACTTTCAGTGGATTTATTGGTGAACAAAGAGACAGATGTGTGAAGAGAGCTACACCAGCTGTTCTGAGTCATCTAATGTACCCTCTTTGTATGTCGCCAGGAGCAGACAAAAGATCTTTAATGGTTCAATTACTAGGAGTAAATGGCCAGATAAATTTAGCCCTCTTTAAAGAAAATCTGCCAATTAAATAGCTATGGGAGCTAAGCCCATAGGATATGCAGTAATTTACTCTGCTCCCTAATGGCAACCAGTTTCCTTGCATTTATACCAACAACAGGAGACAGAGCAGAGTTTAGGACCAGGAAGGCTTCGACATTACTGTTGAGTTTATTTGTGCATGCGTGTTTGTCAGAGATGAGCTACCCTGTGAATTATCAGCCATCATGACTCCCAAACCAGCATTTAATTTATGTGAGCCAGTGCTGTACTTCCATTTTTAATTTAACAGCAGAAGAGGCAGGACTGGCCCTGCAGCACAAAGACATAAAAATAAACTGATACTCCAAGGATAATATGAATTCAACCCCACAGTCAGGAGAGAACTCACACTCTTTTAGTGAAGTGTGTGTGTGTGTGTGTGTGTGTGTGTGTGTGTGTGTGTGTGTGTGTGTGTGTGCTCAAAGCTCAAGCTGTTTCAAGTCAAACTGTCTTAAATTGCAATTTTTCACTTGCATGTTCTACCAGGATTGAATAAAGAGAAAGGTAGAAAGAGATACACAGACATAAATTGTGGAAAAGGTGTTACAAAATGTGACTTTTGTACAAAACAATTTAGAGATTGGATTATTTACTCAGAAATCATTGTCACGTATTGGTGTAGCATGTTAAAAAAAAACTATCACTTGGCACTTGAAGTTGCTATACATATTTCCCGATCCATATTTTTTTATACATGTTTGCACATAAATAAATACAGACAGACATTTCCTCTGAATTTCTTTGTGAGATGAAAATGTTTTACAGCACTGACATTAAATATAGGATTCATTAGCTCAAAAGAATGTGTAGTTAAATTTTTTTTTTTTTTTAGTACTGGGGAATTACCACCTGACCATGAATTTTTACATGGTTATTTGTGTTCACTGTTTTAGATTTTCCATCCTACAGCTTTTACTGTTTTGTGTTGAGTCCCAATAGTCTTATCTGTTTTCCTCAGACATAGCAGGCAACTGTTTTGAGCACGGCAACCTCCAAAGGTCCTGTATACAACATAGACTGTATATTAAAAAGATGGATGCATCCTTTTCTTTCTGTTTATGGGTATACACATTTTCCGTTGAGATGCTTTTCTACAGACAAAATCTGCATCTTAATTAAAAGTGTATTTTTGTTCCCCCACCCAACTCAGAAAGGGCATTTTAGGCAGTGACTAAGCATGTATACATAATTGATGCATGCACAATACAGGAGAAGAGACCGTTTTACTGTTACTTTATGAACTTCCCTCTTATTTTTAGCCTTTTAATAAACAGAAATGTAGACTGAGTAAATGAAAACAAAACCAATACTCATGGTTAAAAAAAGAGATTTATTACAAAGTTTATGACTTTTCTTTGGCTCTTTCGGGGTGGAAAAAGAAAAACTCCTTTGCTTAGGAAAACTAATATCAGAGTGATGCACCTTGCTGAAAAGCTCACACTAGGGCTGTGTCAAGTCATCCTGTCCGTGATTATACCACCACAGATTTTTACATCATATCAGAATATCAGTGATATAGCAACACCACACCCTCACGTTCCCTAGCAAGCCTGGCAACGACACAATACCAGGCATGCTTGAGAGTGAGAGCAGGTTAGCTCCCCGATGACGGTTTAGTAACTAAAAAGAGAAGAAAGCTACTTCAACAACCTCCAACAAAAGCAGCACACTTTGCTTGCTTGCTTCTTGCTAAAGGTGTAAATGACAAATTTGCTTCATAGTTTGAGGCATCATCGAGTACAACCAGACTACAAAGGCTCGGCTGGAGGAGGATGTGCTAGCAACAGCTGATGTGCAACCCAGTGGATGGAAATGGTGCAACAGAAGCGCTTTAAGTAGCTGGTTAAATAGCTCGACCCAAGATACAACATCCCAGAAAGAAACTACATTTCAGTTTAAACTGTATTATGTGACAATACTGTGCAGACTCCTGAAAACTTCCAAGGTTAAGTATTAAGCCAGCAGCTTTTGCCTTTTAGAGTTGCCAGCAGCAAATCTAATGCTGTTGCTGCTGGCATCTTGTCATAAATATAATTATTGCAAATTTCCTTGAAATAATGTGATGAAAATTTGAGGATATATCACCCACCCCTAGCTAGTCCTAGCTAAAAAACAAAGAAACAAAAAACTTAAGGATTCAAAACAATAGTCTACAAACTGGAGTGTGACCCCAGAGTGGCTACAGCCACCTTCAATATACTGTCTATCGCCTGCTCAGCATCAAACCTAATAACCTGCTACTGCATATAATGAGGCTGTTGCAAATATTCTTAATGTGATTATAATTGAATATAAAAATAAATTAGAACATTTGTGTGTGAAAATGAAATCTGTTGTGGAAAATAAAATCAACATTACCACTTTTTGTCTCCCGAGTGACACAGAAAGCAAAGCTGGCTTTCCACCTTTAGATACAACGCTGCCGAGGGGTTAACGGCGCATCCAGGAGAGTGAGAGCAGTGAATGATTTATCCTACCTTAATTAGGGAACATAAGTGGACAGATGTGAGCTGAACAACTGAGGGTCAGTGTTGTTAAGTTCTAACATTCATCTAGTTGTCATTTTCTTCCTTAAAAAAAAGTTCTTTTGTTTTAGCAACTTTTCTCCATTCTCCAGCTGCTTCCATTTTCACACCGGATACTCTTCCTGATGCAATCCCCATGGGATCTGATTCTCCTCTCGAAATCAGGATCTTTTGCTTGTTAGGCGAATGTGTGAACCACTCCATATGGAGCCAGGCTGTTTCTATGTCTAACACTTTGTAATAACGGTGAGCTAACAACATATATAAGCCAGCTTAATAGTTAGCGCTTGTGTCTATAAAAATGTCTTAAAAATACAAAACTCTCAGATGCTCAAGCCCGACAAGGATCTAGAGAGACTGGAGATGTAACACAAGATTTAATGGCTCAACTCTGTTTGGGTTTTTGATAGCCCTAACATAATGAACCATTTTTCTAGCTAAAGACTCTTTATTTATCAATAACCGGCAGATTTACATTTATGTGGACAGAAAAGCGACCTCTTAAGCGGAGGTCCGCACCTGCTTGATGTTAGAGCAGGCATAACAAGGTCACCGTTTCAAACCAAGTTAATGCAAGCTTAGGTCTTACGAGATAAGAACTCATTTGTGACTTTAATGAACAAACTCTCACTCTGTTTAAAAAAAAGAAAATAATGTGCACCTGGTGCGTTTATGCACATATTTAGTATAATCACGTGATTAGGAATGGGTATCGTTTAGGTTTTATCCGATACCAGTACCAAACCGGTACTTTTGAAACGGTGCCGGTGCTTAAACAGTGCTCGAACTGGTGCTTAAAGAATGGAAAACACAAAATTGGTCCAAAAACCTCTCATGTTCAGCTGTTTTTTTGTAAAAAGATAACAATGTTAGACTTTTCTGCAGCTATGGGGCATATATGGCATCACTCTTGGCTGGAAGCAGTGCTTAATCAATGGAAAAAAAACAAACTTTGTCCAAAAACCTCTCATGTTTAGCTGTTTTCCACTTTTTCTTTGGTCATTTTAGCCTTTTTGGTCAGGGTGAAGGGAGTATGTGCCATCAAATAAGAAGACAGCCGCATGTAACTACGACTGTGTTTGCTAGTTCACCTTACATGCATTAATGTAATAACGTGGTTAGCCTACTCAACATAAATTACACACGAACAACATTAAGCTACTCACGTGGAGAAGAACGGCTGCTGCTGCCATCATCATCCTCATCATTTCTGCTACACTGGCAGGGCTAGGGGCCAGGACTCTAATCTTCGGGTTTTTGGGGGATGTTGCTAACTCCGGGTCCGATAACAGGCACCACACCCGCAGTAGAGGTGCACGATGTGAGGTCTCGCAGCAAGCTATCAATTACGGCACATTTCTCGGCTTTTAACAAAACGCTATGCGTCGCCAGGTGTTTCATCAGATTCGAGGAGTTACCTCCTTTGCACAGTATCACCTTAAAGCACTTGTTGCTGGCTGCTGAGTTTGCATCTTTTACTGAGAAGTACAGCCAGACTTTGACCACTTCGCTTTGGGCATTTTTAATCTGTAGCTCTGCTCTAAAAGAACGTACGTACCTGGGCCCGCCTACTATCCTTGCAAAGGTAAAATGATTGGCTGGAATCCAAAGTGTATGACATCTCAGGGGAAAAAAAGCACCGAAATAAAGCACCGAAATGTGTGCTGCTTTTCGGTCTGGTTACTACCGTTTATGTCAGAATGGCACCGGATACCGGTACCCATCCCTACATGTGATACAGCCAGGCTCATCTCTGCCTATGTGCATTCTCTCTCTGTCCTGTTCCAACTTTCATATCTCCAACTAATCTCATTACTCACTCTCTTCATTCCACCTCATCCCAACATTAATCTTTGCCTCAATTTTCTCCCTCTTTCCTATCCCGTTCCAACCCTCCAAGGAGGCTTTTTGGCTGGCTTTCCTGCTCTCTAGCATGTGCATGTGTGTGTGTGTGGATGTGTGTCTGTAGACGAATGGTGTGGCTAAATACTGCCAGAGGAGACGGCTTTGAAGTAGGGGAACGCTGCCTTCCAGTCCCCTTAACTGAGCCTGGCAACCACTCAATATGGACAGAGAGAGAAAGGAGGAAGAGAGAGTGTGTGTCTAGGGCAAATCAACACCATGAAGCCAGATTTTTTAAACCCCCGCACCAGGCAAGGGCACTCGCCCAACTGTCATTGGGTGTCTCTCTCCCAGCCTCTTTAATACGCTCACTTCCCAACACATTAGCAAGGGAAAAAAAGAAGGGGTGGAGGGGGAGGGCAATGAGTGGCCAGGGGTGGGCAGAGATGAATGTGGGACAGGAGGAGAAAAAGGGTAAGTAAGGGAGGTACACCAGGATTAAACGAGGGAAAGCTGGGTGGGGTGTGAAAGTGAAAAGGAGAGGAGGAGATGAGTGGAGCCGAGCAGTGCCTTCAGTCGCTCTGGGATTCTGTGCGCGTCCCTTCCCATGATCCCATTTGGGATTCTGCCACCCGTGTTTTGGAGTATCACACTGTACACAGGAGCTCTCTGAGGATGAATCGCACAGAGAAACACACAAACAAACCCTCACACACCACAAAACAAACATGCTGAAAAGCTACACATGTATGCAGCATACACTAATGTCTGGGTTGGTATGGCAACAATAATGTGTGCAAGGACATGGCTTCGTCCGTATACGTTTCCATTCAGACTCGTGCAGTGAAAATTTTCTCTGCCTGTGTTAACGAGGCATGTGCGTGTGTGTGCGTGCTTGTGTTACTATTAGGCAGAAGTAATTTGCCGTGTAAGCGCCGCCGGACTACCATCGTCACTGAAGATACGACATTAAGCCTTGCATAACAATGGGTATTTTTAAGACCTCAGTTTTCTCCTTCACAAGCAGAAACATACACGTTTGCGGTGAAAACAAGTTCATGAAGAGACATCAAAGATGAATCGGTTTTTAAAAAAATAGGTATATCAACTTTGGCTCTGATGAAAGCTGTGTGTGCACACATGTGCGTGCATTGTTTCCAATGAACCTTTTATATTTTCTGAGGTGTATGGGGAACACGGAGTACGATAGAAGGCTACCAGACGCATTTTGCCTGTATAGTAAACACACCTAAAGAAGCTGCCTAAACATTGCCCGTATTTTACAACTGCATCACAATAATATAAGTGTGGTTAGGACATCCTAATTACCCTGTTTTCCTATCTCCAAGGCAACTATTAATTAAATGGCTTTTTCACACCACTACAGCTGGATGGTCACACAGATGCAACACACTTCTTTCCGCATGTGAACACAAGCATGCAGAACCCTAAGGATTAAGAATAAAAGCCTTCGACTCTGATGCTGAAAACAAAACAATACAAATGTCAAGTGCAGTATGCAGCAACATGCAGAGCTCAGCCCTAGAGTCATATTGTAAATGACTCTGAAAATCCCATAAGCACAAGAGTGAATTTCTGTTTGTGTTTGCATGCATCGTCTAATAACAGAGCCTGACTGGTGAAGTGTTATTAGTTGGTTGGAGGGAGAAGTCAGTGCACCACACCCAAATGTACTCAGCCCTCACCTTCTCTATCCATCTTTCCATCTGTCTGCATGTTGAGAGTGGTGAGAGCATGCTGTCTGAACAGCCTTCTTATTCTATTAACTCATCAGGGGGGAATTCAGCTTCCATAGACCCTGTGTGCGCCAGAGATCAAAAGGAACAACAATAAAGAAAATAAATGATAAATGGCCTGTATTTGTATAGCACTTTTTCTAGTCCCTAAGGACTCCAAAGCGCTTTACACAACCTGTCATCCACCCATTCACACACCGGTGATGGCAAGCTACAGTGTAGCCACAGCCACCCTGCGGCGCACTGACAGAGGCGAGGCTGCCGGACACTGGCGCCAGCGGGCCCTCTGACCACCACCAGTAGGCAACGGGTGAAGTGTCTTGCCCAAGGACACAACGACCGAAACTGTCCAAGCCGGGTCTCGAACCGGCAACCTTCCGATTACAAGGCGAACTCCCAACTCTTGAGCCATGGTTGTGAATAAAATCACATCTTCTATTTAATTGTATTTCTTCCTTTTGAGCTATTGTACTTGTTTAAGCCATTTCATTTGTCGTTAATGTTTGGCCTACTATAACACATGATTCCAACGTAAATGAAAGTAGATCCCATCTTAACAACGCACTAGACTGCAAACAGCCCAACTAGAAGAATTACAGCTTGCCAAATGCTCTTCTGATAAGTTGAAGCTAACACCGAGGAGTTCTTGTTTAAACTTTTCAGGGAAGTGTGCGTCTTTCACACAACTAAGTGCAGAAATTCTGCTCACAACTTTCACCTGAAAAGTCAGAAACTGCCAACAGCATCCCCCTACTACTACCTGCAAGAGCTGGAGTCTGTTTCCGGGTGGTTGTTGTTCTCCTCGTTGCATGCTGCTGCCGCCACCGCTGCTGTCGCCGCCGCCGCCTCCTCCTCCTCAACCCCGGGGGGCTCGGACACCAGCTGGGGTGCAGGGGCCTCCCCGGGGGGCTCCATGCTCGTCACGGGGCGAGAGCGACGTTGAGGCGGCGGGGAGACCCAGGACAGCGCTGCGGAGGAGCTTCGGCACTCTGGCTGGCTGAACGAGCGGGGACAGGAGCTCCCCGTCGCTCCAGCTGCCGCTCCTCCCGGACCGCCCCGACTCCCAGCCGGATCAGCAAACTTTCTGCTGCTGCCGCTGCCGTTACACAGGTTAGACCCAGCGCTGCCACTGGCCACCAGACCGCCGTGACTCCCCGCACTGGGGTTTACGCTGTTTGAATTCGAGTTGCTAGAGCCGCTAACTGAGGGTCCGTCTCCGGAGCTGCCGCCCGCTCTCCTGCCGGGGAAGTAGTCTCCTAGCGGCGGGGAGTGAGGCGGAGGGACCGCGGGGTGACCGAACCACCTCCATCGGATTCTCAGGATCTGCTTCACATCGAACTCCTTCCGCGAGGAAGAGCCCGAGCCGCTACTCGACATTCCAGGGCTCGACACGAGGAAATGGCGGGGAAGATCCCGTGCCGCTCTGCCGTTAAAACTGTACACTGCACTGCACGCGCGTCTCTCCTGGCAACCGCACGCCCGGTAACCGCGACTGGAGGAGTGAGCTGAATATAGCGGAGTATACAGACACACAAAGAGAGAGAGGGAGAGAGGAGGAGGAGATCTACTCTTAAGAGCCAGAGCATTTCAAGTAACCACAAACATCTGCCACAAGGACACGTTCATGTCACAGCTCTGCCAAATGACACAGAGATGAAAGAGAGTGGACCATCACCATCACCGTCTTTTTCCCCGTCATTACTCAACAGACCAGACAATCAGTCGATATTAATTAATAGGAGATGGAAGCCAGCAGACAGGCAGTTTGTTGTGCGCGCTGAGGTCGATTAGTCGATCAAAATGAAAATAACGACCAACTAGGGCTGCTGCTAACTGTTTTCAGGATCGATAAAGTAATTTTTGGTTCTATCGATTAATCCCAGACCACTCTGGAAAATGTAAGAAGTCCGTGAAAAATGTGAAATTGCTTGTTTACTAAAAGGATGCAACCTTCAAAGCTGAAAAAAAGAAAAAGTGCTGTTTCACTTGGTGCCTGAGGCTGCCTCCTAAAGTCAGTCCCCACGGGCAGCCATGTTAAAATGTCTAACGGTACAGCCTTAAAATGCATGTTTACAACCTGCTGCAAAATACAGAGTTGGCAGAGTGAACATTTTGTTGTTGCTCTTTGATACTACTTCAAAAAATTCTTACAACTTAAAACTTTTTTAGCTTTAAAAAGTATTAATGGGGGTATTTGACCTAACTCACGTTGCACTTTTATTAAAAAAAACACAAGAGGAGAGGCAATACTGTCAAACTGTTGCAGTTTGGCTTGCACTCACACATGCACAAGTCCCCAAATCACAGGTTAAAAACCAAACTCCACAGTCACACCCTGTATAATTAATAAACCTGTGCAGTGGGCCACCTTTACAGGCTACAGGGTAAAATCCATAATTACAGTAATAAAAGTGCAAAAATAACTTAAGCTGGAAGTAAAGCAGGAGAGATTGGGGGTGGCTGTAGTGCAGAAGGTAGACTAGTCAGCCACTAGTCGGAAGGTTGGTGTTTCAGTACCTGGCTGCCGTAGCCCTTGTGCCAAAGTAACCTTGGGCACGATACTGAACCCTGAGGTGTTCTCTGATGCCTTGATTGGAGTGTGAATGTTAGATAAAAGCACTTAATGAACTTAGATATAGGCATGTTGTGTAAAGCACTTTGAGTGTTTAGATAGAGTAGAAAAGTGCTGTTTAAGAACTTTTTGCCATGTTTTCCCCCAAAGTACAAAAAACGATCGACTGTTAGTGCAGAATAGCCTCAACAAATTAATATTAATTGTAGCAGAATCGTACTTTCCAACTACCTATACAACCTAAAGAATAACCTCTTTTTAGCTCCAAAGAGATGTGAGGGGTACCCATAGTCTTACCTGCACAGGCCCATACGCTCCAACTCAGCTTCCTCCTCATGTGGCCAAGAACTAAGCTACTATTAACCAAATAATTACCTTGAGCTTGAGCTGCAGTAACATATTGATGTGGGTATTAAATTTCTTCATTAACAAACTGTATGACTTCATTCTATGCATAGCTGCTTTCTTCTTCTTCATATTTTGGCTGCTCCCTTTAGACGTTGCCACAGTGAAACACCCCATCCCTAGCATCCTCATCTCTCTGCCTTCTCTACATCCACAAATCTTATCCATGGTATTCCTCTTTTTCCAACTTCTTCCAATTTCCAACATCCTTTGTCCGGTGTATCCTGTATCCCTCCTCTGCACATGGAGGACCATGTCAGCCGTTTCTCCAAAGTGTCCATCTGATACACTCATTTCTAATACTGCACCATCCTGGTCAACGTCAATAAAAATCTTAGCACCTCCTGCTCCACCTTTTTCTTTCTTTGTGTCCAAACCATATATCACAGTAGGCCTCACTGCCATCTTATAAACTTTCCCTTTCACTCTTGCTACTTTTCTTCTGTCATAAATGCAGTGTTGGGACTAACGCGTTATTAAGTAACGCGTTACAGTAACTACGTTATTATTGTGGTAACGAGCACGGTAACTAGTTATTATGCCAAAATCAGGAACGCGTTACTCGTTACTGGGATTTAGATAGGCTCGTTATTCGTTACTTCGTGTGGTGGCTATCGCGGAGCTTCCACAGATTCAATAACAATAGCAAGTGGTGGAGGCCAGCAGGTGGATGAAGGAAAAGGGAGGCAAGAGGAGAGACCCGAAGCGGCCGCTGGTCCGAGAGTGTCAGGTGAACTGAACTTCAGGTAAGAAGTTATAACCTGCAGTCCACCTGGGTCAGATATGAACCAAGTTTAGGTGGAGTTTATTTTCGTTATGCTGACTTTTTCGTACTGCGTGCTAGCTAGCATGACGGAGTTTCTATACAGCTGGGTGGTGCTATGTTACTGATGTTGAACTTTATTTTGTTCATAAGTTTAATTATTAGAGTTGCCAACCGTCCCGTAAAAAACGGAATTGTCTGGTATTCAGAGAAAATATTACGCGTTTCGTATTGAGGTGAAAAGGAACAGTTTGTCCCGGACTTCAGCTACAATGAAAAAGACACAAAGCTGGAGTTATTCTGTGTTTACGCTGCACAGCTGCCTCTTCTTCTCTCATCCTCTCACCCTCCCTCTCCTGTTTCTACTTCAATCATGAAACTGATCAATGATCAGCTGATCGGCTTTTCTCTCTTGTTTATTTATCGTCCGCTTTGCGCCAGAAAGAGGAAACCAGCGGGTGTCACGCTAAACAACAGCAGCACTTTTAAGCTTGATCAGCTGTTGTTAGAATTTATTTAATATTAATTTCTAGTATCAGCTGATGTTGGCTGGAGCCACAGCTGTAAACCTGCTGGTCATGATATCGGTTTGGTTATGTGGTGAGAGGGAAACATGAAAATGAAACCAGGAGATGTCCTTCCTGAATCATCAGAGCTGTGATGGAGAAACAGGTTTACCTTTTAGTTAACATGAATGAGTTGAAGAGAAGTTATGAACTGTTTCTGAGAGACAAATAACACCAGGATCCTTTTCTAAGTAGCTGACAGCTGGTAACTGTGCAGGGGCGGGTCTAGCAAAGTGTTGCCAGGGGTCCATGTAGGGCATTAAAAGGGAAAGGGGGGCACAAGGAAATACTTTCTTATTCTCATTTAAAATGTCTCACTTTTAAAGAAAATAACTATCTGAGTCTTACAACAAACGATTGATAGATTGATACATATTTACCATCAGAACAGTGTACATCACTGTGTGTTTATTTTCATTCAAAGGCTTTATGGTTTTTCCTATAATGGTGGGCCGGTCTTTAGTCAAAATGCCCGGGACAATTTTTTTGTCCCAGTCCAGCTCTGTATGCAGCTCATCTTCAGTCTGGTGTTACCTACATCTTCCTATTCAGAAGGCAGAATTTCCGAGTTCTGAGTACAATCAAAAGCACCACGACTGCAGTTTTTTGTGTTGGATGTAAAAAACAGGCTAGGATAGAATCAGGCGTGGGATTTCTCTCGTGGAAATGTGCACATTATTTTTTCCTTTCTATTGGTAGGTGGCACAGTGCACTTGTGGCAAGTAAGCAAGCTAGAAGACTGGCAATCTTGCTGGGTATCCAGTTACGGAAGCAACACATTAACAAGAGAATTCTGAGTAAAACCAAAGTTACTTTCCCTAGTAACTAGTTACTCTGAAAGTAACGAGTAACTTGAAGTAACTGAGTTACTTTTGATAGAAGTAACTAGTAATGTAACTAAGTTATTAATTTAAAGTAACTTACCCAACACAAATCACAAATCATATTCATCTCCACCTGCTCCACCCTACCTGGTCTCTCTTTGTCACCTCTCTTGTCCCCCCAGGTGTATGTCAGTAGAATTCACAGACAACAGTGACCTTTAAGGAACCCCATAACTGCATTTGTGTGTATTTTTAAAGGACTATCTAACAAATTACGGTTCACTGTGTGGTACTTCAGTTTTGCTGAGGGAAATTCTTGTAGTTTTTTTTTTTTAAAGTCCACGCTAATTAGCTGATATGTGTGTGCGCATTGCACCCACGCAGCTTATGAGTGCAGCTTGCCAACCAAGCTACTGCTCCACCCTTTAATCCACATCTGGCTCCAAAATAAAGCAACAGGGAAACAGCTAAAACCTTCCAAATGTGGAGTTCAGCGGGTGACGCCACAGTTAATTTTGTGATTTTCAAGTAAATGCAACAAACATCCCACTAGTGTGAGGCTGAATTTCACATAGTAACAATTTTGGTATTCACCTTTGAAAAAAAAAAAGAGCTTTAGTGTTAAGACTCTGGTTGCAACAACAGGGCACGGTTCAGGTTACATAGGATAATTTGTAATAAGTCGTTACAGAGCTGCTAAGAGACAAACAGGTGTCTTTGTAGCTTTCAGTGAACACGAAGGTTTGTGAGGCTGCAGCAATCATTACATGGTAATCAGAGACTCTAAAATGTAATGAGGCGGTGGACACAACCTCTTCATCATCTTCTTACTCACCTTGTCTAATGGTGTTCACTCACTCCTTTCTGCACCCTTATTTCTCTGAGTCGCCGTCCATGTTATTGCCTCTGAACAATCTTACACTTTTTGGAAGCTGGCTGCAATACACTGATGTGATGATTTGTTTCTTACGCAGATACTGAAAATAGCCTGCACTGCCTCAAATCACCACAGCGGGAAGGCCTGAGTTTTCCTTGAGAATAAGATTTCACCACACATGCACAATCTTAGACAGACATGTCTCTTGTTTTTGGCCCATGCACATGAGCTTACTCTTCTTCTCTATAAGCCATTACTATCATCCATCCATTACTACGCTCCTTCCTTCACGTCCCCCTTTTCTCTCCATCTGCAATGCAGCAGCTATTCATGGACAATAATGATCTGTGGGAGCGGGCCCTGTGGGAGCCATCCCATGCAGACACACTCGGGGCACCCGGCGGCCCAGCCAGGCAGAACCTTCTTCCCTTCCCGCAGTAACCCCGGGACGACCACAGGATTTGCCAGAGCCAGAGAGCCGGAACACCTTATGTTCTGGATGGAGTCCCACCAACAGGAGGGGAGGGATGCTTTAGGAGTCCCACTCTAGCAAAAATCAATAAGTCAAACAGCTGAGGTCAGTTTGTGAATTACACAGATGGGAGATGTGTTACTCATAGATTGGCCCTGCAGAGCAACAGCCAGTCGGAGAGATTCATTTTTTCCATAAATAAATGACTGAGAGGAGCAGTTTAATACGGCCGATTTAACTTTCACCGCTTTTGTTTGCCAGGTTCTGAGAAACAGGGCTTTTCTTCAGCTTCAGGATGTGCTGATGACTAAGTGCAGGACCACCCTGCTGCTTTATCCGATCAATACTACAAAGTCAATACAAACGCACACAGACACAGGAACATAGAACACACACACATAAACCAAGGCTTTGAGGAAGCATGAAACCAGCAGCAGCATCATTATTAAAGCAAAGAAGTAACAAAAAGTCAAGGAAGCGAGAACGATTTCACAGTGACACATCATACTCCTTTAGAAGGAAACACTTTAACTTGTTAGAGACACTGGACTTATTTATACATGCACTCACCAGCCACTTTATTAGTTACACCTGTTTAACGGATTACAATGCAAATATCTAATCAGCCAATCACATGACAGCAACTCAGTGCATTTAGGCATGTGGACAGGGTCAAGAACACCTGCTGAAGTTCAAACTGAGCATCAGAATTGGGAGGAAAGGTGTTTTAAGTGACTTTTAACATGGCAGATGTGCTTCTCTGAGCATTTCTGAAACTGCTTATTTACTGTGATGATCCCACACAACCGTCTCCCCAATGGAAAAGAGAAAGTATCCAGTGAGCAGCAATTCTCTGGGAGAAAATAAATGCCTTGTTAATGCCAGAGATCTGAAAAGAATATCAGCTTCCTTTGAGGTGATAGGAAAGCAAAAATAACTCAAATTACCTCTGGTTACAGCCAAAGCATGCAGAAGAGCATTTGTGAATGCACAACATGTTGAACCATGAAGCAGGTGGATTACAACAGCAGAAGACCACACCAGGAGGCCACTCCTGTCAGCTAAGAATAGGAAACTTAGGTTAAAATGCAGATGGGATCAACAACATTGGGCAATAGAAAATTGGAAAAATGTGGCTTGGTCTGAAGGGCCTTGACATTTGGATAGGTTCAGGTGCTTTGTGGCTTAGACTGCTACTGGATGTGTAATGGTGTGGGGGGTATTATCTTGATACACTTTTCAATACTAACTGAGCATTGTGTAAACACCACAGCCTATCTGAGGATACTTGTTGAACCCGTTGAACCATCCCTTCATGTGCCCATTGTCTGATAGCCCCATGTCACAAAGCTTAAATCATCTGAAACTGGTTGTTTGAACATAGCAATTAATTCACGCTGCTCAAATGGCCTCCACCATCCAAAAAGCACCTCTACGATGTGTTAGAATGAAAAATTCACAACAAATGTGCAGCATGTGTGATGCCATCATGTTAATATAGACCAAAATCTCTGAGGAATGTTTGCAGCATCTTGTTGAATGTATACCTCAAAGAATGAAAGCAGTTTTGAAGAAAAAAGGGAGTCCAACTTAGTATAAAAACACATATTTCACATGTGCAAAAGAGCTAAACAACCTTAATTTAAATCTATCGGCAGTATTCTGCTTTCTGGAGACCATTCTCCAGGCTGAGAGACCACAAGGCATAGCACATATAAAGGCAGGTGCAGTGAAGGGCTGCAAAGACGTATAATACAATAATAGTTCCTTTGATTTCATGTGACTTTCCAATTACCACTGAGTCTGTGCAATTTCCCCACAGTGAGAGAAATTTATCACATAACATCTATGTATGCATGAGCACAAATCCTGAGATTTCCAATACAAATCTGTCATTTAACTGGTGGGGTTGTAAATAATGTGATCTTTTTTTTTTTTTTAAGTTATGCTGTGTTTAGACCATAGAAACTGAAAATGGATGTGTTTTTTGAAAAGTGAAACCAACATGGAAGTCCTGTGATTGCACAAAGGTTTGTGAGACAAAAACCCACGACTCCCACAGCAAACATTTCCTGATCAGGTGAGTCGCTTGTTTCAGGTCATACTGAATAAAATATCAAGTTCATTTTGTAAAGTGGTCGTTATTAAGAGTCAGAGATTTCAGCACTGGCCCCTTTTTTGTCTCTTCCGGTTTCAAAACAACGAGATGGTGATAACACTCAGCTTCACTAACCAGTGAGTGATGTCACAGTGGCTCTGTCCGTCTCTTATACTGTCTATGGTTTCGCCTCCTTGTAATTGTGTGAATGCTCAGGGGTATTTTTTTTTAGATTAAAGCCCACTTATTCTGTTAAAAAGGGCCTTCAAGCAGCACTGCATTAAAAACAGTTACACTTCTGTTTTTAATTCACCTTGTTGGCTCATGAACACTTCCAAAAAACATTTTTCATTCCACCATCCACAGATTCAAGATCAAAGTATACAAAGAAGAAAAAAAACCATGAACAAGATCCAGAAATGCCTTTTCTTCTACTAAAATCACTTAAAATGGACTAAGAAGAAATGGAAAACTGTCCTTTGGTCTGAATGAACTAAACTTGCAATACTCTGAGGAAATGATGAGCATAGGGGCAACATCTGGCTTGTTTTACCACACAGCTCAAAAGCCAGCATCTGTGATACAATTAGGTTGCATTAATGCACGTGTCTTAAGGAACCTTCATATCTGAAGTCAACTTTAATACTAAATGATACACACGTGCATATGGTGCAGTCTAGCAGTTGTCCTACTTTTCAGACCTGTCCCCTCCTGGTGATGTACGGAGCATTAGGAAATGAAAAAGGCTTTGCCAAGACACCGGTCTCCTCACTTCCCAATAAGCTACAGATCATCTTAAGAAAAGATGAGCTGAAACAACACAGGAGTCGGTATAAAATGTCTTTGAAATGTCTTGGTGGCATTAAATTCGAAATGACCACACATGTTAGAAACAAACAAACAAAAATAAGAACAGTTACAACATATATTTGATATTTGATACAGCATCCTAGAATTACTTTCAATTAAATGAGTTTCAATGATTACATTCGACTGTACACATACAGTCTGTGTTTGACTTACTGTTTTTTGTTGTTAAAATGGCAGCTAAGTTAATAATTTACATACCCATCTTGCACATTGATTTACTCTCGTAACTCCTAACTGAACATAAATTCTGCATCAGCATCAATTTGGCTGTGTTCCCTCTTGCGAGTGGATTCCTCCCAGGCATGAGTGGTTATATATTTACATCAGCTTGTGTTCTGGGAACCGAGAATAGATTTCACATTTCATTTATGTGCTGTTGAGTTTAAGAGACCCTGTATTAAAGGGTTATCTGGATAACTTTCTAATCCGGCCTTCTCTCTCCCACTGAGCCCTCCTCACAACTATAAAAAACCCCAACAACTAAGGAGTCAGAGAGCAAACCAATGCATTTCTGTGCTACTTACGGTGGAAATGCACTCCTGTTAATGGGGGAGGCTGGGAATGGGGCTCAGAGGGGGAATGAAACAGAGGAATGACGGGTCATTCGGCTCTGGTCTCCTTCAGTTGGATCTAATCATTGGTCACTTGGCAGAAGCCTCCTTGAGCGGCCTACTGTTATTGGTCTCCTGGCTGTGGTAGTCCAAGGCTATCACTCACAACTCTCTAGCGCAACTTTATGGCTCTACAACAACATACACAAACACACACACCCACACCCAAGAAAATGACACTGTGAAAGTCCCTTCACACACACTCCTCCCTTGATAAGCTTCCTGTTTATGTGCATTCACGCATGCATGCATACTGTCATGGTACTGGGTCTGGTGTTCAAAACAGTGTTAATGTTTTAATTATTAATATTCTGTAATTTAGTGGTCGCGTCTCAGTCTGTGTCTCATGTTTCCCGTTTTATTTTGATAGTGCCTCAGCTGGTGTTAGAGTGTTCAGTTTTGCTTCCTCTCAGTCTTGTGTGTGTGCGATTAGTCCCAGCTGTGCTTCCCTCCTGGTCCTCATCCCCTCATTACCCTTCTGTGTATTTAGTGCTCAGTCTTCCACTGTCTGTTGTTGGGTTGTCTGTTTACCTCCCTCATGTTTCCTAAGTCCCAAGTTTCTTCAGGTCTCAGGTTCCCAGTTTCTGTATTGTGTTTCTATGCACCTCATGTCTTTATGTTTAGCGTTCCCCAGTTTAGGCTTTTGTTAGTTTATCACAGCCTCCCATCGCCTTTTGTTTGTAGTGTTTTGTGGAGCCCAAAATAAAGGCTCTATTTTTGTTAATATCCACCTCCATCTGCATTTGGGTCCACGTTCTCTTCAATCTTCGTCCGCCACTGCAGACGTGACACATGCACTAACATACAGCTGGTAAATGCAAATTGTAGCACACCATCTGATTCGTGCACATGTACTTCATAAATATTCAAGTACGCACTCTCAAAGTCACATAAATACAAACACAGAGTCAAATAAAAATAGGTAGCAGCATCGAGGGAAAGCTGTCGTAAAAGATTTTATAGGGCCAGAAAGTGAAACATTATCTGTCTGGCCTTGCTGTGATGATCAGCTCATCTCTCATGACTGATGTTCATCCTCCAAAGGGCCTCTTCCAATCTCTGTCTTTACTTATTCCCTCTTCCTCTTTCCACTTCTTCTTTTCTTCCCTACGGTTGGCTCCGTTTCGAAAAATCTCTACTTACCCCCTTTGTTTTCCTTCCCACCCACACTCTCTGCTTTTCTCCACAATCTCCTTCCCAACCTCAATTTCCAGCTTGAGGAAATTGAGGTTGTTGCATCCCTGCTATTATACTTCGCTCGTGTCTCTCTCTGTGTGTGTGTGTGTGTGTGTGTAATGGCGGGACTCTGGTGCTGATTCCCTGAGGTGTGAACCTCCAGGGATGTCACTACAAAAGCTATTGTTCCATATAGGCATACACCCATCAAGACTTGTTTTCAAAATACGCGGAGCATAAAGCTCTGAAGATGAGCTATACGCCACCTATAGATTCAGCATGCATACACATGACAACCAAACAGTGTACTTTCATTCAAGTCACGACCACTGCATCATACACAGGCATTAACACTGCCAGCTTTGGTCTGTTGTGTTGCTTGGTACTGTAGCTGCAGGCGAGTCCGTCCTTGAGACTCAAAGCAGGCTCAGACCGGCCAAGCAAATAATTACCTCTCCACATTGCCACACTAGCAGCACCCGCCCATCACATGAATGAGGCAGGGAGTGTGTGTGTGTGTGTGTGAGAGAGAGAGACACACACACAGAGAGAGGAAGATTGCAATTAAATTCATCTGGAGGCACAGCATTTAATATAATTGAACAGAAAATAATTTCACACCGACTAAAGGATTTACAAGGCAGAAGGATTTTGGAATGTGAGTGAGTGTGTGTGTGTGTGTACTAGAGATGGACCGATCCGATATTACGTATCGGTATCGGTCCGATACTGACCTAAATTACTGGATCGGATATCGGAGAAAAATAAAAAATGTAATCCGATCCATTAAATATCACGAAAGCACCTCACAAAACTTGCAACACGCCGTAACTCACCTCAGAACGTTAGCACGTCGGAGCAGTATGCATCACGTGATAGAGCGGCTGTGGCATGCGGGACCTGTCGGTGGTCTGGATAGCATGTGGAGCTTCGCTAGCAACCCGGCATTTCATCTCCGACAAAGTTATCACCGAGAGAAGTAAAGCAAGTGTGTAAGTCCATCTCTGAATGTTTGTAAAGCATTCCTGCGTTAAGCTTAACAAACGATATATGGAGCAACTGCCTCTTCTTGCTGCTACTTCAATCATGAAACTGCTTAACGATCAGCTGATCGGCTTTTCTGTCGCGAGTCCGTGTCTCTAGTTTGCTTTTGGCCCACTTTGCACCAGAAAGAGGAAACCAGCGGCTGAACAACAGCAGCACGTTTAAGCTTGATCAGCTGTTGTTAGAATGTATTTATTATTACTTTCTACTCGAGGATCTTTTTCTACGTAGCTGACGCTGGTAACTGTGCAGGGGCGGATCTAGCAAAGTTTAGCCAGGGGGGCCGATAGGGCATGAACAGGGAAAAGGGGGCACAAAGACATACTTTTCTTTCTTATTCTCATTTAAAATGTCTAGCTTTTAATAAATAATTATCTGACACCCAAAGTTTTAATTTGATGTAAAATGAATAGAAGTCAACTACTGTATATAGTAACTATTAAGTCTAATATATATACCCTAGTAAGCTATAGTACTTTTTCCTTTGGGAAGGTACCATCTGTGCAGTCTGCAATTTTGTTGAAGAAAGATGTTGAATCTAGTTAATATTTCTTGAAAAATAATTGATTTCTGTGCATTTTTTTTCACACTGCATCAAATTAAGGTTGATTACGTCGATTAAGCATCATGAGGTGGCGCGTGAGGGGTGGTTCCCTATTTTTTTATTTTTTTATTTTTGTTGTTGCTGGGAGTTGGAGCCCTATTAGTTAGGTTGCTTAATATTTATGCTAAGTACTCTTTAAAATACCAGAATAGGGAGGATGGTGTAGGTTTAAGTTTATTAGATTGATCAGTATTGCTGAACTATGAAATATTTTTTTTTTGCATACAGGTATAACAGAATAGCTTTAGTGTAGTTGTTGTTTTAAATTTGAGTATGAACTTATACAAAATGCAGCAAGATATTTAAAAAACAGTTTTGTTGATTAAAAAACACTATATCGGATTCATATCGGTATCGGCAGATATTCAAATTTATGATATCGGTATCGGTATCGGACATAAAAAAGCGGTATCGTGCCATCTCTAGTGTGTACTCTAAGTCTGTTAATTCAACTCAAAAACTGTAATTCAAAGGTTGAGTAGCATCTTACTGTACATTATCCATCCATTTCATCTTCCTAACTGCTTATCCAGTTCAAGGACAGCCTATCCCATCCATCACTGTGTACAGCCCGGGCAGGTCGCCAATCTATCTCATGCCTGACACAGAGAGACAGACAGCCACTCACAACTAGCATCAACCTGTTAACCTAACATGCATGTCTTTGGACTGTGGGATTAAGCCAGAGCACCCAGGGAACATGCAAACTCCACACAGATGGGCCCCATAAGAACGTTGGAATTTTCTGGCATGATTTTGTACCTTTTATATCTAGTTTCCTCATGACTCTGGGGTTTCCCTCACATGGGGAAAGTCAGAAATGCTGATCACATGGTGTTAGTTGAAAACTCCAGTTTTATAGAGAGCGACCTTTGCAAACACTGATGCAAACACCAATGATTGCTTCCTGAGTGGAACAGTCATGTGATATTGTTTTTGTTGTAAATGTGGCATTTTTTGACAGAAGTTTACAGGAAGTTTGACACATGACCTCTTTCATCATGGGAGGATTTTAATGGACAAAAAACAGATTGACCGCTGAATTTATGGGATGTTTCTGAGAATAACCCCCAACATTTCGAAACAACCTCTAATTTTGTTGCTCAGCTCGTTATTTTGAGATCTGAGAGTGACAACTCAATTCTCAATTTAAAGTAAAAGCTTTGCCTTTTGAAACTTGTTGGTTTCAGGTTAAGTCACAATTTTTACTTTGCATGCAAACATTCTCTGTTTCTGGTTTGAGTTGCACTTTTCCGGTCAGCGAGCGTTTTCAGGCAAGCCGGTCTGTTCCGCTCAAAAAACTGGTGACCGTGACAACCTGCTAGTGGGTCAATGGGAGTACAGCTTTTTCCATACTGAACAGAGATTGGCAACTGGTCTCTAGTCCTGTGCGACTGAGGCCTTATGGAAAGTATTGCAAGTTTACTTTCATAGCCCCATAATTTATTTCTCAGCCTGTGCTGACTCAAGTGAAGTCACTGGAAGCAATTTATTTGGCTTTCATGCAGCTCCCTCCTAAGCATCAACAGTCTTCGTCCAACTTTTTAGCAGAAGCAATAACTCTTACATCTGTAAACAGACATCATCGTGCAAAATTGATGGAGTTGCCCTTTAAAGTTTTAGTTAATGGGATGGGGAATACATTCTGCCATAGAGAGCCCTCACAAGCATGGAAGCACAACGCATATGTGTGTATCTAATTTGAATAAAACGCAGACCACCTTCAGATGGTAATTTCCCTCTTATCCCCTATCACATCAGTCAATAACACAACCGCACACATCAAGGATACTTTTCTCTGTGCGTGTGTGTGTGTGTGTGTGTGTGTGTGTGTGTGTTGCTCTCTATCTGGATTCAGGAGTGTGTCGGAGCTCCAGATGGACTTTGTTGTCCCAGTTTCCCGACACGTAACTAACAGGAAGGATGAAAGAATGAAAGAAACTCACCATCAGATTCAGATGCCTCGCTTTGCTGCTCCTTCCTTCACAACTTTCTCTTTTTTGATTTTTTCCCCCCCCCAATCACATTACTGTTATCGGAGAGAATACATGCAACAAAATTCATGAGCAGTGTTGCTTCAGTCCATGGTTGATTTCTTTTAATGCCTCCTTTTCATTTCTATTCCTCTGTAATCTCTCTCTGTAATATCCTCCCTTGTCCGTTTACTGATACCCTCCTTCACTTCTTTCCCATCCATTAGGCTTGTTCTCTAATTTCTTTGCCAGCCTCCACCTTCAAGAGACAGAATAATGGTTTGAGAAGGCCAGTATTAATTATGTGTGTCTCATGTGTGACTAATACAAGTTTCTGAGTGCAGATACAGTAGATTGTAATGAGTGGGAGTAAAAGAAAGAAAGAAAGACAGGCAGCAAGAAAATGAGCAAATGCCTGTGTGATCTGAGACATGGAAACTCAGCAGGCATGGATCAAAACACCCAAAAGGCCCACAATTACATCTATGCCTTGCGCTGACAGAGGGACACACACACACACACACACACACACACACACACACACACACACACACACACACACACACATACACACTCTTTCTGATCTTGTATCGGAGCAGAACCTTACATCCTGCTCCCTCTGCACTGAGCGAGACTTTGACACACTTTTACTGACATCCTTTATTAACACAGTGTAGAGAGGAAAAAGATTGTGTGTGTGTGTGTGTGTGTGTGTGTGTGTGTGTGTGTGTGTGTGTGTGTGTGTGTGTGTGTGTGTGTGTGTGTGTGTGTGTGTGTGTGCATTCTCTACCTCCCAGATCTGGTAGGAAAATACAGTGTGCATCCTTTCAACTACACACACACACACACACACACACACACACACACACACACACACACACACACACACACACACACACACACACACACGCACGCACACAGACACACACACACGCACACACACACGCACGCACACACAAGGGCTTTAGACTGCCCAAGTGTGAACCAAACTGTCCAATTACTTTGATCCATGCCTGTTGCTGTGGGAAGAGTTTCTCCCCTTTTGCCTTAAAGCATATTACCTAGGTATACACATGCACTCACCGCACACACACACTCCTACGCACATTTATACACAAACAGAACATAATGGCTTTGGTCTGGCTTGCCAGATCTGGTTCCCCTAATTGCCTGAGAGGATGGAGAGCAGAAAATCAGGGAGGGAAATGCAAACTGCAAAATTTAACCACATTTGTTGAGTGGTGCATCTGTTTAACAACTCCAGAGGAGCAGCAGCAGCAGGAGGAGGATGGAACCAGCTGTGGCTGAAAAACAATGGCTCCTGGCTCTCATTCAATCTAATCAAAATCCTTGTTATATCAAACCGAACACACAACCATGTATTTTGTGAGCAGAGGCAGCCACTCATGTGTCAAGGCCCAACGTGGCATTCGTGTGTGTTCCTGAAGTTAAACTTTGCTGCTGCAGGACAAACAGAAGTTTATGAGCCCCTATGAGATTACACCCTCCCCCAATAAACCCCACTGTGCCCTCCATCAGTCAAAAATGCAGTGAGTGTAAACTGTGTCCTTCAAACAATATTTTCACAGTCTTTCAGTAATGTACAAGTTATCGAGTACATCACAGCAGAATTACACAAAAACTGGGTTGAAAATCAGTGGCAGCAGGACTTTTTTGGTTCAAATAGTCAGTATGTGTGGAGGAGGTCAGGAGAGGGGCACACCAGTGAGTGTCTAGAGTCATTTGTAAAAAACGGTGGAGGCTCTGTCATAGTTTGTAGCTACATTTCAGCCAGTGGTGTTGGGAATACTGTTGAAACTTTTGACAAGCAGCTGATTGACAACAACTTCCCTTTTCAGCATGAGAGTGATCCCAAACACCCTGCCAATTCAGTTTAAACATTCCTGGTCTCCCCAGAGCCCGGACCTGAAACCACGTGGGATCATCTTGACAGAGACAAGAACAAAAAACATCAAAAGAAGAGCTTTGAATGTCCTTCAAGAAGCCTGGAGAACTATTCCTGAAGACTACTTAAAGAAATCACAAGAAAGCTGCCTAAGAGAGTTCAATCAATCAATCGATCCATTAATCCTTTATTGGTACACATTGCGTGTTATGTGTAGTTACACATACACGTTACATGTTACACGTTCAGTTGCCTGCAGTGAAAATTGGACCCCTTCTGACCACACGTACATAGCACAAAACATCACATTGGGAAGACAGGCCAGAGAGAGGTTGAATGGTAAGAAAAACAATGATGTTTAAATAAATCCCATTTTCCTAACAAAATATAAAGAATGAAGGGCAGCTCAAGTATTTTGCACAGTACAGTAACCAGTAAGAATCTGTTATTGTTTAAGAAAAGACTGTAGTGTACTGTTGCATAAAACAATCAACTTAAACTCTTCATAAACCTAACAATATTCATTAGTGTAAAGTTATTGTAGTTCATCAGAGAAAACAGTTGTTTACACTAGAGATGGACCGATCCGATATTACGTATCGGTATCGGTCCGATACTGACCTAAATTACTGGATCGGATATCGGAGAAAAATAAAAAATGTAATCCGATCCATTAAATATCACGAAAGCACCTCACAAAACTTGCAACGCGCCGTAACTCACCTCAGAACGTTAGCACGTCGGAGCAGTATGCATCACGTGATAGAGCGGCTGTGGCATGCAGGACCTGTTGGTGGTCTGGATAGCATGTGGAGCTTCGCTAGCAACCCGGCATTTCATCTCCAACAAAGTTATCCCCGAGAGAAGTAAAGCAAGTGTGTAAGTCCATCTCTGAATGTTTGTAAAGCATTCCTGCGTTAAGCTTAACAACCGATATATGGAGCGACTGCTCTTCTTGCTGCTACTTCAATCATGAAACTGCTTAACGATCAGCTGATCGGCTTTTCTGTCGCGAGTCTGTGTCTCTAGTTTGCTTTTGGCCCACTTTGCACCAGAAAGAGGAAACCAGCGGCTGAACAACAGCAGCACGTTTAAGCTTGATCAGCTGTTGTTAGAATTTATTTAATATTTCTTTCTACTCCAGGATCTTTTTCTACAGCTGACGGCTGTAACTGTGCAGGGGCGGATCTAGCAAAGTTTAGCCAGGGGGGCCGATAGGGCATGAACAGGGAAAAGGGGCACAAAGACATACTTTTCTTTCTTATTCTCATTTAAAATGTCGAGCTTTTAATAAATAATTATCTGACACCCAAAGTTTTAATTTGATGTAAAATGAATAGAAGTCAATTACTGTATATAGTGACTATTAAGTCTAATATATATACCCTAGTAAGCTATAGTACTTTTTCCTTTGGGAAGGTACCATCTGTGCAGTCTGCAATTTTGTTGAAGAAAGATGTTGAATCTATTTAATATTTCTTGAAAAATAATTGATTTCTGTGCATTTTTTTTTTCACACTGCATCAAATTAAGGTTGATTACGTCGATTAAGCATCATGAGGTGGAGCGTGAGGGGTGGTTCCCTATTTTTTATTTATTTATTTTTGTTGTTGCTGGGAGTTGGAACCCTATTAGTTAGGTTGCTTAATATTTATGCTAAGTACTCTTTAAAATACCAGAATAGGGAGGATGGTGTAGGTTTAAGTTTATTAGATTGATCAGTATTGCTGAACTATGAAATATTTTTTTTTGCATACAGGTATAACAGAATAGCTTTAGTGTAGTTGTTGTTTTAAACTTGAGTATGAACTTATACAAAATGCAGCAAGATATTTAAAAAACAGTTTTGTTGATTAAAAAACACTATATCGGATTCATATCGGTATCGGCAGATATCCAAATTTATGATATCGGTATCGTTATCGGACATAAAAAAGTGGTATCGTGCCATCTCTAGTTTACACACATGCAGCCTCCGTTAAAGTATCAATAGACTTATTCCGATTTTTCACCTCAAGCTCAATTAAAATAATACTAATATTACCTTATTCTGTTTTGTTTTCCTTTTAGGAAGTTGGGACTGGACCGAGATGGCCAGAGGGCTGGTTCTGACCCTCAGGCCGTATTTTCTTTTTCTGATACATTTATTTATTTGATTACTTCAATTATTATTTAGATGAAATTTTAATATCATTGTAAAGTTGTTATTCTTTATCAAGACCTTTCTTTTTTAAATTAAAAATATAAACTGAAGTCTTTTTCTTTGGGGGGGGGCACTGCTGACCTTTACCCAGTGATCTTTAATTTATTAACTGGTTAAAAAATGAATGGATGGATGGAAGCTACTATGCAGCTGCCTATTGTTGATATCCATAGACATGGAAACACATTCACACTGATTTAGAGTCATTGGTGGAAATGATGTAATGAGATCCCTAAAATGCAGCAAATGTTTGCTATGAAACCAAAACAATGAGCTAAAAGAAGTTAAAATGCTCCCCAGGGCGTAGAGCAGAGTCATGGGATCATTTTCCACACGTTTTACATCACGCCTAATAAATATGATATAATATAATATAATATACTTTGGGTAGGAAGTAATTGGTTAGAGCACCTTCATTCAGGAATGGGGAGGAGAGAAGGTGAAAAGTTTAAGATAGCAGCCATTAGCACAGAAAAAGATGGCACAATTAGATTTTATGGATCAGCACTGTACAGTTATGCTAAGTAGGTGTTGCCTGATAGATTCGGAAGGACTCAGCAGATAAAGAAAGTACGCTAATAATCGCCCCACTGCTGCTCTGGAGTCAGAACTTTTCAGTGCATGAATCTCATATTGACATAAATTACTAGTTTGCTGGCAAAATACCACAAGTGATGCCTAATCCTCCTGTGTGTGTGTGTGTGTGTGTGTGTGTGTGTGTGCGCGCGCGCGCGCGCGTGTGCGTGTGTGTGTGTGTGCGTGTGCGCGCGCGCGCGTGTGTGTGTGCGTGTGCGTGCGTGTGTGTGTGTGTGCGTGTGCGTGTGTGTGTGTGTGTGTATACAGGCTGTTTGCTGCTCTTAAAAGTGCTTAGGCATAAAGTTTGCAGCTGCACACACCAGGAGATAATACACATCCTGAATAATTGATAGAAATGAAAACAGCTCTATTTTTTCTTGATGCACTCTTTCTCTGTCTCTAACCATCTCTCATCTTATCTTGCTTCCTTTCTTTCTGCCCTCTCCACCCATTTGGCAGTTTAACAGCTCTTTAATGACAACAACACTTAAATGGTCCCTCTTTGGTAGTTTTGTAAAACACACGCACACAAACACACAGATTCACCAGCAAATAGCCTCTATTCTGAGGTACGAGGAGGGGGCGTATTTGCTCTCATGCAGTCAGACATCAGTGCAGGTCAGGTGGCAGGTGTGGAGGATTGGAAAGCGCTTGCTGTGCAATCCATCAAAACTGTCCCTTTGTCACTCTTTCCTTTTCCTCTCTCATGCTCCATAGCTCTCTTTTTAAAAAATTTCCCTGCTGACATTTTTTCCCCCCATTTCTGTTCATCACATTTGTCTCGGTGTTATTTTGCCTTTCTTTTGCTCCTGCATGCTGTGGTCCCTTTTGTTACCTGTTCACTCGCTTCCTAAATGGGCACAGAAAGGAAATCAGAAAGCACCGGGGAGAGAGGAAAGGGAAGACAGGGTGCATTTACGGCCAAATAAAGAGCAGGCCTTAATAATTTACTGCCCTCCACAGCCACTAGCCAATCACAGGCCATTGCAAGGATAGAAATGAGAGAGAAAGGGAGAGAACGAGTGAGAACAAGTGAGAGTGCGATGAGGAAATCAGACAAGCAGGGGCTGCTTCGTATTAAACATCCCTCCATGCTGTGATGAATTATTTGAGGTGATGTATGCTCTGAAAGCTTTGAAACGGTCACCATTGAAAAATGTCACGAAAACTGAGACGGCAGTCCAGTTTTTTAAAAAAAAAGACATCTTCAAGGATAAAATGCAAGCTCTTCCAACAAAATGATCCACACATGCATTCAAAAAAGTAAAAAAAAAATTCAGGAGCTAAATATTGTGTGACTCACAGCAAACAAATATTTCCACTGACCCACTGTAAGATTTCAAATCCATTATAAAGTTCATCAAAGCTTTTTGAATTTAAATCCTACTCCTGCACAGATCTTTTAGCCTCTCTGCATTTCACGCATATACTTCATATAATTATATTATAATGATTTAACTCTGCAGGAGCTGCATACAGTAGGTTGGCCCTAATGTGCTAGTGTCTCCTCTGGGAGGTGGTCTCAGATTACTGCTCTTACTATAATGGATACAAGCTTCAGTGTAAACCTTAACCTAACTACAATTTTGCTCAGGAGAAGACAGAAATCAATTTGTGGCTGCAAAGAAAATAATTAAGGACATCTGTTCCCCCCAAATGAGACAAACAATCCTCACGTAGAGTTAACAAACACGCGCACACCATTTCACGTGAACACTTACAGGGCTGCTACTGTACGCTTTCTGCTCATGGTGTGAAAGAAATAGACAGATAGTGCCTTAGAAGCATTTTTGGCTGTTGGAATAGGCAGTGCTCTATTCAGCAAGTGCTCGAATTGGTCAGTGTGAGGAAGGTCACCTTCCCCCCCTACCAATCATTGATCCATAAACCTGTGAGACAGCAGAGATACCAACAGGAGAGAAAGAGAGAAACAGACAAAAGGTGAAATGGAAGAAATAAAAGGTAATCGGTGAGTACTGTATCTCACATCGGTTGCTGATGGAGTAAAGTCTTGGTGGCTTCGGTAATTGAATGTTAGCCTAATCTAAAGCCAATCAGTCTAATAGTGCTCAATCAGCCAGTCGACACCTGATCAATTCTGGATCCAATTCTCACTTAGTGAGCGGTGTTTGAAAGTGATGCATGTGTGTTTTGCTTTTTCTGTTCTTAAAGAAAATAAATAAAGAAAAGGAAAGAGAAGAAGAAGAAGAAGCAAGCACGATGCACTTATACTGCTGTCAGAATTATTACACCTGTATCAACAGCGTGGTGCAGATTTTTATTCAAGCACATAAATGTAGCATCGTAGTTTTTTAAGCAAAATGGATCATGGCATGCATCCAGCCATCCATACGGCCAGTGTTGTGCAAGAGAAAACAAACTCCTGCAGAACAATGTTTGTCTCAGGTACGCTGCTGGACTAAAACTAAGCACTGATATGTGCTGAACAAGCTAGTTAACTGCACTGGTGCATCTTCTTCAGCCAGCTCCATATAGCGGCTCATTTGCAAACACTGTTGTGGCCACTTGTGTGAAGATGTGGGTAGAGTAAGAGTGAAGAAATATGAAATAAAATTACATTTGTGAAATTTAAGCAGGCTTGAGTTGTTACTCTACAGCAGAGGTGGTGCAGGCAAAGAGTCAGAATAGTACAAAATGATGAGAACTGGATTGTTTTTATGTGTCTGTACACACTGTTAATTATTCTATTATAAGCCCTTATAACTGTGGGTGGTACCATCTGCATTTCAAACTGCCAAACTGCAGCATGAAAGCAGACTTAGAATAAGAATGAGTGGGTAGTGAAGAAGGTGAGAGGAACATCAGGCAGGGCTCTTGTTGGATAGTGTGACTAAGCATTAATCAGCGGTAGGTGGGATAATTACAGGAGGGATGGGGATGCATTTAGAGCACGTTGACACCGCAGTTTATCACAGGATAACTGGTCCTCAGTACTTTATATTTCAGCACCAGGGAGCTTTTTGTATGCATCTGGTATATTGATGGGTGAATGAATCAGACTGAATGAACTGATGTGATGGTGGAAGAGCATTTAGGGCGTGCGTGTGTCAGAAGAGAGTCTGGAGATGGGCGATAACAAATGTTAATCAAATCAAAATGGCGGGAATGTTCTCACTGACGTATGATTATAATTTTCTGTGCGCAGAGCGATTACGATTAACAACACACAATTAACCTGCTTTCACTGATTGCTGGGAACAGTGTTTTTTGTGAAGGACAAAAATCATGTGGCAGAAATGTGAGCCCTACCAGCCAGTATCCATAAACATCCGCCTGCTGCTTCACAGTCACGAATAAAAGGAAATGAGATTTACACTGCTAATGTTTGTCTGAAGTTTAAATGAATGAAGTTTTGTTTTATTTTCACTGTATGAGCTGTATTGTAGGAATAATACGCTGCGGAAAATGCAGACAATTGAAAAAAAAAAAACAGTCAGAGGAGGGAGAGAGCTGTGTGCTCATCTTTTAGAGAGCTCTTCTATCAGGGTACAATTGAAGATCTCTGAAAATAGCAGGGTCATCACTGCAAAAATAACACACACACACACACACACACACACACACACACACACACACACACACACACACACACACACACACACACACACACACACAGATCTAAAAAAGATCACCAATGCACACTGTAGTCTAGACTGTTTTATACACTCAACACACAGTTCTGAATGTCTGGTTTTGACAGTGAAGCCAATGAAAGAATGGGTTATATTTGGTAAAAAAGGAACATTAAACAAATTTAAATTACTTGGAGTAAACCTCTGACAAGAAATCACACCTGAGATTCATCCAATAGTTCTCACGCACTAATACCACCACATTACTTCCCACCTTGATTCAGGTGATTTATCAGACATGGTCTGGTGCTCGTTCAAGATCTGTTTCCACAAGTCAGAAAACAGTCTTTGACAAGTTGGCAAGATTTGGAAATTATGTTTTTAACTTATCAAGAAGACTTACATTTTATCAGGTACACCTAGTTAACTACTCTTTAATGCAACAACTATCTGATCAATCCAGTCACATGATAGAAATTCAATGCATTTGGCCACCTAGAGATGGTCAAGCTGACCTGCTGAACTTCAAACTGAGCATCACAATGAAAAACAAAGATTATTTAAATGACTTTGAATGTGGCATTGTTGCTGGTGACAGAGAGGCCAGTTGAGCATTTCTAAAACTGGATTTATGGTCCGAAAAGGAGAAAATATCTGGGGAATGGCAGAGGGAAAAAGACTGCTTGTAACTGCTAGGGGGCGGCCTTAATTAACATCTTGTTACAACTAAGATAAGCAGGAAAGCATCTTTGAACACACCACATGTCAAGCCTTGAAGCAGATGACCTTCCGCAGCAGAGGAGTCTGGATATGTAATGCAACGTTCAGACGGTAGGGTCAGAATTTGATGTAAACACCATGAATGTTTGGATACATTCTGCGTTGTATCAATAGATATGGCTGCTGGTGATGTAATGGTGTGAAAGATATTTTCTTGGCCCACTTTGAGCCCCTTAGTACCAACTGAGCCTTATTCAAACACCACAACATACCCAAGTATTGTTGGTGACCGTGTCCATCCCTTTATGACCACAGTCTACCTATTTTCTGATTGCTGCTTCCAGCAGGATAAGATGTCATCTTACAAAATTCAAAGAACCTCAAGCTGGTGTTTCAGCATGACACTGAGTTCACTGTACTCAGATGGTCAGCTTAGTCACAGGATTTCTAACCAATAGAACAACATCATGGATATGCAGAAATCTGTAGAAACTTTGCGATTTATGGATGAAAATCTTGGATGAATCTTTCCAGCACCTTGTAGAATCTATGCCATGAAGAATTAAAGTAGTTCTGACACCTCATGCTAGGAAGGTGTACCTAATAAAATGGCTGATGGTGTACTTTTATCCCTTTATTAGAGACGTGGCAGCAGAAAAATGACACAGCTAACCTCCCACTCTGTGCCAGCAGGGCACTCTGGCAATGTCTGGCAACCCTCATGAGAAATAAAAGACAAAAATGGTGATGTCACTTATTTAACTTACAAGCAAAGCACTCTTTATTTTGCAGCGATATATTGTTGTAATTTTAACTCATGCACTCTGTCTCTTGAGTGAATAAGGCTGTACAGAAAATACCTATTTGTTCATTTAAAATTGGATCAAGTGGACTTAAAATAGAGGCCTCTGAATAAAGACTGATGAATCAAATCCAGCAGTAGATTCTTTATATTTTAGAATAAAGGGCAGTGCATCTATTTTATCTCTGATGTGAAGTGGAAATATAGCAGATATCACTCCGGAGAGGCAGTACAGACATTGGCATCGATCACTGTCTGCTCTTACTAAATGATGTGAATATATGATGCATTTTATTGAGCCTTTATGTTAATGTATTTTATAGCGTTTGCATTGTTTTTATGATACATTTAACTGTGTAATTTTTACTGCACAGCCCTGCCTCTGATCCTGCTTATCTGCTCAGAACAGTAAAAGTTGATGGTATGGATTGTGACCAATAAAGCATTGTAAAGTGTTCATGTTAACACATATCAACGTAAAACAAGAGGAGAAAGCCCGTGTTTTTTTCAGTCTCACTTCACAGCGCACAGTTATTAAAAATCCGCTTTGAATTTTCCTTTTTACCTGGCTCTTATACATCAGCCGTGCTGGTGTGCTGCGGCAGAACCGACCATTTGTTGGGGAGGCACGCTTGAAAAAAAGGTGCAATCGGAGCACATTGATTTTTCTTCATGTTAAAAGCTTTTATTGACATGGCATTTTCTCACCAGAAAGGTTACAGCAGAGGAGAGACGAGAGGGAGGGAGGAGGTGAAACATAAAGACACGCTGCACCAGCACGGCTCAAGAGCTTCTTGTAAATTCACCCCACTTTAGCCCACTTTAGTGGGTGTGCTATCCTTTTGAAAGTGCAAATTATGGCCTCTCCCAACACATACGCATGCCCATGCACAAACACGCAAACACATGTGCCTCTAAAAACCTTGAAATCCTGGCGGACACAGCGAAAGAGGGGGAGAGTGTACTGACTGAGTAAGGCGAGAAAAAAAGATTCAAGGTCATGAATTCGGAGAACAAATGAACATTGTAAAACTGTGATTCAGAAAGACAGGCAGGCAGACAGCTGGGCAGATTACAGCTCAAGGAGGACGGGACTGGAACCTTTCATCACCTTTAAAGATTCACTCATGGTGATAATCTCTTTGTGAAACATCGTAATTTCTCAGTAAAGACTCATAAAGCCTCACAGTGTCTTCGTCTCTGGAGAGCCAGGCGACGCCTGCTGACACAGCTCTAAATCACCATGCTCTCCTCCCTCTTCTCCATCCTCCTCCTCCTGCTCTGTTTTTAATAGAAAAACATGCTCACGACTCATACCTCATTTCCCACCACTTCTCCCTTATTTCTCTCCCTTTAAATATATCTATTTATTTTACCACATCGGTGACTGGGTTGAATACCATCAAAACAATCGGCACACCCTCATCCATTAGCTGCGGTTAAGCCTTCATGCTTTTAATAGAACATGCTTGAAATAGACAGAATACCTGCAGTAACTAAACTTTTGGTTATGTGGAAATCCATCAGCTGCACACCAAATAACTGTAAACATGTTTCAGGCCACCAAGCAAAAACAGTGAATGGAAATTCACAAGCTCCTTAAAGTGGAAATATGTGTGATTCAGGCATATTAGTTCAGTTTTATCCAGTTCACCGTTTTAGTTTTGTGTTTTACCATGAGAACATTTGCAAACAGCAGCTGTTATTTAGGAGACAGAACATCCTGTCCTCATGTCAGAATGACCCATCACGTCTTTATCAAAATACGTGCCTGTTTATTTCTCTATTAACCATAGATGATGAAGGAACAGTCACCAAAGTTAGAATAAAAGCTCATGTCCATCAACCTAACAGATGTTGAGATGTTTTAGTGTGAACCAGAGCAGCTGACTGACAGACTGTCATTTTCATCCCTGGGCTCGTGTCATTTGGATGGCTAAAAAAGGTGATAGAAATGAGATAGTCTTCTTTCTCCTGAGGTGCCAGATGGTAGATGAGAGGCAACAATGGAAACTTGACACAGTAACTATGTGTAAATTTTGACAGGAGGGGATCCAGAGAGAGGCATTTTTCCTGTCTCATTAAAATGTTGAATTTTACCTAGCTCTATGACTGATGCAAAGTCTAACATGCACCGTGAGCTGAGCAAGTTTAGATTAGATTAGATAATTCTCACTCTTCTTTTCCAGAGAGGAAAATGGCTTCTTTACCCATGCTCGTTTAAAAATGTCAAAAGAAAAATGATGCAGTCAGATCAGAGAACAAAGAACAGCTGTGACGATGCCGTAGTGGCATTCATCAAACTTCTGAGAGGACTTTAGTGCAGCTCGCCATGAACCTATACAATGCATACAATGCACATCTCAGAAGACAAGCATGCATCCTTAACCCTGTAAAGCCTGAAACAAAGGTGAGTTCAGAGCCTTTTTAGGGGTGCTCAGCATCCCTAAATGTAATCGTAGCACCTTTAAAAATAAAAGTAGTGACAGTAGTAGACTTCAATCACCTATCCTACTAATTATGTTGCTTTTGAAAGAAACATTGTCATTTGTATCTAATTGAACTGATGCTCAATTTATGAGGTTATGGAACCCTGATGATGGGATCGACAAAAACTACAATCAAAACTAAAATCTACAAAAGCTGAGCCAGGGACTAAAGCATGAAATAAAATAACAAAACTAAAAACAAAACTTGTTTAAAACTGGAAATGACAGAAATATATTTAGAAGCATAAAAACAGGATTTTGGTAATTATAAATATTGTTAATTTAGGGCAGCTGTGGCATAAACCTAACACTGGGTGGTGGGCTGATAAATTTATTTCATAGTTTTTTGTGACCCGCCTACCAACTACGAATAAAAATTAGCAGCTGCCGTTTTCATGTATTTTAACAAGTGTCAGGACCCTGCTGAGGTGTCCTTGATTCCCTGCTAAAGAAATAAGTGAAGAAAGAAAATAAATAAATAAATAAATTCTTCTGTAACGTATTGTCTTAAGATCAGAAACAGTTTTTATACACATGAGCACATCAAACAGCATATGAGCTTTAAGCTGTCCTCCTGTTGTACAGGGTGAAAGAGAATCTCTAATCACTGACAGTAATAATGCCTTTGCTTATCTAAAAACATCAGTGTGTCCATTAAAATCAGAGTCAAGTTCAGATATGATGTAGAAGATCATGTATCCTACATCAAATGCCTGTAAGATAACCACCGAGCCAGCCGAGTGGAGCCTGTTCTCAAATAACATCGCTTATACCTAAATCCCTAATCTCATCACGCTATTATATTCCAAGTCTGAACTCTCCACATCAGATTCTCTGTTAAAGCAGAGCTCCAAAAATAGCCTGTACACTGTACCTATCGAGCGATTCTCGCCTTTGACACTGTCAAAACATGTGACAGGGTGTACGGTTAATGTTCATATATATATACAGCAAATCACTGAGTCTCAAAGATGTGTTTAGTGCTATAAGGGCACCCGTCTTTTCACTCTCTCTCTCGCACACACACACAGACACACTTTTTGCCCGGTCAGCATTTGCACAGCCGTGTGTGTTCATCGTTACAGCCTCTGACTGCAGCGCTAAAAGTGACAGATGTGTCCTGTTAGCTATATGTGACAGACCGTGCAACAAGACAGAGCACTGTGCAACAAATGACCTGTTTGATTGCACACATACATAATAGAAACGATTTGAAGATGAGCCAAAAACTCCAAAGTGCATGTTTATTATAAACAAGATTAAACGTCTAAAGTTCTGCCTGTGATCTCTGGAGGCTGCAGAGTTCATTACAACCCATTAAAAGCTCAAACTATATACTTTTCTTAGTGCCCTTGGTCTTTTCTAACTACATTATATCAGGTGAGTTGTATAAGCTGGTCTAAAGAGCAGAAAAGTGTTAACACGATGATGTCTAAAGCCTCAATTATACTTTCTGGGTTTGTGAGTCAGCTGGAGTCCCAAGTGAAGTAAATTCTCGTCAGATGGCAAGCGCAAGTCCATCTGCTGCAGCTTCCAACTAATCAACCTCAGAGCAAAAGGTCCAATCAGCTGCCTTTATTCGACAGTTTGCAAGGTTAATACAGATCCACATTCTCCAGAGGAAGATTAAAATTTAAAAAGAAGGCTAGAAAATTTAAAAATCGAAGCTAGAGTTCATTTTTTAACATGCAAAACTATTCAGTAACATAGTACGGTTCACAGCCTCATGTTTATTTAGTAGTGTTAAACTACCCATGCTTCACCCAAAGCTGATTCATCCATGTTCATCCAAACTGAATACTATCAACACATATTGTTCACTTTGTAAAGGTTTGTACAAGGCACTATCTAGAGATCTATCCATCTAGTTTTCAAGCAAATGTATTTGCAAAAGGCTAGTGGGTATTCCTCAGGTAAGTTGAATATACCCCAGATGTGCATGGTTTGGTTTACAATTGCAGGCAATGCCCTTAATGTGAACCAACTACATGTTAATGTCTCCTTATTTTTGTCTTGCAGTCAGTAAATAGACCCCTTACCAGAACTGAAATGTGTGGGCTGAGTGTTATTTACATCTGAGGGTTTAAACTAGCACATATGTGACAAACTGTCGAAAGTCTCAAACACTGAACAGCATTTTAGTGTGAAGGTGTTAAAGTGATAAACTCAGAAATGTTTAATTTTAACTGCGGGTGTCCAGTTATTATTTATTAGAGTTACAGACATCTCGTCAGCAAAGTGACATTTCCATTAAAGTCATGCTGTTAATAGAGTATATATACATTTTTTTTTTTATTAACAAACAAATAAGCAAACAAAGGAATACAAGGTTTTCGCACACAACCATCTCTAGGTTTTAGAGAGACTGGTGTGAAAAAGAGAAAATGTCCAGTGAGCGGCAGCTGAAAGTGCCTTGTTGATGCAGAGCTCAGAGGAGAAAGACAAGAGTAAATAAAATGACCACTTATTACAACCAAGATATGCAGAAGACCATCTCTGAACACACAACATGTTGGACCTTGAAGCAGACGGGCTACGGCAGCAAAGGACCACACCAGGTGTCACCTGGGTGCTTACAGCACGATAACACACCTCGTCACAAAATTCACATCATCTCAAACTGCTTTCTTCAACATGGCAATGAGTTCACTGTACTCCACAGTCACCGGACCTCAGTCTCACTGAGCACCTTTGGGACGTGGCGGAAGAGGAGACTGGCATCACGGATGTGCCACAGACGAATCCGCAGTGTGTGATGCTGTCATGTTAAAAATGTTTTCTGAAGAATGTTGAATCTCTACCACAAAACATTAAAGCAGTTCAGAAGGTAAAAGGGGGTCTCTTTTGTACATCGCTACCACCTTCCCATGCTGTCAATCTCAATACTGATTAATGTAGTCTTACGTCTGCATGGTTTAAATCTGTGCTGTCTGTCATTCTCCCTTTTATACTCTCATTTGTGCAATCCATCTCCTCCCCATGTCCACCTCGCCTAATTCACTCAGAGCTCCACCCAAGTCTTAGTCTTCATCTTCACTATCACCAGCGTCTAGACTCCAGGGGGGGTCCTGTCCTAAATCCCATCACTGCTGGAATTCCATTCTGAGATGATGGGGCAGTCTAATCACTGAATGCACTGATTAATTTCTCTATCTAAAGAAATGATATTCTTTTCCCCAAATGATCTCTGCTTACTGAAATATTTTAGCCCTTTTTAAAATTAGGTTTTACTTGCACAAAGACAAATTTTCTGTAATTAATTCTGGAAATCAGGACAATCCCATTGTTTCCACAGGGATAATTTACGAGGGTATTTTTCAAGGACACCTCAGCAGGGTCCTGACACTTGCCGACAGCAACAGCTCCTCACACACAAACACAATCACAGATGGTAAATGCATTTTAGCTAAACACTCAAAATATTCAGGAATTCTCAGAATGTAAAGCATTTCTTTTGTTTTTATTGTGCATAAAAGAAAGAAGGTGATTTTTTTTTAAGTTTTGGCTTCTGCCCCCCTCTCTAAGCTACTGACTGAGCCCTGAGAGAGGCAAGCCGCTGTGGAGTGGAGATAAGGCTACACCTGCCAGCCAAGCTCATCACTGTGTTTGTGGTTTTGAGTGTGTGTTTGTCTAAGCCTCTTTCCGTGTGTGTCTGTGTATGTTCCAGTCCCAGGGTTGAAAAGATAAGTGGCTCTAAGGAACCCGAGTGTAAAATCTCAGCTACACCGAACCCCAACAGAGATGAAGTGAGACAGCACAAAATGAAAAATACATATTCCTTTCAGAGTGGATTAAACTATAAAAAGATAGGCAGAAAGGTCATTTCCTCCTCAAAAGCAGCCAAAATACCTTCCAGCTCCCAGACATGTAGCCACATCACTGAAGAGTGAAGCCACAGCAGAGACCTGTGGATATGTTCTCACACTTATCTTATATTTACAACTAATTAGTGGTTTATATAAAATATACAATAATGCTCAAAAGTCTATGATCAAAAGAAATCTTCTCTTGACTACACTGTAATAATCTGCTCTAAAAATAGTATAGTATATAAATGATGAATTAAGCACTTGTTAATACCTGATTCATGCTTAACAGTGTAACATTATTATAAAGTGCAATCAGAAGGCTTCTAACGTATTTGACTTTTTAAAATTAATTTGAAGAAAAGTGGTTGAATATTTTGGTTTCCACTGACTTTTTTTTTTATGACATTTTGTTCTCAAGCAATTACACAATGTAACTGTATAATTTGTAAACATTGTAGTCATGACAACCTTTCTTAAAAACTACAAACCCTTTGATGTGTGTTTACACGGTGACTGATGTGTTTTAACTTCATGTTTTATATCGCATAAAAACCATGTGTATAATACAAACTACTGATAGTCTCATGATTGAGATAAGGACAATTATGAGACAGTTTTGTATCAAAGAATGGTTACAGGCTACTAATGTCTTAGTATTTCCAAATCTATAAAAAAAAAACACATCCGTGTATATGTGATCTGTGATAATGAAAATATCACATTTTATGAGAAATGGTGGCAATAATATGATATAATCTAAAAATCCTGCTGTAGAAAATTATGAGAAACTCCTCTGTGATTGAGAAGAAGCATCACAAGACAAAAAGTCTGTCATGATGACAAACAAAGACTGCATTATGAGATGACTGTTATATAAACGACAGGCAGGAAAGCTGCACATGTGGAGATCGGGGGGTTTTGTTGTGTGTTTGTGATCATGTAAAGTTTCATTCCTAATCTTAATAATCAGTGACACAGGCAGGTTACCACATGTTACTGTTGTTTCCCACTTTTTAAAGATCATTCACCTTTAAATGACCTTTTTTTCACTCTGTTTTTAACATTTGTAAAACGCAGTTCTCCCTCTACAAAGAGACTACACATCCAACACATAATCATATGTCTGTAACCTGCTGTTTACACAGGACCTGAATTCATAAATAGTCCGATAAAGTTTGTCTCTTTTTTCACGAGAGGATGAGTGGTCACACACACACACACACATCCACAGTCAAACAGAAACACACTTTGTACTTACATTTTGTTGACTGAAACTCTTTGTTGTCTGTGCAGCGCTCCATTTCTCTCTCTTTCTCGCTTACTCAGAAAATGACAGGAAGTGTAAAAGGAAGGGAAGTTGCTTCTCGCTTTGTGTACGTGTTTTGAAATGTTGCGGCCAGCCTCTTCTTAAATTACGAACTCTATCGTGAGAACATCAAAAAGTCCAGCGACGGCTTCTCTGATGGGCAGCGGCACGAGTGTGAATGGATGTGTTTGCTGAAAACTCGAGAGGGAAGAAGACACCACGCGCCACGAGTCATGCCTGTGCCAGTGTGAACAAGTACCTGTGCCTGAGCGCGCGCGTGTGTGTGTGCGTGATCTTATGGTACAACCATGGCAAGAGCAGCACTTACTAAACTTCTTCTCCTCGTGATTCTTGCCTTCATCATCTGCCTCCCGGAATTTTTCACATTTTACCAAGGTTGGTCACACAAACAGCTTCAGATCCACATTAGTTCATTCTGTGTGTGTGTGTGTGCGTGTGTATTGTGTAAATGTTAGAATGTTATCCACCTTTTGTTCAAACTTTGCATCAAAGTAAAGCTTTAGACAACGTTCGCTTGATTTGCTTCCTCTTTACACACATTGTCTGTGGAAAGACCTGTCTGTGTCGGTCTAAGATTATAAATCAGACCCAAATATAGCTCCATACAACTCTGACTGACAGCCCTTTTGAAAAGGTTTCCGTATTGTGTTGCCTTGAAAACACGTTTCTTTATGAGAGCATCTCGGTTTACCCTTGTGCTCCTGCCGTCTTTGCCTTCAGTGGTTTTTCTTTTTTGTCTCTCCATCTGTGTCTTTCCTCATCTGTCTCTTTCTGTCAGATACAAACTGGAGGCAACAGCTTCCATTTCGAGATCTTGCTATGATTTATAGCTTGACAGCTCGTTCTTTGCTGCTTTTCCTCTTTATGCCTGCTTCTGCTGAGAAATCAGTCTGAATTTTGCCGTGTTCATTCTCTTTATCCTTGCAGTAACAAAAGTGAACTTCTTCTGCCTTCCCTACCGACCCTGCGAACAAGGAAATCAGGTGAAAGAGGGAGAAAATGGAAAGGCTGGAAATGATGACGCTAAGAGAGGCCATATGTGTGACCCATCTCAGACTCCAGATCAGGAAAAATGGGAGCAAGCGTGCATACGAGAAGATCAAAGCAATACAACAGATTCGGCTTCAGACGTCAGGCGAGGCAGAGATGATCCAAAAGCGAGGTGGTTCATGTGTGAGACAGACATGGAAATGGCAGAAGTACACAGAAATATCTCAACTTCAGGTATTCACATCTAGAGACTCAACAACATCTGCTTTCTGTTTAGAAAAGCTTGCTACTGCCTGAAGTCCACACCGCTGAGTGCATCTGACCCGTACTGTCTAGTGTGTTTGGCTAGTGTGATTATTGAGTGCCACGTCTGGGTGCGGTTAAGTAAACTGTGCCCTGGTCTGCTTGAAAAGGTGGTCCAGGGCATGCTTCAGTTAGACTCTTAGCATACTCTGTGTACGCTCTTAAGACTTCCAAGGTGAATCATGACTCTAGGATCCATCACATTTGAAAAGTTTAAGCTAATTAACAACTAATTAATTGTTTATTAAAAGTGACATTTTATGGTTACCGTCACAGTGAGGACTCTATGCAGTCCTGTGAAAAAGTAAGTAGATCCCATGATTCAGTAGTTTAGCGACAATAACTTGAAGCAGTTGTTTTCTGTATGACTTCATCAATCGCTCACACTGGACACACTTTAAAATGCCATTTAAGTTCATTGAGGCTTACGAGCATTAATTTATGCACATTTCTCTAAAGGTCTTGCCACAAGATTTCAGTCATGTTCAGGTTTGGACTTTGATTGCAACAGCTTAACCCTTTTGTTTTGCAGCCATTCTGTGGTAGTGTGCAGTCTGAACCAAGCTTTAGCCGTTAGGCAGATGGCCTCACATTTCACTCTAGAATACTTTGGTGTACAGAGGAGTTCAGTGTTGACTTACTGAGTGCAAGATGTGTCGGCCCTGTGGCTGCAAAAGAAGCCCAAGTCATCACCCCTCCACCACTGTGCTTCATAGCTGTTATGAGGTGATATGCTGATATGCATTATGGCCTAACATCACGTTGGTCTCTTCTGTCACTGTTCCTGAAGTCATGATCAGATGCATTTTTGCAAACTAAAGCCAAGCTGCATGTTTCTTAAAGAGAAGAGGGTTTGTCCTGGGACTCTTCCAAGCAAGCCATATTTGTTCAGTCTATTTCTCAGTGCATTTAACATGCTAACTGAAGCTTGTCAAATCTGAAATATACCTCTGGTTTGGTCTGGTGTATATTTTTGTATTTGCTCCTACCTGTTAGTTGTGAGATTCGCACCTTTAGCAATATTTGGGTGAGAGGTTGTACTGTTTTTTCAGCTAGTGTTCAGCTAGTAGCTTAGTAGTGGAAAGGTGCATCCCAGGTCTTAAAACTGCAATTCCTTGAACAGCCACTTGAGGGTAGATTTACAATGTAAAATAAACTTTTTTATAGCCTTGTACAGGAAAAGGCTTTTAGTCTCTAAAACTTCATGAAAACTGTACAGAGGACACCTGTCACGAAGTTTGCCATAATTCATCTTGTGTTTCTGTTGTTCAGCAGACCATCAGAGGTGCAACGCTTCCAGAGAGAACTGATCGCCTTTCACTAATTAAAGAATCTAATTAAGCTTTAAAATATGAGCATATTAACGTGAGCGTCACTGTGAGCATGTTCACAGGCTGGTGTTATTTAACTCTTGCGCTGCGATGCCTTCTTCAGCAGACAATATAAGCCTTTTACGCCCCAATCAATACATTCATGCTATTTATTCACCCACAGCTTACGAGTCACATCTGGAGGTGTCAGCCGAGCTTCATCTGCCCAACGCAGAGACCCTGAATCTCACCTTGTACGGCCGCAGCAATCACAGTTCCTTACACCTCTACCCACCTGAGGAGGAGGAGGAGGAGGAGGAGGAAAATAAGGGTGGTGATGAAGGACAGAGGAAGGCATTCTACTGCTGTCTTCCTTTCCTGCCCAACTCTGAATCGCCCAATCAAAGCCGCTGTCTCCTTTGGTTCGCCAATCAAACGGTTTGGAATTCAACAGCAAAGGAAAAGCTGCCATGGAAACGGACACAGAAAGGTTGGTGTCAGGCGGATGGAGCTGGGCTTCTTTGATCCCCACGCGGCAAGTGTGGCTTCACTGTAAGATGGAAAGGAGAGGAAAGAGGAGACAATAGGAGACAAGGAAATTGGCCACTCAGTTTTCATTTCATTCCAAGCTGCCCACTCTCTCAGTCCACAATGGAGTCATTCTTTTTAATAGAAGAAATTTCCTTCAGTTCTTCTCCTGACTTTTTGTTTCTCCCTCTTCCTCTGTACTACATGATCAGTCATACTTTCCAAAACTACAGTACATCTTAATTTACTGTATCTCTAAGCCTGTATTGATTTCTTTCTTTCTGCTCTGCTCTCCAAAAGTCCCTCATGCTTAAGACATTGATTAAGTAATATTTTCCAAAGTGCATAATGAAAGCTGGATATCCATTTCCTTCCAATTTTTCTGCAGCACCTCCACCAGACCTTTCCATTTATGCTTTTCCCTTTCTTTGTTCTTGTTTGTTCATTTCCTCTTATTATTTATATTGCCTCTTCTATGTCTTTTATCTCTTTCCAGTCCTCCTTCCTTGCCGGTCTCTTGCCTTCTTATCCTTCCTTCTTTTCTTCCTTCATCCACTCTACATTTTCATGTATTTTATTTTCACATGGCATGAATTTTAGTGCTGGAATGACTGGGATGGATTTTTTTTTCTTTAGGTAAAGAGGTCAGTAATGAAAATAATACATAATTGTTTCAGACTCTGCTTTGTCCAAAATGTTCCTCTGTTTTCCAGATGAGTGGCAGTGTGCGCTCAGAGTGGTCTGGCTGGCTCTGCTGTGTTTGGTGTTGCTGAGTATAGTAACGAGTGTGATCGGACAAATCTACAAGAAAAGGCGTTTGTGCAGTAAGAGACAAAAAACAATCAAACAAAAGAAATCACTCGTTTTATGATGCCACAACTGAAGAAACAAAGTCAAAATTTTGAGTTACTATTTTAAATTTCTAATTAAAAATGAAAAACTTTGAGTTTTTGAGTTGAGTTTGAGTTTGTATTAGTGAGTTGAAAGTTTGGACTTATGAATATAAAAAAGGCTTGGCTTTGTTTTTCAGTGGTGGAAACAGGCGTCCTAAGACATGTTTTTTTCCTCTGCCAGGGAAGCCGAAGGTGCACCCTGATGGCTTCAACTTAATTACTCAGCAATTAAATGGTAAGCCAGCAAAATGTGTATTCTGAAGTTACTGTACACTAGATACGTTTGTACTTCACTGGATTTCAATATTGTGAGTGCTTAAAAATATCCAACTTTAAACAAGTTCACCTTTTGCTGAAGGGCAAGACTGAGCGTGCAAACTGAGGTGCACATAAGAAAAAAACAACAACCATTTACACACAAAGATAAAAAGCAAACTCTAATTATAACACAAGAAAAATGTTTAAATGTAGCATGTTCAGCAGCAGTGGTCTGTCCAAAGGTGACTGACAATGTGCAAGGCAAAAGTGCAAAAAGTCATGTTTAGCGCTGTGACGTGAGACTTCCTGCTTCTATGGTGAAAGACAAGCTTTTTCTCCTGGCCGCATATTGCTATCAGAGCCACTGCTTTAGACTAGTTTCAACCACAGTGCAGAGAACTTAAAAAACAATTATTATTATGAGAAATTCTGAAGTGATTGGTTTTGTCATATTGTACAAAACCTTCTATGACAATTAAGCAAAGGTGAAACCAATGAGGGACAAGATCAGAGTCGAACTGAAGCAAGACTCATGAAAAACTGACTTCCACACCCAAAAAGGAAATGACAAAGAAATGAGTGTCTTACACTGAGGCATGAACACTAAGAGGAGGCAGACTCAAGGGAACACAGGAAGCCTCAAATTACAACCCCCACTAGGATTTTCTCAGTGCACATGTACCAATACACAGCCCTCTGTGACATTTCAAGCAGCCCTCAAGGACAGAATACACTACCATACAGTTCATTCACCCACAATATATAACTTAACATCAAATATAGAGGCAGAACCAAACCAAGGGAGCATAATCTATTCATCAAACTCAACAGTCACCTCAAGGCACTTTATATTGTGATAATACAGAGAAAATCCCAACAATCAGACTGCCCCCTATGAGCAAGCGCTTGGTGACAATGGGAAGGAAAAACTACCTTTTAACAGGAAGAAGCTTCTAGCAGTCCAAGTATCAGGGAGGGACAGTCGTCTTCGACAGTCAGTGAGGGGTGAGGACAGGAAGCCGCTCCGGAAGAGAGACAGAGATTATTAATAACTAATGATTAAATGGTGTATAAACATAAGACTCAGCCATTCAATGTTAACAAATACATCTGGTGTCAAGAAATGCCACCTCTCACTGTAATGGTTAAAAAAATGATAAGCCATGGCTTACTATCAACCAAAAACCAGTGTGTTAGAGCTCTGAACAAACACACTAAATGTGTATTTAATCTATGTTTTCATTTATATGCTGGCTCAGTACATGGTCACTTTTAGAAATCCTGGTCTGTGAATAGTCTGTATTGTCTCTGAAGTATAATATATTAATAATATACTAAGTAAACTAAAATGTATTCCAGAAGATGAGAGTTACAACATGTTTATGCTACTCTTTTATGTAGACGGTGCCAAAGAAACAGAAGTCAGCCCTCCTGAAGGTAAACTGCTCAATAAAAACGCATTTACATCTGCGTCAACAGGTTTGGAGATTCTAACAAACTCTTTTTGGTTCAGCAGGGACAAACCTCCACTTATACGGGTTTCATACCTGGTCAGGTCAGTCCTTTTAATCAGTCAGCATCATTTAATGGATCTGTTGTTTCACTGCTTTCACCACGTTAATCTTTTTCTTTTTTTTTACCAAAATGGATAGGGCTCTCACCAATTAAAGAAGTTGACAGTCAAAGTAGGTACACACACATGCACCTTTTAGAAAAATGAGTCAGATCACAAACACACGTTCTGATTGTCCTCACGTATACTTTTCAGATGACATATCAATGTTAATGGATGGAAATGCTGACCACTGCTATACTGGTAAAGTCTTTACTGGAACAATTGTACAGGTTCAAAGAGAAAGCTGTTGGTGGTTATGACCACCAATAGCTGGTTGATGACTTTCAGATACTCTTGCACGCATTCAAGACTTAACTTGGCGCCTCTTCATGCAACCAAAGTTTGATTAATTATATGCGGTTTAGTTTTTAGATGCTATGGGTCGGCCTTTAGTCCTGTCCTTACCAGCGTATTGCTGGATACGTTATTTGAAACTGCTGCACGGTTGGGAACCACATCGCCCTTCATTTTCATACGTGTGTGGTAATCTGCGAATGGTGCTACGAGAGCTCAAAAACTCCAAAGTGTAGCTTTAAATATGATGGACTTAATGCATAAATACAAAAAGTATACCAATGTGTAGCTAATTATCATTGAATTGTTTGCTGTATTAGGCTGTTCTCTTTACGTAAAACGTAAACATAAGGTCAGAGGTTAAATGTGATGTGATATTTGGATGTAAATTATAATGTGATATTTAGAATACACATACACCAGTATCATTTCCTAAATGTTGCCAATACAAACAAAGGCAGTCGTAAAGTTAAAAGACATTTTATGATGTTTGACCTTATAAAATACACACAACACTTATAAGAATCATAGTTTCTAAGTTATAAGGCTTTTTAGTAATTTTGGACCTATACATCATTATTTTGACATTGAGGATTGTGGTTGATGTGAGCCAAATTTTGAATGGATTGTTAACACGACTCCATTCTAAATAAAAAACGTAAAGTTTTATCGGAATTCATTCAAAACTTTTTGAGTTATGGTGTTTACAGACAGAACGGCATGCACACTTCCAAAAACGTAATCTTCCAGGCGGAGTTAATCGTCAAAAAATTCATCTCAGTAGACAATTACTGCAGAGTATCAACACATCAGAACCCTTTTAAAATGTCATCTAACAGTGTGCTTGGTGCCTTTTTTCTGTTGTCTTTAGGTTTTCTGCATCATCGCAGCCATCCCTCCGTCAGCTCCATCAAAGATGAGCCTGCTCGATGACAGGCGAGCAGCCGGAGGAAGCTGGAGGAAAACAGCCGCCTCATTTACCAGCATTACTAATGGTGAAAATAAAGATATCTGAACCACCTACATGTGCTTGTGAACTTATTTTCAGCATGTCATCTCGGAAGCTTTGTCTATGTTAGCACTTTATTAGAGGACAGTCTCTACACATTATTAAACTATCAAAAGTTAAATAAATGGATTGGCCCTCGAACATTTTTCACCCTGAAAGAACTAAATTGTTTTGTATTCTGAGTCAGATGCATGGCTGATAAACAGCCTTACCCCGTCTGGTTATAGCTGAAAGGAGCCAAAACATTTTGACAGCACTGACTAATATCTTGTTTGCTTAATAGCTTTCCTTGCCAGCATCCATGTATCTCTAAAACTGAAGAAGAAGCAGAGGGAGAGAAATATTTATCCTTCAGAGATCGAGGTAACTGTGGGCTAAGCGCTATAAAGTAATTCATCTCAAATTCTGTAGAGACGGCGGTTCAGAAGGAGGAGAAAAATGTAGAGCATAGTTGAGATACAACACATTTGACACATCTCTGCGGTGATGTGTGAGATGAAACCGACGTGGTATACATTTCTGAATGTTGGAACGCATGATCAAAGGCTTTGTTCTGGAGTAAAAACATGTAACCTATGTGTGCATGTAAGGCTGTCTTTGGGGTGTTTAAAGTGGAATCACACAAAGTGTACAGCAGGTCGAACGCGAGTAACCACCTGGTTTTATTTCACCATAAAAACATTAAAGGAGCCAAGCTCGCTCTGCCAGGAAGTAACTAACTCCAGATAGCAGCACCTGCAAGGCTCATGTCTTACTGTGAATTTGCTCTTTTTGCAGTCAGTCGTACTCAACCATCTGGAAAACATCTGTATTTGCAGCACATTTTCAGAATTATTAAACCCAATCGCTACTCTTTTACTTTTATGGCGTAAGAGGGAGACATGAAAAATATTTTAACTTATGGGTCATTCCACCTCATATCGCTCATCACATTTTTAGATCATTGTCTGCTCAACCACCTGTGTATTGCTTGAAAATCGAATGGTTTAAAACTTGGATGACTATAATCTAGCTGTGAAGTTTCAGCCTCGTGTATCAAATACTTTTTTGGACATGTTTTGTTTTTCTTTTCTGAGGCAATGTTTCAACATGAATATCTCAAAAATGTCCAAGATAAAAGCCTAAAACTTTCTCTGATCTTTCTTTCTCCGTAAGATAGAATCAGGGTCTGTAATTTGGAAACAATGCTTAAAAATGTCTGGGTGGATTGAGCAAACACAACAAGTTGCACACTAGAGACATTAGCTCATTATTTAATATGAAAGAACAAATTTCAGGAGCTTCCAGATGTAAGTCTTATTATAACGGAGAAAATTATCTTGTGAAGTATATGCATATTTGTTATTTTCAAGACCCACTGGATGAGTCTAATAATGATGTTTAATTTTGAAATATACAAAAATGCAACAAATACTGATTTTTTCTTGTACATACAAATAAATATTACAATGTTGTATCTTTAAATTTGAATGCAGACTGGAGCTGGTCGAGCAGATGGCCCACAATAATTTGAGATAAATTGACCCTTATACCAACAGTTTTGCAGAGTGAGGCAGTTTTAATGCATATTTATAACCAAAGAATCAGAAGTTACACTCCGTTTCAGCAAAGATTGCTGTGTGCGAGTTATACAATCCACATCTACCTATCGTGTTTCAATAACCTTTAAAGTGAGTGAACAATGAGTTAGCTCATTGTTTAGCAACAAACAGATGCACATGATGGAGTAATTCCGGCTAAAGAGCTCAATGTCCCCTTTAGGATTTAGCAAAAGCCAAAATCAGAGTTTAAAGAGTCAAAATTCACTAAATGAATGATAGTGTTTAAAAGGTGATACATAACACAAGTGTTCACTATTTACTTCCACAAAAAATGTCTCTAAAAGTTTGAATTAATAAACCCCCCCAAAACAGACAGTTTTTGTTTTACTGGGGTAATTAAATGTTTTATTGTTATTTTGTTGCTGTATTTCACACTGTTTGGTTTTGGTGCAGCCAAACTAGCCGATTCCCTTCAAAAGGCTGTGGTTTCACTTTTAGCGTAGAGAGTGGTATCGCTCATCTAATTCAGTCCAACAACAAGACGCAAACAGAAATTAATTAACCGACATCACATTAGTAATGTTCACAACAAAAGATGGAAATAAAATATAAGGTAGTGTTGTTTCATATAATTTAACACAGAAAACAAAATAAGTATGATATTACTATATATAATCACTGACGCTGGTATTTTATCTTAACCTGCAATTAAACAGTCAACACAACAGACACTCTACTAGTGTTAGTCTATGTTTTTTCCTGTTGTGCAAAGAAAGCTCAATGTACAATAATATAGAGTTTGATCAGTACAATCAGTAATATTCTGTTTTTTGGTTTTGAGGCGTGGACGTCATTTTGGTTTCTTAAAGCAAAACATCAACGGCAAAACAGGCAAAGTAACATTCAGAGACACAACGTGGCACAAACACACAAACAAAACGTATGCGAGCTACCACTACGTGTGTCAGTTAAGCTGGTATCTTCCTGATGATATTCTCTGTGTTCTGTTACTATTTGGCACTTAGTGTAGATTAAAGCACTTGTTCTGGTGACTCTATTCTCTATACTTTACTGTACAACAATAGACACACTGGCAGGCAGTTGCACAGGCAGTGTTAATGCTGAATCTGTGCTGCGGCCTCTGTGGCGGGTCGGCAGTGTTGGCTCTGGATGTGGGAGATCTGCAGGATGGGCAGCAGCAGCTGAAATGCATTCTGGATGTAGTTGGTGCTGTTGGAGCCCTGCGGATAGGAAATCATAAGTAGATGTAGCATAGTGCTGAACAATATATATGCATATATACATATATGTATATAATTGAGAGTTTCAAAGACTGATGGCTTGGGGACAGAAACTGTTCTCTTGCTATTCTGCTCCAACAGCTGTAAATCCTCTAGCTAGACACCTGTAGTGAGAATAATCCATGATGGGGATGGATGGAATATAACAATGCTACATGTGCACAGTTTGTGTGCACAGCTCTGGATGTTTCTGGTCATCCAGAAATTCCTCGAGGCATTAAACAGGTGCTTTGCTCACAAGAAAACAATGCCTCCTGGCATCGCTGTCACAGAGATATAACAATAAAAATGAGGAAAGATTTGTTTCTAGAGATGAAATTTGTAAAAAAAAAATGCATTCTGAAAAATGTTGAACAAGTCTTTAAACGCTGTGTGGATCTCGTCTGAGTGCCTCTTAAAACTCAGTTCCCATTGCATTAGTGATGATGATCCTGATCATTTATCTGTCACTCATCATGAGACTGCTACATCATTAATTTTATCCATTTTTATTTTTATTCACGATGTTCAAAGTAAAAAAATCTCACCTCTAGCAGCACACTCTCTACCAGTGGGTTCAGCTCTTCTGCTTTCCTCTGGCCCTAAAAAAGAGAGGCAGTGACACTCGTGAGATCAATAAAAGATGATGGAGTAGCAGAAAAACACAAGTACAAAGACAAAGATCAAAAATTATTTTACTACTGTCAGCAGAGCCTATGAAAAAACCCCCAAACAAACAAAAGAAACAGTGACTTGATCCAACAAACAAATACTCACACATCAGCTGTCTGATATATCTCCTGCTACATCTAAAAAGCTGTGCTGTCACTGAGTCACGTTGTTGTAGTGGGTGAAATGTTTTATTACAATGAATACGACCACTGTATTTATTATGAGTCAGCTCTACAGAGACTGCTCTGTTGGCATAAATACTCATTAGAGCACCCCGTGTGTATTCATACAACTTAAAATAGGCCCCAACTGAACTAAAGTTAAACCCCGATGGATACTTTTTGACAATAGCAAACATTATTAGAATAGTCACAATCATCCCTAATGTTCACACACCCACATGCACACACACTCTCACCTACCCCAACATCGAGCAGCGTATCAGAGAACTTCTTGGCCAAACACTCCACCTCCTTACACATGGCACATGTCAACCTGCAATAAGAAGAGTGGATTTGAGCATGCATCACTCCTTGGAGTAGTGATACTATCTCTTCCTTGACCTCTCTCTACCTCACAGATACACACACACAGACATGCAGACACACATTATGTGCAAATGGATTATTTCTTCACATTTAGTTTTTGCTAGCTCTTTAATTGTAGACCTAATGCCATACACACCTAACTGTTCTTATTTTAGTGCCCCTCAATCCCCTTTTCTCTCTGTCCTCCTCTCTCCTTGGTACCAGGGGGATTCACCCAAATGATCCTGGTAAAACAGATCCTTATCAAAGCCTTCCCCAAGCTGCAGTATCTGCCCTAGCACAGGGCCGAAAAAAAGGAAAATCAGACCCTCTAACTGGACCGACTTTATCTTTGATAACAGCACGTTTTTCATAAGCTTATGCACACGTGAACTGTGCAACATTTATTTTGATCATTTTTGACCAACATCTTGTGTTGATGATGAGCATGTTGGATTGTTACGGCAAGTTATCTCCAGCACATCCCAGTGGGGTTAATGTCTGGAGTCTGTTGCGTCTAATCCACGTGAAAATGACGTCTCCTATTCCCTGAACTCCCTGAACCACTCTTTTACAATTTGAGCCTGATGAATCCAACCCAACCACATTGGAAGAAAACATTTACTAAAGGAAAAACCTGGTCATTCAGTATTTTCAGGTAGTAAGCTGACCTCAATTTCTGAACCAATCCCAGATCGTAACACTGCCCCCACAGGCTTGTACAGCAGAAACCTGACACGATGAATGCATCACTTCACCCGCCTCTCTTCTTGCCCTGATGCACCCATCACTCTGGAACAGAGTAAATCTGAACTCATTAGACCACATGACCCTTTTTTCATTTACTCCAATCTTTATGCTCCCGAATATACTGAAGCCCTTTTCCTGATTAGCCTCACTGATAAGTGGCTTTCTTAAGGCTACACAGCTGTTTAGTCCCAATCACTTGAGCTGTTCTCGCACTGTGTGTGTGGAAAGGCTCTTACATGTTGATTTTTTATCATTTCATTCCAATTTTAGCAGTTCCAACAATCTCCTTAGTTGTTTTCTTTGCTTGACACAGTCCAATAATTTCAGTGAAACGCAGTAACAGCTGACACGGTTGTCTAAGAAATGATAAGCTCTTATGTATTTGCCTAGTTAAATCCAGGTGGTGACTTGTCTTTTGGCCAGGCAGTGTATGCGACTGTTTCAGTCTTCTTTGCTTGTGAACCTAACCTCAACAATCACAAATGCCAAATCCCAAACATTTCCATTATTTCCCTTAGCAAAGACATAACAACAGCTTATATTTATCTCCTGGAGGCTTACCCTAACCCGTACCATAACCTTGAACCTGTCAAGGGGATACCCACAGAAGGAAGTTCCCACAATGTAAGTGTGTAATACAAGTACACATTCACACACATACCTGGTGAGGACGTGTGCCTGGTCTCTGGCTGGTTTCTCTTGCTCCTGGCCGTGGAGGATGAGCTCCGCCACCTTGTGGAGCTGCTCGATGCTGCGAGCCGTCACTTCTGCCAGACTGCTGACCGATGACAGGTAGATGGCCTGATGAGAGGAAGGTGAGTGTATACACACACACACACACACACACACACACACACACACACACACACAGAATAAGTGATTCAAATCAAATAAGGCAGTGACAGCAGGAAGAAAAGGTGACGGAATTTAAACTTGAAAGCAGAAGTCATAACAGTGCAGATGAGACGTCACCTCTACAGATATGGGGTCGCTCTCCTTTGCCTCTTCTCCTCCCTTCATCTCCTCCTCCTCGCCCTTCTTCTCCCCCAGCTCTTCTCCGTCTTTCTTCTTCTCTTCCTTTTTGTTCTCCTCTCCTCCTGGCTGGTCCTGCGTTTCCCTGCCAACTGTCTCTGTAGTGACAGGTTGTTCCACCTTGCTCACCCAATCATGGGCCCTTATTCGAGCCTGGAGATGCATAATTACCACTCATCAGGTCTGCATGAAGACACATTCCCACCCTGATCCTGATGTATGCTAATTAGATGCATATACATGGATATATGCTAATATTGGTTTTTATATATGTGAATGTGATTACGCAGGATGGCTTTAGGGGCTGATAACTTTTAAATTAGCTTTGCAGCAGGATGCAGAGTTACTATGTTGAGTGTAGATACAAAGATGTGTATTTTTGTAGCTTTGTGGACCGTTTTCTCAGAGCAAATAGGAAGAATGATTGGTGGTTGTTAGAATATTCCTGGTACTAAACTACACTATGGAATTTGAAATGCATGATTTCAACACAATTTCATAATAAAACGAGGTATAAACTAATACTCATAACACAGCTTTATAGAAGAAAAATCAAAGATTTTCTTTCCAAATCAGAATCATATCACTATGTGAAGGAAACTATCTGTGCATTACACCTACAGGAGTGTTTATGACACCCCAGAAAAAAGACAACAACCCTTCTCCATCAAACTTTAGAGCAGGCACGATTCGGTCAGGCAGGTGGTGTTCATGTGGCACTCGCCAAAGCCAGATTGATGATGTATTGCTTGCGTGCTGCTTCTCAGCCACAGAAACCCGAGTCATGAAGCACCGGGCGCAGTTTTTGTGCTGATGTCGAAACCCTGCAGTTACTCAGTCAGCAGAGCACTATGTGCCTCAGCACTCGGCAATCCTGTGCTGTAACGTTACGTGACTTGCGGTGATTCCTAAATGCTTCTGCTTTGCAGTAATACCACTTACAGTTGACTTGTTGCAACAGCTGAATCAGAGTTGCAACACTGGCATTTCTCTATCACAGTGCCACCTTCAAATTCACAAATGTTTGTAAAGGCAGGCTGCCTTTATATACCTGTGGCCACGAGACTGAAAACACCTGGATTCATAAATGATGTGGCTCAATACCTTTGTCCATATAATGCAGAATGATATGACATTCAGAGCACAGACAGTATACTGGCTACTTCCTAGACTTCTGTACAATCAGACCTCTTTTTGAAACCAGAGGAGTCGCCTCCTTCTGGACATTAGAGGAAATACAGGTTTTAGGCAATTCAACACCAGCTTCGCTTTTCAGCCACACAACTAAGGTCTGTATTTTATACACAGTCTGTGATTTAAAGGCTCGTCACAGACAATGTACCAGAAGGCAAAAAGGCGCTTCACCCACTGATGGTGCTGATGTAAAGTAGTAAGTGTCAGTAACTTAACAACCGGTGTTGCCAATAAAAAAATATAAAAGATTGTATTTATTATTAAACTGTACAATTTACAGAAAAGACAGTTAATTTAAAATTGATAGCAAAATGCAGGATGGATGGATGGATGGATGGATGGATGGATGGATGAAAACTACTGGCATCTGTGTGAGTGAGTCACCTTGTTGAGTTTGTCCGGCGTGGCGGCAACATGAAGTTCAAAGAGCAGCTCGGTGAGAACACTCACAAACTCCTCGCCATCAGCAGCTGATAAAAATGCACAAAAGGCATGCACCACCTCGTGTCAGTTTACTTAAATACACAAAGCACGTGTTAAAGTGTGATGCTACACGCATTTACACCACATGTCAGGAATCAGTCGATTTACTCCATGCTGAGATCACGAAGCGTATATTGTTGTTGTCATGCCAACGTAATTCAAACTCCTGTGTATAAATTACAGCTGGAATTGTAAAACATGCAGATTCGGCGACTGGATCTTATGGATTGTTTCTGTTGGCTTTTCTTGAGTCTGCAAATGTGTCGGTGGCCCCTGAACACCAAACGCCGGATCAGGCATCCTGTTCAACCCTCCGAGCAAAAGGGCGCCTGCCTGCTTTGAGCTGTGCACCTCCATGACATCCCCTGAAGGTGCCCCTCACAAACCCTTTAAAATGTAAAGTGGTGAGATGTGACGAGACCAAAACTTGGCATCACACTGACACAGTTTCACTCCAGTAGAACATTTTCTACTTCTTTAGCAGATTAGGAACAGTCACCGTCATCGCTGATTCCCGTAAGGATCTAAGGTTTTCAGGGCTTTTAGGAAGAGGAAATATAATTTGGGTAAGTTCTAGGATGCAGAGCATATAAGATTATTTGACATGAAGCAGATGTTTAAGTGAAAATTTGGATTCTTGAACTCTAATTACGACATAATATAACAGATTGATGTGACTTGTCAGAGTCATAAGAGAGTGAATAAAACAAAAATGTCAGGTCAGATAATAAGACGTTTGGGATCAAAAGGGTGGCTGATCATAACCCTAGGTAGACCTACTTGTCAGGTTAGGTTACCTGTACCAGTGACCAGTGACGATACTAATGCAATATTATTAGAGGCTGAACTGGGTCAGAACAAGAGAGTTCAGGCAAAGGAATGCTATTTTTTAGTTTATGAGGAAAAGGTCCAGATTTTCTTAATTTTTTTTTTTTTTCGTGGAGTTTAGATGACCTCCATATAAACAAAGAAAAGAACATATTTTTGTGTGCTGACAGAGCCTGACTCAAGGATGACAACGCAGTTAATCTGGTCACGTTTTCACTGAAGCCATGCAGTGTCTTTCATCTCGTTATAAGATGCTAAAAGATCATCCTGTATCAGTAACAGGAGAAGGAGGGGTACTCAGGCCATTTTCCATAAGTTTGTTGCCTCATAAGAAACAAAGGAAAAGTCATTGCCTCACTTTTTTCCTGCAATGTTGCTGAAACTGGAGAAGGCTGTGTAAACGGCTTTAAACAGCAACCAAATACCACAGGATTAGTCTTTGTGTCTGAAATTGATGGAGCACGCTTTTAAAAAGCACTCTTTGAATCTGCACAAACTAACTTTCTGCACAACTGCACAAACTTTGAAAAGATTAAAACTAAAATAAGTGAGCTAAAGCTCCCTGAGGAACAACAGCAGGCTGCCCACAGCCAGCATCAGAGATAAGCGCAGTCATGAGTGTGTTCAACAACAAACCCTGTTTTTAACAGTTTGGGTTATCATTTCCCATCCAGGTGCCTGTCAAAGGCCACCTGATCCTGGGTCAGCGCTAAGGGACCACCTCCACCTACAGCAGGTCTAGCAGTCGATCTGGGTCACTCACATAAGGGGGTAGAACAGTGTAATTGGGAACTAAGATCACCGTTATCCTTCGTCTGTCCTCCTCCTTCTGTCTCCACATCCTCCTCTTCCTCTTGCTTGATGAAAATCTCCTTGATGTAAATCAGCTCCTTCTTCACCTCCTCCTGCTCCTCTTCGGTCAGGGAGGAGAGGAAGGCTTGAACCTAAAATCACAGCTGCAGGTAAACTGCTTGAAACAGGCAGTGTTTCTGAAGCGCTTTCTGTATTCCCGACACTCGCGCCTTACCTTTGCTTCACTCTCATTGGACAGAATCTCCAGGGCCTCCAGGTGTGACAAGCCCTGGTAGTCATCAAAAAGAATACCGTAGTGAGCTGTGGGAGCACTGATAGGCTGGTTACTCAGACGGGCCCGCTCCTTCTCCTTGGCTTCCTTCAACATCTGAAAAAAGGAAAAAAAAAAAAAAATCAGAAAAAACAGAGCCACCAATTTAAAGCAATTACACCTACACACAAACACACACACACACACACACACACACACACACACACACACACACACACACACACACGACACACCAGTTTCAGATTCATTTCTTATCTGACAAGATGAGATGAGATGGTCAGTTGCATGCCTGACTAAGTGACGCGGTCTTTTGCATCAGAGTTTTGGTCTTTTTAAAACCCGGGTCACTCTCTGCAAGAACAGTCATGGTCTTCTTTCCAATGAACTCCAAGGCATCCAAGCCTCCACTGATCACTGACTTACCCTGAGAGACACAGAGAGACAGATGCAGAGCGAGGAAGGGTGGGAGGGGAAAGGCAGTTCAGCAAACTACAGTAGCCTGTTAAAGAAAACAATAAAAAAACAAAAACAAAATAGGATTGACCAACAAAATTGTAAATTTAGATTGCACACTTTTATAAAATGTTGTAATTTAAATAATATCATACTGAAAGTTTGCATACTGAAAACTAAATGAATTCAGTTAAAAAAATATGAGCTTGCTCTTGGTTTATTGAGGTCCATGAGCGCCAAAATGAATGAAATAAATACATTGTTAACTAATTAAATGTGTCATTAATCAATTAACCCTTTAAATCTCAGTCAGTTCAGTCAGGAACAAAGAGGGAAAAAATAAAGTGAATGTTTTTGCAAAATATTTAAGTAGGATTGTAATTTTAAAACTGCAGCCTTCTGCCAAAAATCAAGAGATCATTGCTTACAATCCATAACAGCTCACAACTGCTTCCAGTCTGATTTTCAAAGCACAGATGATGTCTTTAACTTTAACTGCGCTCCTTCACACAGCAGGAAATCGAGAGGCAGAGCATGTGTTAATGAGAAATATTTCAGCTTACTAAAACTGTGAATTAGGAGGTACTTAATATGTAACACAAATAAATAAATCGTTGACAGCACTGAAGGGGCTCGACTTTTCTATCGACCATGGCTTGCCATCGAACACAGATTGAGGAATGCCGCAGGGAAGGAGAGGAGAGGAGCTGGCAGCGACGTCCAGAGGAGGATCAGTAAATCAAGGACTGTCTTCTGCAGCGTGGACGCTGTCTGAAGTCATCACAGTCAAGCACTCTCACCAATCTGAGGCTATAATAGAGCTGTGCTGTGTCTGCTGTAACTCTATAGGCTAAATTAGTTAAAGGGTTAACTAATTAAATAGGTTAAGCTCTGTAGAGTTCATTCTTTTTAAAATCTCACTTATATTTTGAGACATCTTATTAAACAGTTTATTTTGGATTAACCTGATTTTGTAGATTAAATAAGCCCCACTTTCAGAGTACTTACTTCTATTTGCATCTACTTGTCTGCTAATACTGTAGCATTCAGGGTTAATAGGGAAGCTTTTCAATTATGTTTGCAGTTCAGCAGCAGTTTTATATGCTTATACGTTAGGAGCAAAACTGTGACACCACTAGTGCATTATACTGATCACTGACTTATCCTGAGAGAGACAGAGAGAACCTGAAATCTAAATATTTAAAAATTTTGCCAGGAGGAAGGAGAATGACTGAGGGCGACCATAAAAAACTCTCACTAAGTCTAAAATTCTCAGGAGACTGCTGTGGATCTGATTAAACTGAACGACCTCCAAACATTCGGTAATGCACATCTTCAGAAACAAGTACAACTCCATCACACAGACAGCTCTGCTGTGGACACCAAAGTGCAAAAGAGAGCGCCCTAAGACCACACGGCAGCAGACTGTCGAGGCGGCATTATGGGCACTAAGAAAACGAGACGACTCTTCATATCTGAGTACATGACTGCCTGGTGAAATGTATGATTTAATCGCCACTAACACTCTTTCATGACATGGTTTGGAAGCTTCATCAGATGGATACCTTTTGTGTGTCTCTCTGTGCGTGTATGTGTGTTCACTCACAGTGTTTTGTACGGCATGTGTGATTGTAGAGAAAACGCCCCTGCTAGAAGCTGTGGCTGCAGTAGGAGAAGACGACTCCCCGGAGTTGGACAGGTCAATCTCTCTGCTTTCGATTCCTCCTTCTGTCTTCTCCTCCACTCCCTCCTCCTCTTCCTGTGCCTCCTCTCCAACTGAGGTTCTGTGGAGACGAAGTGCCTCTCCTGCCTTCACCTTTACTGAGGTCAGGCTTTGACCTGCACACAGAAAGCAGCAAATTAAAGACTCACATACATGAGGAGAAGTAGACATTGATGGTCTATTTCTCCTGCTTGCCAGCGACATTTCTCATTACATATATAAAAACACATGGTCCTATAATAATCCTGGCTGAAATCTATGAGCCAATTTTGAAACCGCAAGAATGATGGCAGAAGTAAGACAAGCGATAAAATGTTTCTTCACTTGCTTATGGAAGGACTCTGTGCTTGTCTGTTACTATCACCTTGCTATCAGGTCCCTGCTACTGCAGAAATACCGTACCAGCGATTTCTGAATCGCTACACATGAGCAAATACACATATAGATATTGTTAAAGTGTTTATGTGATGACAGTGTGTATTTTCAAATTGTGCATCTTGGAAAACATTGCTGCACCACAAATCGTGTACAGATTTGGGTGCAACAATGTTTGGGTCCTTTCATAGTTATGGTGTATTTGACATTCCTGTGTTGGTGTTTGTGCATCGTCATTTGTGCAACTGACCAGTCATGTTGCTGTGATGTCACAGCTGTGCAATGGAGGGGAAAAAGAAAACAAATAGCTCTGTTTTTATAAAACACCCTCCTGGAATAAATAGTAAGCACTGCAAGTGCTTTCTTTATTAATTTATACTATATAATAAATTTACTATGGAGTTAGGTTTTTGTTAGCCAAATTTAACTCATGTTAGTTCGCTAGTAATAGCTTTCAATAGCATTAGCTACCTTCTCAGTTAATGCTAACTGTATGCTCACACAACATCACTGGTCAGTTTCAATGTTGACCCTGAACCAAAATTATTATGGTGACGCAAGAACAACATCAACATGGGGATATCAGATTGTGCCACAGTTATGCACAACTGGCCAATCACAGGGTGAAATGTAATTCAGTTCAATTCTATTCTATTCATACAGCACCAAATCACAAGGCCACAATGTGCTTAATATTGTAAGATAAAGACCCAACAATAATACGGAGAAACAATCAGATGACCCTATGGGCAAGCACTTTGGCGACAGTGGAAAGGAAAAGCTCCCCTTTAACAGGACGAAACCTCTGGCAGAACCAGCTCAGGGAGGGACTGGTGGTGAGTGAAATGGGTGTAAATGTGAAGAAAAGAATTGGATGAGAAAAACCTGGGACATACCCACTGTGGAGGTGGCAGTGGTCAGAAGAGATTTTCCCCATGAACTCCAAGCTCCCCAACCTTTTTCTTTGTCCAGGAGGGACTTCTGTGCGCAAATATCCATCATAGGAAAGGAATAAAACTGTTAACCGTTTGGTCTATAATATGTGTGAAAGTACAAAACAAATGACAATCACAAATCTCTAAATACATATCATAATTGCTTGTTTATTATTAAATATTTCAAAATGTCAATATGAAGCTGTATTATACATAGAAAGGCTGGATCTTAGCTTTAAGGAAATGCATGTATCATGAAAACAGAAACTAGCAGTTTTCATCAATCAAATTAACTAACAAGAAGTTAATAGGCTTTGGCTTTGTCAAGCTAAAAGACAGTGTAACACCTTCAGTGTCACTTATTTAAAGATTTCAGTGATTATATGTACATATTTGAGCCTGTATATACAATTTCCTGAATAAAAATCCTAAATATATTCAAAATTCTTGTTTCTTTGAAGTTATTTTATAACTGTGTGCAAGTGTATCTATGAGACATTTTCCTCTCAGTGCTTTGTGTCAAGGAAACATAAATCAAACTTCAGCTTGTGAAACAAACCTCCACATCTTCCTCTGCAGCCTCTGTGTCTGGCTCCAGGCTCACTGGTTGGTCACATTCAGTCATCTGACTCTCTGCAGGAGACTCTGGTTGGTCAGCCTGACCCTCTAATGTCTCAGAGGTGGTGGTGTTCTCTGTGGTCGACTGCTCTTTGGACTGATCAAAACTCTCAGGGGAGAAAAGAGGCTGCAGTGGATCTGCTGGGGGTGTACCGGCTGCTGGTACATCCTGACCGAGGCTGGGAACAGGGTCGGGGGGCTGAACAGGTGGAGGGGTGGGGTCTGTGGAGGGGTCAGCATCAGAGGAGGCAGCCTGAGACATGATGATCTGCAAAAAGTTGGATTTTTAGTGGAAAACTGCTCATCTGTGTCTTTCGTATAAATGCACTTTCCCTAAAACAAAAACACTGTTTATACAAATCTAAGCATAAAGTGGAAACACTCAGTTCTTACATGTTTTATCATGTGTGAAACTCTTGAGGCCTGGCACATTCACACAGCGTTTAATTATTAGTGTGAATTAGACTTTTCATTGGGATTAACTTTAGTGACACTAAACAATGTTCCTCAAATTATGAAGTACTAAGAGTACCAACTGTGTAAACTGTTCCGTGCCAAAGAGGATTGAGGAAAAAGTCAATCAAGCTGTGTCTGTATCCCACACATACGTCATAAGAGGTGTGATTGGGCTAAAAACATCTGGCTTTAAGGACTGGGAGCTTTTTTCTGCAGCTCACTGTACTTGCAATTGAACATGTTGTAAGGGACTTTTGTTGATAATATATAATGTATTAAATAACAATTAAAAAACTGGGGTATATAGAGACTCCTGGACCATTTAAAGCAGGGGTGTCAAACATAAAGCCCGGGGTCCACAATTGGCCCGGTGAAGTCTCGAATCCGGTCCCCTGGACAGCTTTAGAAAGGGACGCATAGATTTTGAACTTTTGACTGTATTTTCATAAGTTTCACAGATTTTCCTATTGATAAAGACCAACCACCTTCATTGCTGCAATTTCTCTGGTCCCAGCCACTTAAGATCAAAATGGGCTTTATGTGGCCCATGTAAAAGGAGTTTCACATTCCTGGTTTAAAGTGATGTAGAATAAGTATTTTTTTTTTTAAATATATAAATAAAAAGTGAAAATCATAAAAAATGACAACTTGGATTTCTACCCCATCCATCCCTCTCAGTCACATGCAGCAGTCCCTGAAGACACACCCAGACCCCCTTCTTACCGGTCACCTGCTCCTTACCCAGCTCAGCCCAGGCCAGGTGAGAGATGTAATCTCAGGAATGCCTGTCTTGGGTCTGCACTGGTGCCTCAGATTTGGCTTGGGAATTAGTGATTGACACCATTATTTAACACACACCATTTTCAGTGCATGGGAGATCCACGTTTAGCCACTGTGGCATCAACAACCAAAGGGACTCCACTTGAGTGGGTATCTCTTTTATCTCACCCTGGTTTTTACTTAAGGTGCAGTACCATTTATTCTTATTTTTGTTTTCTTTTTAGCCCTTTATTATTTATTTAACTTATTTATTTCCATATCTTAAAGTTGCAGTTTGTCTTTGTATTTTCTCTTTGAAGCATTCTAGGGTGCAGGTGTGCATTAAATAATCTGTAAATAAAGAGTCGAGTTTCTATCTTATTCTAAACTGTTGCAGCAACGAACAATTATCCCGATTCTCTAATAAACACGATGGATACTATTTATTTTATTTGGCCTGGAATTAGAGACATTTTCTCGCTATGCTCTCCTTTTTTTCCTCTTCTCGTTCCCTTCAACCTCCCACCATATGGTAGCAGATAGCTGTCCCTCAATGAAGCTAGATTTGTTGGTCGCTTCCTATTAAAAAAGAGTTTTTCCTTCCCGCCATTGCCAAGTGTCGTAAATAAGTGAGTGAGGTTTTAAATGTGATTTTTTTTTTTTCATTAAAGCTGCAGTAGAAAGTGCCGTGAGGGGAATTGTTGCTGTGAACAACTAAATAAAACTGGACTCAACTGAAAGAATTTTGACAACACAGAATTTTATATGTGCTATAATTAAAGCGACAGTACTGCTGGTCATTTCATGTCCGATGTTGCCATCTTGTGTTCAGTTGCTGTACTCAGATGCATATGACTATCACTCAGTGATTTTATTACTGTTAAAAGGAGTTTTCTGCCAGAAAAAGGTCCTTGTGCAGAACGTTTTTTGTTTTTTTTTGTTTTTTAAATCAGAAGAGCTGGTGTGGTTAAAAATAATAATTAATATATATATATAAAACTTCACAAAATAGAAAAATGTGTTTTCACCCACACACAAAAAAAATGCTTTAAACAGATACTGGAAACCACGGTCTCATAATTCTCATTTTGCATTTTGAGCAGTAACAATAATCTTGCACTTTTGACATAAATTATATAAACATCTTTTCCTCTGACTCATATAGAGCGTGACAGCGTGACAAATAATAATTCCCTAATGCTAACACCTAAGTAAGGATGTATTAAAGACTGCCCTGCCTTTTTAGTGCGATTTATAGCATTAATGCAACGTGACAGCATAGGCAACGCTGTATAAGAGACAGGCAACAAAGAGCACTGTTATGCTCTACTTTCACGCTAACATGAATGGATGTTTCTCACTTCCTAAACACATACAAACACACAAAAACAAAGCGATGCAGCAAATTTATGAAAGACTAATCTCAAGTTGAACTGCAGTTCTTCGCTTGTATAGTCAAAGGAAAATTATAAAGCTGGGAGACAGTTTTGTTTTTATGAAAGTGACAGTGCAGCTCACCCGTTTGGTGCCAGCCAGCGGCTCTTCCGCCCCGCCACGTCGGCAGGACGGTGGTCTGTGACTGCGCCAAAGAGTAACAGCTGACAAGAGAGTTCTCTGCCTCGGGAGCGGCTCTGATGAGCTAAGCTAACACAACTTCACAGACGGGCAAAAAACTACAGCGCACACAAAAACAAACTGTACGTGTGTGTGTGTGTTTTCCTCCAATAATTAGAAAACGGCACCACAGTTTCAATATAGCATTCTGTTTCAGAATGCGACCGCTGAATAAGTTAGGCCAGTCATAAAATAAACGACGCCAGTCAAAATAGCAGCGAAGTTGCATCTATGTAGGAGTGAATCATTTCAGTTCTTCTGGCTCTTTAGAGGAGCAACACCTCTATTCTGAAGCTCGGTGAAACGAGAGTCCGCACAACAGCTGCTGTTACACGCAAAACCCCACAAAAACAAATAAAACAAAACAGACTAAAATGAGTACAACTAGTGATGACGAGTACGATTTATATACATATTAATCTGCTTGCTTGCTCAGCGGCTCGTTGGTCTAGGGGTATGATTCTCGCTTAGGGTGCGAGAGGTCCCGGGTTCAAATCCCGGACGAGCCCTCGCTTTTTCTTACGTTTATATCATCTCTAATATGCACAACACAGAAAATCCAAAGTAAAGGGCTATTGCACGTAATGAGTATGCAGCTGTATTTTTTTTGTCCCTCAATGTTGCATTCTTATAGTAGTAACAGTATTGCTGCAAGGCAGTGTAACATTTTAACATTTCTAACTTTGAAATAAACTACTGGGGGTGTAATAAATCACAGGTTTGGTATTTAGTAAACAAAGAACAAATATGTTTTATTTGAATTCAACTACTCCACCTCTCTCACTAAGAAAATCTAGTGACATTAAAAGTCATGTTACAGTCTTTTAACACTCTTGTGTTCTCCTTATCCCAAAAATAATAATCACTAAGCTGATGATAACCATTATTTCACTGCTGTTCTGTCTGGTTATCATCAGTAGGGATCAAGCATTCATAAACTGGCACACCTCTTTTGATCCACACCTGACAACTGTAACAACTGTAAGTGCTGTCACTTCATTTTCTTTGTGGGAGTTCCCTGAACAGAGAGATTAAATTGCACTTGACTGTAAAAACGTCCTTTCATGCTTTCTTCAGGTGCAAGGGGTGAGTGCTAGACTAAACATGCTGTGCAGTCACACATAAAGAATCCAAAAAGCTTAGAGTGAAGTCTCTGAAAATGGATGTTTTTATTTAAAAAAATGAAATCTGCTCAAATCTCTAATGCTCCATAACTACTTCATGATCCATCCATCCATCCATCTTCATCCGCTTTGTCCGGGGCCGGGTCGCGGGGGCAGCAGCCTAAGCAAAGAGGCCCAGACCTCCCTCTCCCCAGCCACCTCCTCCAGCTTATCCGGGGGAATACCAAGGCGTTCCCAGGCCAGCCGAGAGATATAATCTCTCCAGCGTGTCCTGGGTCTGCCCCGGGGCCTCCTCCTCCTGGAACACCTCACCCAGGAGGCGCCCAGGGGGCATCCTTGTCAGATGCCCGAACCACCTCAGCTGGCTCCTTTCGATGTGGAGCAGCAGCTGCTCTACTCTGAGCCCCTCCCGGATGGCCGAACTTCTCACCCTATCTCTAAGGGAGAGGCCAGCCACCCTTCGGAGGAAGCTCATTTCTGCCGCTTGTATCCACGATCTCGTTCTTTCGGTCACTACCCACAGCTCGTGGCCATAGGTGAGGGTAGGGACGTAGATCGACCGGTAAATTGAGAGCTTCGCTTTTACACTCAGCTCCCTCTTCACCACGACGGACCGGTGCAGCGTCCGCATTACTGCAGCTGCAGCCCCAATCCGTCTGTCGATCTCCGGCTCCCTTCTCCCATCACTCGCGAACAAGACCCCGAGATACTTGAACTCCTCCACTTGGGGCAGGAACTCATCCCCGACCCGGAGTGGGCACTCCACCCTTTTCCGGCTGAGAACCATGGCCTCAGATTTGGAGGTGCTGATCCTAATTCCCGCTGCTTCGCACTCGGCTGCGAACAGTTCCAGTGCGAGCTGGAGGCCCTCACCCGATGAAGCCAACAGAACCACATCATCTGCAAAAATCAGAGATGAGATTCTGAGGCCACCAAAGCGAAAGCCCTCCGCCACTTGGCTGCGCCTAGAAATCCTGTCCATAAAAATTATGAACAGAACCGGAGACAAAGGGCAGCCCTGGCGGAGCCCATCACCCACCAGGAACGAGTCCGACTTATTGCCGGCAATACTTCATGATGCAAATGAGTAAAGATTTTACACCATAAGCTTTTTGTGTGGTTTGCGGCATTTTTGTAGGAACTACCTTCTGCAAACCACACATCACAGCAGATCTCAATACTATCTTGTAATTTCTTCCTTTTGCTCTTACGCTACCCTCATACACATATCACCCTCGACCCTCATTTCCACCCACTTTGTCTTGTCTTTACCTATACTGTCCAAGTATTTAAGCTCATCCACTTTCACCTTTCCATCTGTCTCCCTCTCATTCACACACATGCATTTTGCCTTACTTCTACTGACTTTTATGCCTTCACCATCATAGTCCGCATCTATCAACCTGTCCATCACCACTGCAAACAAGAAGCTCAGAACTGATCCCTGATGTAATCCCACCTTCAGCTTGAACCCATCTGTCAATGCACCTCACCACTGTCTCGCTAGCCTCATACATGTTCTCAGCCATGCTCATACTTCTCTGCTACTGCGGACTTCCTCATGTAGCACTACAATTCCTCTCTCAGTACTACTATCATATGCTTTCTCTAGATCGACAAACACACAGTCCAGCTCCTTCTGATCTTTCTGTGCTTCTCTATCATCACTCTCAAAGCAAAGCTAACATCCGTTGCGCTCTTTCGCACTATTAAGCTGCACTGCTGCTCACTGATCATCACCCCAGATCATACCTGTCTTTACTACACCACCTTATTCTTGAAAAATCAGTTCACTTCTCCATTCCCCAGGAATTCTCTCATACTCCAAGAATGTTTTAAACAATCTAGTTGAAGTCCCTCTCTCCTAGGCATCTGCACCATTTATTCCTGCCTGTGGCTATCTCACTGTACAATCCCTCCATGTAAAACAAATGTACACACTGGGCAACAGCACCTTAATATCAACCATATTTATATATTTATGTAATTTGTGTTATATGGTGGAATTTTTATAATTAGAGTCATTTGTATATTAGTTATATTTTATAACTTTGTAATATAATGTATAATTTTTAAGATTAAATATTTAGTTATTGTTCTTACCATCTTGGAGAAACTGTGACTGATTCCCTGAGGAAATTATGTAAAGTTTTCCGACTGATACCGCCACAGGTATGTCTTCTGGACCTCCTGCCTTTCCACTCTTCATCGCTGCCCACACTTCCCGATTTGTTATAATTTCTCCATTTATTCTCCTCCCTCAGATGTTCTTCATTCAGCAGCTCCTCAAAGTACTGGTTTCCCAGCACACTCTTCACTTACCCTTAATCAATCTACATCCTTTCCAGCTCAAAATCTCTGCCTAGCCAATTAATAAAAGTCCTTTTCTCCTTCTGTAGTATCCACAGACATGCACACACACTTTTCTCTTCTAAAATAAGCTAATTCACTAGCAAACAGGTGAACAAAAAACAGAATCACAAACAACGATACATGCTTCAAATATTGCAATAACTTTATTAAGTGGTATGAATATTTTGTTTAAAAATGCTAAATTGCAGAAAGACCATACGTTCACAGTTTGATGAGTTCCCTTTGAATTGCCAACGGTAAGATTTAATTAGAAAAAAAAAGACAGGGTTTATCATAAACACTAGAAATAGAAATATGTAATAGAGTATCAAAATCATGCTTAATAAAAACCATTAATTGCCCGTTCAGTCTAATAATGAATTATAAAATATAGATATTAATATGACAATTGTATTTGCAAAGATACAAAAAGGAAAAAAAAAAACCAAACAAAAAAAAAAAGAAAAAAAAGCACAAACTGCAAAAGGCATCGAGGAGCAAATGCAGATCAGTTGAGCTGCTACATTCGGGGTGTGTGAACGTGTACATGCGAATAAATGGCGGGGTTACACCTTCTTGTATACATGACTAGAAAATGACAAAAAACAAAAACAAGACAACTGCTGAACTGGACACCTTCCAATTAAACCCAAAAGCAAATGTGTGATAGAAAAAAAGAAAAAAAACACACAACAGAAAAAAACCAACCTGATGTGATTTAAAATGTCTGGCTTTGGGAATGTTAAATAATGTACTCATACATACTATTTATACATATATATATATATATATTTATAAAATATATATAAAGTGCACATTGGAGATGTACAAAGGCGCCATTTAAAAAAAGATAAAGAGAGAAAGTGTATTGCTCTCCACCTGTGGAAAATTGTGCTCTAAAAACCTTTATGGCACTTTTAAAAGGAAAGAAAAAAAAAAAAGTTTGGCAGCAGAATATCTGCTACAACAATAATCCCTGATTTGACTTTTAGGGGAATGATAAAGTATTAATTGTGTACAAGTTAATTTTCTTTTAAAACAAATGCATGTGTAGAGTGGGCTGGAATATAACTCAACTGCTCCTGAATATAAAAATTAAAAAATAAAAAATAAAAAATTTATTTTGTAATTTCCCTGCCTTGCATTTTGCATTTTCTCCCCACCCCGTATCAAAGTGTGACACAATAATAAAAGCTACCTCGGTGTCACGTCACAAACCGAAACACAGTTCATAGATACAAACTCAACATAAGAAATCGGTAAAGACACAATTTCATTGCTTCTACCCTTAAACTGACCGGGTGGTGCCTTTTTCCTCACCGACACATTAATGCCCCTGTGCAGCAACTTTCACATTTCTGAATGAAAACATAAAACACTTCACTGACTGAAACTGCCCACTAGACTGTTAAAACCCACGAGTACACGAAACCAAGGCTGAGTTGCTTTTAATAAGAGAGTGTATGTACAAGAGAAAGCGAGCGTTAGCAACCTGTCATCACTTCATGATCTGAGCTTGCAGAGGCAGATGAGGTGTGTGGTGTGTTGGTTTGTTTTTTTAATTATAGCAGATCCCGAAGGAGGAAGTTGGCACGAGTGTTTTAAAAAGAAAAAGGAAAAGCTGAAGTATCTATGACACAATGCACAGTAGGCGTGATAGGATACATTCTGGAACGTTTCACATTGTATTGGCGTAGCGAGCAAAAAAAATATGTATTTGTAAGTGTGTGTCCAAGTCCCAAACATTTACTTGAATGCATGTGAAACAAAAAGCTTTAAAGCTGGAGATCATGTTGCGCTGAGAAGCTTGTGAGCATGCCATGTGGCTTGCACAGACTGAACTGCTGTTTTGGTTGTGTAGCCACAAGAGGGCGCTGCTCTCAGGCCAGCTGAGGAGCTGCAAGCAAAAAGAAAAAAAAGTGTCTGGCCCTTCCACAGCTGATCAGAGGTTTGGTTCAGCTACCATATTTCTATAAAAATGAGCTGGTCTTAAATGTGTGAGCTGGCAACCAGCTTTTTTTCCCCCTCTCTTTGGCTTAATGAGGTGAAAGGGTTTAAACATTAACCCTGAGGAAACATTTCCTCACTCCCTGTCGCAGTCCAGGTAAGGCCAGCAATTTCATTTTAAAGTCAAAGTGGTGTAGTCCAACACTGAACCCAGCACAGAGTTGCATTCAAGTTGCACGGCAGAGGGTTTCACACTAGGAGGTGTCGTTTCTTGTGTAAAGCCAGGTGATCAGAGCGGGAGAAGCTGCGGTCACAGTCGGGACAGTGGAACGGTTTGACTCCCGTGTGCTTGCGGTAGTGTCTCGTCAGCTCGTCTGAACGGGCGAACTTCCACGTGCAGCCTTCCCAGCTGCACCTGTAGGGTTTCTCCCCTGCAAAGAGAGGAAATTACACGAGGTTTGTTAGAAGATGTCAAAAAGTTTGAGGCTTCTGGAAAAGCACGGCTGGTATATGAATGAAGGCTCACCTGTGTGTGTCCTGCGGTGTGCTTTGAGGTGGGAGCTCTTGGTGTACACTTTGTCGCAGCCGCTGAAGTCACAGCGGTGAATCCTCCGTTTTTTCAGTGTGTCAGGTGAATCAGCAGGGAAAGGGTGCCTTGTGCCCGAGTGGACTATTACTGATGGGTTGTTACCCCTAAAAGAAACACACAAAGGGTAGAAAAAGATTTTAAACGCTGGTGCTTTGTCCATCTTTGTCAAATGTTGCCAGCAGAGGGAGCAAAAGTCCTCTCTTATGACACTGAAACCCACAGTTTAACTTGGCTTCAATGCAATAACAACTTCTGCCAGGCAGGAAGCTGAAAAACCCGCCTTTTCCAGTCAGCCACACCTTTGCCTTGCCCTGTCAACCTCTGTCAATCAATGTTTATAAATTTATCCTTGACCAACTCCAGGAGACTGAAAACTGTCAAACAGCAGGTGAATCTGCAACACTGTTCCCAGTCAGAGCACATCAAGTCCTGTTTCTTTGTGTGTGCAAACAAACGCACAAAATGTACCAGTTTTACAGTTACAAGAGAGGAGTTGTCTTTCATCACTGTGTGTGTGTGTGTGTCAGTCAGTTGAGAGCAGGTGTTGAGTGCTGAAACATGATTCCACACAGATCAATTCTGCATAAAGGAATGTGCAGAAAATCCCCTAACACACACACACACACACACACACACACACACACACACACACACACACACACACACACACACACACACACACACACACACACCCCAGCGTATAGTAACTGTACGTACATATTGTTTATGAGGATGTGTGTGTGCTTTATTGACAAGATGTGATGACACACAAAGATGCACCCTCTTTTTTTCCCTTTAGGGTCCAATTATTTCATGTTTGGCACGATGACAAGAGCAGCCTGTAAAGGGAACCGCCCTAACAGCCAAAGTAAGAAAAACGAGGTGTACTTCACAGCACACACACAAACACTGACATACACTAGCTGCCAGCAAGGGCTGACTATTACATGTGCATCCAACTTGCAATTATTTCTTCTGAGGAAAAACTTATTTTGCAGAGGGGAGGGGACCGGAAGAGGAAGGTAAGAAAGTGCAGGGGAGATGTTGGACAATGAACACAAAGCTTAATAAATCAATCATAATAACAGTAATAATAATAATAATAATAATAATAATAATAATAATAATAATAATAATAATAATAATAATAATAATAATAATAATAATAATAATAATAATAATAATAATAATGAGGGAGAATGAGGGGAGGAGGAAGCAGAAGAGGAAGAAATAACCCAAACAAAAACAGTAGGAAGAGGAATGAAGGTGGTAACAGGACCCAGATGGCTGGCATGAACTTGTGACGTCTTAGATAAGGAAAGAAAGAAAAGAGCTTCTAATGTGAGGCGTGGCTATTGGGCCTGATGGAAAATAAAAGGATAAATATTCTTCTGTACTTCCCCAGTGGCCGAAACTCTGTTAGTGAGACAAAAGAATAGAACAGACAATAACAAATAGCCAGTGCTCTTCACAGAAGCAAGAATCTAAAGACAAAATAAATAAATAAATTAAATTATGGCTCCACAAACATGAAGGAAATAGAACTGTGTCCAGACTCAGGCTGGAGACAGATCATTTTCTAATGTGTTATCAAGGTGATGATAAAATACATTTGGAAACCACGTTTGTTTTATGACTTGGAAATGGAGCCAAATTTTAACAGTTATGTTCCATCAGAGTGAGATAAGCTCTAAATCTTCGGATATAACCAGTAAGTTCACGCAGTTCGGTCAGTGTTTTTCTTTTTTTCCCCCCCAATCACACAAGGCTCTTACTGGCTGCCCGCTAATAAGAACCGCACCGCCCTGATCCCGGGACTGCCCCAGAAACTGACATGGCTCAAACTACAGTGACATGCAAAGAACAGTCATATCTTATGACAGGACTCTCTAATAACAAGACTGTAGGTTGTATTCCGTTGCATATGTAATGATCTCGACAACATGCTTTTGTTTTAAACACGCAGAACAAAAGTTCAGATTAGGGAGCAGAGAATAAGACCTTCGGCAGCAGGGAGTGAGTCAAAAACGCTAGTGAAACAGGGGTGTGGAGTCAGGGGACGTGAAGTGTGTGGCCACCACCACCAGCGTGTGGGTTTTTACATGGAAAACAGAAGGAGCTGTGACAACTCGCTGACCACTGAGTCCACACAAAACTCGCTACAGAGTGTCGTCGTGTTACTTACTCGTACTCGTGTGGCATCGCTCTGACTGATGACTTCTCGTGACTGCTGGGGTCATGAGCGGGTTCAGTCTCGATTTTGATTGGCTTGTGCAGGTCGTGGGTATCACTTCGCGGCTCCAGAGGCTTCGTTGGGTGAACTGGGTAGGGATGAAACAATGTGTGAGCTGACAGTATGATCAGGTCTAAATCACATTCATAATTAATATGTTAACATAAATAAATAAATCAGGCATCTAAGGTCCCCAGAGGATAAATCCTATCAGTGTGGCTTTTTACTTAAAGTTTCTTCTAGCACCATCACGAGGTCAAGTTTAGACTGAAACCTTTCTTCTCAGCCTTTTGGACCAGTCAGGTTTAAACACTTCCACTATATTTTTTGTGTTTTTGCTACTTAAGAAGTCCTTCTAGAAAAGGCCACGGCAAACAAACTGGTAGCCGTATGTTGTGTGTCTGTCTCTGTGACAGATCAAAGACTTCTGCGGATCACAGTGGGAAATAGCTGATTTACCCCCCCTTCCAAAAAAAAAAGAAAAGGAAAAAAAAAAAGTGCTATTCTAAGAACAGAGGGAATGAAAAACATTTCCTCATTATCACTGATAATTTTTCCATTCTCTCTGCAAAAATCGTTTACTGATAATTTATCAGTAAACGATTTTTGCAAATTTAACAAGAAAATGCCACAAAAGTGATGTGATTTAAATGCAGTAACAACATGAAATGGATACATTTCACGATGACTCCTGCACTGATGTGTTTTTAATGTGATTCTCTAATGACTTCTTGTTTTGTTTTTAGCTTCATGTACAGTTGCAACACAAACACTGAACTGCTCTCACCTATCTTGGGCTCCCAGATCCTGAAATGGTCATCGTCGCTGCTGGCAGGTGAGTTCATCATTATTGGCTGGTTCAGCAAATGTGGTGGGTAATAGGGGAGAATGGGCAGAGGCAGTACGATCTGAGAAACCATGATCTGTGACTTTGGGATGACCCCGGGGCCCCCCGGAGATACAATGGTGGGACATGGAAGGGAGGAAGTGGGCGGCGGGAGAGCGTGGGAGGGCGAGGAGCGCAACTGAGTGTGTGGGGGCGAGTTGCGGGAAGAGGTGCGGCTCGCCGAGCTGTAAGGCGAGGCAGGGGAGCTGCGAGGGGACGCCGGGGTCGACGCAGAGGAGCAGGGAGGGGACTTGGAAGATGAGTGCTTGTTGACAGACAGGTCCACGGGCTCCATCTGGGTGTGTGTCAGCCCGTTCGGGGTGTGAGAGTGGGACAGGGGGTGCATTCTGTAGAAGTGCGGCGGATGGGGGAAGATCACTCCAGGATAGAACGACTGTGAAAGAGAGGATGTAGAGAGAAGAGGAAGCAGTAAAAGGGGGACAAAAGAGCAGAGGGTTAAAAATTTCCATTCTGCTTTGAATGGCAGGGAAAACATGTTTTTGCCACACAAACAATTACAGCCAGCCAAAAAATTTAAACACTGCTCTGTTTGGGAGCAGATAACTGTTTTGTCTCAGAATACAGTGTGTGTGCTCATTAGCCCACTGCCTGGCAGTGTGCGTAGCTATTGTTTGCAAATGTCCACTGTACATTAGCCTGTTTGTCCAGGAAGAGCTGGAATGTGGGAACCAGTCTGTCTAGACACGTATAGGTGCGTGTGTAGTGTGTGTGTAGGGGTTGCTGTTTGGTATCAAAAACATGATCAGGCATGATAATGCGCGTACACGCACACACACACACGCGCGCGCACACACGCACACACGCGCGCGCACACACGCACACACACCTTACCGGCTGAATGTCTGTCTTCGGAGGGTAATCATACATCAGCATGGCTGCACACGCCAGACTCCTGCAGAATACACACATAGCACCAAAAATCAATATACAGGGAAGACATTTACACTAAGCTCACACTCTTGATAATAATTTACTTTATGCACCAATGCAACATTGTAGAAACACTTAAAACTTATTCAAACATTTGTCACCTCTCTACTTAAAGTACTGAAAGCAAAAGGACACATCCTTCAGATAATGCACCTCTATCACACTCCCCTGTGTGAGTATAAGTGACCCCCCAAAAAAAGAAAAACACAAAAACAAAACAAAAACGGTAGAGAACCTAAATCTGAGGTCATAATTAATGGTCAGAATAAAGTAGAAGAATAATTCTGTCAAATTTTTCTTTTAGTTTAAAATTTTAAATATAGCCATGTGCAAACAGTCTCAACATGAATGCTAACGAGCAACTACAGCTGCAGACTTTGCTTTGTCTGCTGCCTGACTGACAAAACTCCAACCACTGCAGCTTGTCCTCCTCTACAGGAGGGTGGACCATGCTGCACCACGGGCTTAAAGTCCATCTGCCAGGCACTTGGCCAGCAAGCCCAAGTCTGGCATCAAGGTGGAGTGTTTTCTGACTTTCGCACTTTGTCATGCCCCTCACCCAGGACCAATTTGCCTTGGGAGACCCTACCAGGGGCATGCTGCTTGGGGCAGAGCGGCTCTGACCACAAGATTCGTCTTGTGGTCAGAGCGCCTGAAAACGGATAAGCAGATACCCTTAGTTACATATAGCCCCAACGTCCATAAAGGAGACCGCGAGGGCACGATCAACGTTGGTTCAGCCCCAGACATATTTTTTTCTGTCAAACTTGACACATCATCTCCTCTTTTTTCACCACTCAGTCATGGTTTCAAACAGGTACTCTGCGTTTGACAGAGCACTGCCGATGTCAATCAAAAACACTCGACATTCAGACTTGTGAATTAAAGGGACTGGGTTTTTTTTTAACGAGAATGCAACACACACACACACACACACACACACACACACACACACACACACACACACACACACACACACACACACACACACACACACACACACACACACACACACACACACACACACACACACACACACACACACACACACACGAGTATTTTGGATCAAAAGCGTGTGAGGTTTCAAAGGTGTTTCCAGTTACCTTGGCTTTGAATGGCCAGGTGCAGCTGGGATGACTCTGCTTGTGCTACATGAGGGTGTTTATTAGCTTCTTTGTGTGCTTGTGTGTGTGTGCGCGCGTCTGCTGGTGCATTAAGGCAACATGAACTGTCAAAGAATGTACCCTGAGGCAGTCTCCGTGTGTGTGACCTGATTAAAGTCCACAGTCTGAAGACAAGTTAGCCTTTAATTATTAACAAATGGGCAAGAACAAGTCATTACACCCTAGTGCACACATATAGGAATGCGCACACACACACACACACACACACACACACACACACACACACACACACACACACCCCCCCCCAGATGGGGAGCAGACCAATGGTGAAGCAGGATGCTCACTAGCTGGCTCAGGAAGGGTGTGAACATGACGACTGAAGCCTCACCCTTTGCCCGGCTCCAAAGAAACAAAGAGCCTACCGTCAGGTGGGAACTGGGTGTGTTTTGAGGGCGTGTTTTCTAATCCGGGTTTGTACTGTACTGTAGTTCAACTTGAGGTCAAGCAGTTGTTCTATTGTCATTGTAAATCACACATTAAGGTGACAATGAGACCAAGTATGAAACACAAACAGATTCTGAATTCGGAAAAAAGGAAGAAAAACAAAATCACTGACAAAACCCCCCAAAAGAAGAACAGATTAAGGAAAAGAAAGCAGCAAATACCTGCTGTGTATAAAAGAAGCAGAAGGTCTGCCAGAAACAAACACACACAATAAACAAAATCCCATCTGGGAACAAGGTGTCACTGATGAAAAACATTAGAAACCACGACCAGAAAATGTTCTGGTCCCAAACGTCACAAACATGCACGACAATGTCCCAAAGTCCAAGATGACATTTTAAAATAGTTATTGTCTCATGCCACGTCCACATCACCACAATATTAAGCAAACCTTATTTTCCTTGTTTTTATTTTTCCTTTATACTTACTGTAGATTTGTAATTCTATACCAGTTAAGTTGTCAGTTATATCCTGTTATATACAAACTACATAGATGTACTTAGTGGAAGAAGCTCCTTTCAGCTGCTTGTTAAGCAGTTGCCACAGCAGATGGATCTGCATGTTTGATTTGGCACAGGTTTTACACCGGATGCCGTTCCTGACGTAACCCTCCTATTTATCAGAGCTCTGGACTGACACTCGCGTGCGTGAGGCTGAGTTCGTGTCTCCTCCGGATCTTGAGCAGACGATCACAGAGCCAGGTTTCAGTGAGTAGCGTCACTATCAGTACCTCACCAAATGTGTAAGGTCACCAAAGTCTAATCGGTTCATCCCTGAGTACAAGTCTATGTTTGTGCCAAATGTGACAAAATCTCCTTCAGGTGTTCTTCGGATATCATCGGGGGCCACGGTACCCTCAATCTTTGCCAATTCTAATCAGTAAATCCTTGAATCCAAGTGAACATTTGAGCCAAATTTGGAGAAATTCCCTCAAGGCGCTCAAGAGATATTTAATTTATGAGAATGGATCGGAAAACTGGAAAATGTTATGCTGTCACTAGTGCAAGGCAGGCATGAGTAACTCAGAGGCTCCTTTAGGCTCTGTCATACAGGAAGTGTTAATTATCTTTTGACTTTAGGGCTGGGCAGGTGTGGGCTGTGTACGCCTGTAAGTGAGAACATGTATATTCACAAACAAAGTGTTCAGAGCCTCACTTATCTGGCTTCATCTCTCACTGAACAACATATGCATCGCTCAGTGCATGTTAAATTCTTTGAAAGAATGCGTGCAGTGACAGGAACATGCTGCTCTCAGAGTTCACCTGTCATACATAGTCTTGCATTTCCCCTTTTATTAACACTTTAGCACGACAGACGCGAAAACGAGTTCTTGGCAGCTGGTTAGTTGGCCACAGGTACGAGTAAACGCAGGGGAGAATTTGGCCGATGGCGTCAGAGCCCGGTGTCGTGCAGCAGGGACGGCAAATAATTCACGTTATTTGCTTCAATCCAAAAACAGGCGTGTGCCTAGTGGTTGGGTTTTACCACACAGGAAAATGAACAGAAAGGAGTCATCAGATAACGTGTGACAGCAGGATGGCAAGCAAAGGAGGGAGAAACTTTCCCTCTGGGTGTCTCATGAAAGAATAAGCACAATGAGTCGCACAAATGTAACAATCACAGGAAAGAAATTTCACTCAGCCGTGTAGCATCTTCCTCAGTGGCCACAAGGCCTCAGCAGATTAGAGATAAACTGCAGCTGGAGCAGCATTTCTGATAACTGAATTAACCGTTTAAGAAGTTCCCACAGGAATCCCCCCCAAAAAACCAAAAACAAAACAAAACAAAACAAAACCAAAAACATATTCCATGAAAATGTGAAGAGTTCTTTCTTATAAGACATTAACCTGAATATCTTTGGTTTAATTAATTTGGATATTTTCCTATTACTTGTTTCTACGCAGCATCTGGCTGATTGCATTTGTCATAGCTCTCACTAGACTGTGCTCTTATTTTCTATGAAATTGAACTGACATACTCGAGGACAGGAATTAGTCAGCACTCTTTTCCTTTATTGCCTTTCCAGGTAAAAACAGACAAACAAACCAAACTCCTGCATCATCACGATAAATAAGTCGCCCTACTTGGGCTAGGTTTTTTTTCTGCTACTGGGTTTGAGTTTGTGCATGTCCGCAAATATTGTCCTTCTAGGTCAGTGGAACTACTGTGTATTCAGCCCCAACCCACTCTGCAACCACCTTCTACACCCCTCTATTGTGTCTCCACCCCTGGACTCTTCTCCACTCGCTCCCCAGCAATCGCTCATGTCTTTACTACTGTATTTATCTGAACCGCACACCACCCCACACTCTTATTCTCTCCCCCTCTGTGAATGTTATAAAAAAACATGACTGAAGGGGAAAATATTGTGGCTTGGACTCCCTGCCCCCGCCCCCCCCCCACACACACACACACGTTTCTGCTAGCTCAACAGAATACACACACTAAATCACTAAAAGGACTAAATTATTACAGACACGCACACATACTGGAACACACGCAGACAAAAGCTGGCCGGCACACACAAAGTCTCTCTCTAATGGCAACAGGCTGGAGATGATGAGATCACCAGAGAGACCAAAAACCTCCAGACAACATCTTTGTCCAAGAACATGCCACAATACACTCACACACACACATTTTCAGCCTAGCGTCTTCTAGCCTCTTTACCCCCTCTTCACTTAAGTCATTCTCACCTTGTGACAGTCCTGTAATGCTTCATGTCGTGATATCAGTCGACTCAAGGAGAACCTCACATACAAACTCACTACCTATTCACACTCTTCAGGAAAGGCGCCCATTAGTCTTAATTTAACATCCTAATTGCATGACTCATCCAGGTACTCATCCAATATTATGCCAACATTTAACTTTTCCCTTTCCTGACCTCTCCCTAAAGTACTCTCACTTCTTCTGTTGCCCCTCACTCATTCCAATTTATTCCCCCTTTCAAGCTCTCACTCCCAAGTGTAGCCCCTTGCTCCCTGCTTTCAACCCTTACCTCACTTCCTGCTCATGACTCCCCTAATAACCCAGCACATGCTCCAATTTTGACTCCTCTTGCTTTAAGGCCCTTGCTTACCCCCAACCTCCCCCCCCATTCCTCTTATTTTGGCTTCCCATTCCCTCATCCGAGCCACGCAGCCCACTTCTCGTATTTTTACGCCCCCAAAGACACATGCACACACACACACACACACACACACACACACGTAGTCCCCCTGAGCTCCTCTCAACTACACTATGAGGCTGCAGGCCTCGGGGGGGGGGGGGGGGCATCAGCAGGGGAGAGGAAACAGGATCCATCATCTCAGAAACACACATTTAAAGACACACCAGACTCATCTGGTCGCGAGGCTCAAACACTGACAGAGACACACACGCGCACCTCAAGTCGAACTTGACGGGGTGCGCGAGAGAGTGCGCAGCGTTTTGAGGCTTTCCAGACAACTGAGGACAGAGGGAAGGAGAGAACAAGAGAAGAGGGAGAGAAGCGGAAGCCCTTAGAGTTTAGTCTGACTGTTATTATTTCCACACTGCGTGATGGGTCGGGGGGTGTACAGAGGAGAAGGAGGTGGAGGAGGAGGAAGAGGAGAGCGAAGCCAAAAGGGGGGTGCTGCTGCAGGGGGCCTGCGGTTTCCTGTTTGACTCCACACACACATATTACACCTCCCTAGTCTGAGAGAAGAGAGGTGGGGTGGGGGGCTGGAAGGAGAGAAAGGGCAAAGAAAACAGCCGCTCTGACCAAACTATGTCAAAATGGAAGTGGAAAGAACAGGGCAGAGAGAGAAATGGGGAAGAAAATGAAGTGGGTTTCAACCAAAATATGACAAAACTTCAATGAACCTCAAACATGGGGGGGTGGGGGGCAGTAAAGAAGGAGCTACACAGTCACAGTGGCTCAATCCAGTGGTTTGAACACACAAGTGTTCGGTGTGTGTTTAAGCATCCGTGTCCTGTCACTCTGCAAACTTGTGCAACTAGTCACAGCTTTTCACGTTTATGGCCGCCTGTGGAGCAGCGTGTCCTTATTTCCTCAACTTCTCATGGAGAATCACCAACTACTCAACATCCACCCGTTTAATGTTTAGCCCTAATGTTCCCTAGCACATGCCCTTTGAGCAGAGTGTGCGCGCGTGCATATGTGCGTGCGTGTGTACACACAGTCTTGCGCATTTTGTTCCACCAGATAACATCAGCATGTTGATTCAGGAAAAAAGGCGTAGGGATGGGTGGAGTATTTGGGGCGTGTGTGCGTGTTTGTGCTGCACTAATGCCAGACAAATAAACAGGTAATACACAAACGGAACAGCGACTCATCCGTGTTTTTCTGCTCAACAGTGAAACAAAAGTACAAACTTCAGGCAACAGGGAGGGGAGAGATGTCGCCCTCATTCCACCCATCCACCCCCCACATCTCTCTCCCTCTCTCCTCCCGTCTTTCTCTCTCTCTCTCTCCAGGCTCTAAACAGGATAAGGGCTTCATATGCCAAGTGGAATGCGTGACGCAAGCCTCAGCCTTGAAACAAAGCACAGGAAACGGGGAGAGACAGAGAAACACAGAGGGAGAGTACAGGGAGAGATGTGTATTGTAAAGAATGCAGTGACACAACAGGACTGAAACAACATCTCAGGTGTGACAGTTTGGGAAAAAACAAACAAGCAGATGCCCTCTCCTTCACCCTCACCCACACACACCTGTCACATATTTTCCCATCTGTAACTGAACTCAGCACAGACACACAGCAAAATCTGAGGCTCGTCTTTCAAATCACTGCTTTATTCTGCATCAACGTCAGCCTCTACAGTTTCACAATCTGACCTATGAATAAATGAGTCATGTGCGCAATAAACAACAATAAATATGATAGTCCTTATGATTCATTTCACTTGATGAGCCCAGCAAACACCCATTTCTCAAAATGTTGCCGTTTTCCTTATATGGAAATATTTCTTCCCCCCAACTCACATATTTTTAAAAAAAAAAAAAAAAAAAAAAAAAAAGTGAATCCATTTTTAAATAATCTAAAGTGTACTTCTCAAAACTTACTAAAATGTAACAGAATAAAAAAAAGGTAGTAATTAGTAGATAAAAAGGATCCCCAAGTAATAACTTTACTATAATCTACATTTATACAACAAAGAAATAACGCATTGTGTTATTTGATGACGGGGGGGGGGACACATACACAAATAAACCCACATTTATGTTAATTAACAACAGCCTTAGTTTTTAAAAGGCTCTGAAAGCCCAAAATAGCATCGTCTCCCCGTGACTTGTAACAGCCTAAAGTCGGGTTACATAAGTTACAGCCAGTGTTGAGCTCATTAATCATTAATCATTAAATTAAGAAGAACAACGTTCACCACTGTCAGTGTTATAGGAAGATAAATTAAGCAAACATGCTTATTTGAAGGCACGGAACAGAAAACAGCTGTGAGTAATTAACTAATTAATTAATCAAACCTCAAATTACGCACGAGCCGTCTGTTCTCATTAAAACCCCGACCCGCAAATTTAATTTATGGACTACTTCTCCCTGCTGTAATCTATTAGGAATAATAGTCTACATCAATCCCACTACCACATCCAGCTTTTATTAAAAGACCACGTTGCAATTACTGACTTCCGATAGGAAAATTAGACCGTGCCGGGGTCAGCCTGTGAGGCAGCCCGGCGGACACAATGCTGTCAAGAAGTCACCGAGTCAGACTTACCTCTCAGATGGGGTATACGGTCTTTTCCTGCAAGGAGAGACGGTAGTTTCGCGGCTGCCTTGCTGAAAGGCACAGGTTCCCTTCCCAGGGAGAAACTCAATTAGACTCTCCGCTGAAAAGGTGACGCAGGCGACGCTCGGTCCTCCGCTGTGTCACTGACATCAAGGAAAAAAACAACAACAAGACGATTCTGTGATCGATGGCTCCGTAAAACTTCCCCAAGTTACGAAACTCCTCTGTGTATGTGTGTCTCACTGTGGCAGAGCATTTGTGTGAGTCCGCTTTTGTCGTTCACAAACCGCTGCTGTCACATGACCCGCCGTCTGTTCTCCGTGGGGTCTGGCCGCTGGGCGGGACCGGGGCGGGGTGGTCCAGATTATCTATGTGTGTTTCTCTCTCTCTGTGTGTAATGCTAATTTCAAGTTTTAAACGCAAACAAACAACAATGTGATATGATTATGACGCTCCTACTACAACCTGAATGTATCTGGATAATTTTATATAAGACTGAATAGCGTATTTTTCAGAAATGGACAGAATAGAAACAAGTGAAAGAAACAGCCTATTAAGATCTTAATAGGCAAAACTGTACTTTGAAAGAACATATTTTTATTTATAATTAAAAGTACAAAAATATCAAAATCCTTAAAGTATGAAACTTAATTGTAAACTGAAAGACTTTTTCCAGCTATCAGTTAAATATTATTTTTCTTAATATATAAAGCTTTTCCACTATTACAAGTTTCATTTCATTATATTTTCATGATCTAATTTTATTTTATTTTATTACTAATTTAGGTTCTTACCATCTCTGAGCATTTGTCCTGTATTAGCTTTGTGCTTTTATTTTGTAGGGGATGCGAAAAGCAGAAGACCTGAGACTGCACCCTAAACTAACCGCACAAACGGCTACCCTGAGGTACCCCTGAGCAAGGTACCGTCCCTACACACTGCTCCCCGGGCGCCTGCTTAGTGGGCTGCCCACTGCTTCACTGAGTGAATGGGTCAAATGCAGAGAAAAACAAGTAATTTCCCCACGGGGATCAATAAAGTATCCATTATTATTATTATTATTATTATTATTATTAAAAAACAAAAACTGCAAAGCCCAATTTGATGTTGTCACAACTTTGCTCTGTTGTTGCAAAACACCCCATCACAATAGAGTTTCCTCAGTGTTGCAGCATGTTGTATTTAACTAATTGATGTAGGGATGCATGATGTGATATCGATATCACTTATCGATTCTCATTGAGTTATCATTGGTTTTTTTAAGGTCACCACCATTGCTAAGTAGCAATAAAGAAATTACATTCATGTGAATTAATTTTATGCTGTGGGTCAAATGTTTGTGCATGTTTGTTGTGATCAGTGTTGGAGTCTTACTCAAAAAATAATTATTACGCATATTACACAGAACACTCTTCTTAAAAAATAATGCAGTAGCTACTTAATGACTTAATTTTCAAAGATGAAAACCAGCACAAAAAAGCGATTGTCACAGTGATTCTGCTTTAGAAACGTGAACAGGTAAAAAGTGAGACTGCAGCCTGACTGCTTATCTGCTTGTTACCCGTTGAAGTTCAGGGTCTGGCTGCTGGGGTCAGCATTCACTCAGCTTTCCCTCTGGGTTCTTGGCTAGCTTAGCATTAGCATGCTATCTGTGCAGATGCTTGCAAAAAACAAAGTTGTGTTAGCAGCATAATGCGGTTGTTTCTGTCCTGGATGCAGTTTTCCACTTTACCATTTATCTCGTCCTTTTGTGCAATAATAATAAAATAAATGTCCATATCCATGCTCTAGACTGTGTTGCTATTTTCCTCCTCTCACAGTTAAGCTGAAATCAGATGACTAGCACAAGCGCAAAAACTGCTAAGCGGGATCAATAGGCAGGTAGACTAACTCCAAGGAATTGGACTACTGGTTCTCGATTCCCATCCCTAAATGCATGTTTATCTTACCAAAGGTGAGGCATTATTATTATTATTATTATTATTATATAAATTGTAACGTGTTTAGACTGTATTACAACATATTTAAAGAGCCTGGTATTACATTACTTCTGTAACTTGACTATAATTTGATCATAAGAAACCGCTAATATTTCACTTCCACAAGCTATAGTTGTGCTTGTTGTGAAAGCTTATCTCAACTTTTTGTTTTTCTGAAAACATACTCTATAAAAGTCCTAAAATGTAAATGCGTCTTCTTTTTGCACATGCTTCACAGTTACAAGAGTATAAAACATAATGCGCAGTTTAAAAATATGATCTAAGGTGTAGTTAGTAATAAAGTTTTTTTCAATATTCCACTTAATTGGGACTTACATGGAAACAGCTGTCCTGATAATAATAACGATAACAAAAATATTAAGTATAAACTAGCAGGAAAGGCGAAAGGTATGACACTATTCTAAGGCAAAACTAGAGATGCTGGAAAAGTTCTACAATTCCTTCTTTGTCTCCACTCCTCTAGGTTCATGAAAATCAGCATGGCCAATCAACAAGCAGCAACAAAAACATAAAAATACAACCTCATTGGTGATGTTAATAAAGATTTACTGACTCCTCTATATTTTGTTTCCAAGACTTTCTTGTATTTTTTAAAGTGAGCTTGTTTTCCAGGTTTTCTGAAGGCCTTTCAAAGTTTTTCCTTGGACACTGGCTTCTTTTTCACTTGATTTTAGTTCAGTCCTTGTACCTGATCATTTTCAGGGAACTTTTGTTTAAGCCACTTGACACAACACTGACCTATGAATCATTCCAGGCACATATGCTGTAAAACAAAAGATGAACCACATAACAAACAATTTAGCAAGAAACCAAGTTTAAATGATATCTTTAGAAACTCTGTTACTAGCCCGTCACAAAAACACATGGTTTGTTCCTGTTTCTTTGGTTGAATCTATGAAAAAAAACCCAACAGGGTGATTTCTAAGGAGCTGTTTACAGAAAGGTTGACATGTCCCAGCAGGTTGCGTAGTGCGTCCTTAAAAAATCTGAAGAAACTGAACAAGTGTACGCCTAAAAACTATCTACAGCAGATGAACAGTAAGGGAGTCATTATCCTTAAAAAAATCCAGCAAAGACCTGACGCGGGACATGAGAGATGCATCTGGCCCTTCTGTCGATCGATTTACCGTTCAGTGAAATGGTCTCAATAGAAGGGTGGCTGTCAAGAATCCATTGTAATGAAGGGAAACATGACAAAAATGCTGAGGTATACTAGATTACAAAAGAACTTGACTGAAAATTAAGTGCTTGTGGTTCAAAACATCAATATCAATGGGGTAAGTCAGGAGAGAGTTAAGGTTAGTGCACACAAAACACGGTGGAAGCTCTGTCATGCTTTGAGCTGCATTTCAGCCAGTGGTGTTGGAGAGCTTGTCAAAATTGATGGAATTATGAGCACTGTAGTGCCATCAGATCCAACATGGAACAGCACCTGGAAAGCATCTGACAGTGACTTTAGTTTTTAGTGTGACAATAATTCACAGTAAGTGGTGTGTGCATTTTAAGAATGAATCCAATGCTGATTTAAAATTAGACATTATCATTAACATAAAGACCTTCCAGCAAAATTTGTGTTTGTTAATCTCTTTGCTTTTACATCACTTTTTTTTGGCATACTGGCATCTTAAGTGGAAGGGTTTAAATTGGATTTAGATAACATGAGCATTTTGTGTGTAAGCTAAACACTGGGCCAGATATTTTGCGATGCTTCAAAACATTAAAATGGAGCATAAATTATATGTGTATATATCTATATCTATCTCTCTCTCTCTCTCTCTCTCTCTCTCTCTATATATATATATATATATATATATATATGTGTGTGTGTGTGTGTGTAATTCATATATTACACAATATATATTTATTGTGTAATATACATATATTTATGTATAGATTAAAGATTAGAAATGGAAACAATCCAATTGACTCCGGTCTTGTGTGCGCGCGCACATGCATATAGGAGGAAGACAATAGCCTGGGTTTGGCAAGGAACAAGCTCTTCCCAAAAGGAAGAAGAAAAATGTTTACGTAAGATGAGAGGGGTGGAGCTGCAGAGCAGAGCATAAGACTGAAATTAATTGGTTTCAATTGGAAAATTCTTCTATCAATGACAGAAAATGCAAATCTTTGATTGGCTGCCAAGTGCACATAAATTTAAGCCACAGTCGATGTCAATAGATTAGCTGTTTGTGTTAAACTGCAATGTGCCAACAACACCTACACTTGACACTTTCATTTCCAAATAAAGACCTTTACACTATATTTGAGGTATTTAAGGTAACGCTAAATAAATCTTGTGGAACCCACTGAGTATCGGCACAAACAGAAACTCAAAGATCTAAACAATGAGCCCTGATTTGTTTTACTACCTGAACAGTATAGTGACCCTGGAAGTTTTCAATAATATTTAAAAGTTATTTAAATAGAATATTGTTAATTTCCTATGGTTATTCACCAGATGCATATATATACATATATATATAGTTTTTTAAAACTAGTTTTTCAGTAAGCGCACTGCCCTCTGTTTCACATTCTGAGCTCATTTATCAAAGCCCAACTGTGGATAAATGAAATGTAGCGTAGTGCATTCTTTCCATTCGTCCAAGCAATGGTGGTAATTTGACAATCCTCGATCTAGATTTATCTTCCAGGTCAGACACATTTCAGATATCTTCCCAGGAATTCAGAGGTAAAGCTGATTGTGTAACCAGCTTGCTTTCATCAAGCCAAGAGAAATACTCGGTGTGTAACCTACTGTACATCACAGATGTATCAAAAGAAATATCCTTCAAAGTGCAAAATGTATTTCACTACTACAAACTATCCATGTAACGTGACCTCTTCTCCACTAACTACCAAACACTGCTAGCACAAACGTAACTGTTTCCCCTATGAAAACGACATTCGACAACCTCCCCTGTTCCCTTAATGAACAAGTATATATGTCAATAAAGATGTGGTTCAACCAGCATTAGGGTCCGGGTACTCTTTTTCAAGAGTAGCCTTGGTAAGACCAAAAACTGCTCAGTTCAGAAATGAGAAACAAACGTTGCTCCTGGTAGGCATCCAAGGAGGAAAGAGTTAAAACAAATAGAAAGATGAATCATCCTGAGAGTGAAACTTTATCAGCATCTATGTGTTTTTTTTCTTTAGAAATCTTTGATTCTCCATTTCATTTGCATCTACAGTGTACACTTTGAATAAGGTAAAACAGTTCAACACCACAACCGGAATGAGTGTTACGCGGATGATCAGGTGGCAGGTGTCTTTCATTAGGTTTTTCTCAGTCCTAATCTCAGTAATCCTCAGTGTCACTGTGATATGCACTTGTAACAAAGCACTCCAGTTGTTTAAAATTTTAATAGGCTCTTTCATTATCAGAAATGCGATACTTTATATTTTGGCCTCACACCTCATATTTCTTTTGATTGATCAGTTTTCTAAGACAGCTCTTAGTGTGGTTTACAAAATCACACTTTTTTCCACCACTTTTTCCATCACATCTCTATTTTATATGCTTTGCTCTCATAAATGCGTTTGCCTGTACTCATTTTTAAAGAGTTCAGCAGAATTAGCGACACGGAGCAAAGGATTATAAAGTTTGTCTTGTAAACAAAGAAGTTGTAATGCGCACACACTGTGACATCTGTCATCACTTCTGTCATCCATGATCTATGCGCTATGCATTGAGGCAAGGCATAGCTGATATGACAATTTATGTTTTATGGATGGTTTCTGTATTTGTTATAGTGCAAGACTTTCAAGTCTGAACACACATCCGCATACGCTCACCTAGCTCTCTCAGCATGATGTCAAGTGGCGCATCAGACATGATGGTGGCTTACAGCGCAGGTCAGGCAGGATGAGCTGTTGTAAGTGTGTTCCTGAATCAAAAGTGACTTAGGGAAAAGTAGGTGTGTTTGACTCCACAACCTACTCTAAAACGGAAACTGTGGAATTTGTTTACAACACATTCATGTGGCATTCATAAGACATCTTCTTCCAAATAACACTAGACCAGATCTTCTGATTTGTAATCTTTATAATTTTCTATATTTGAAAATTTACACACCTTTAGACCGCTGTGTCACAAAGGCACTGCGCATGGCAAGTTCCGCACATGACGGGATCTTCTGTGCAAACTGCCAATGCAAATACTGCTTGGAACAAGTTTTCCACCTCTGCATCAGTCTACAGGAAATTGTCAAAGAGGGGCAACAGCTCGATTTGTAATCGTTTCTTCTCAATCTTTGTTTTTGGTCACAGCAATCAAAACTAAAACATCAAGTTCAGATGCATTTACACAAATACATACATATCAGATGGTGAACTTGAAGGGAACCTGTTTGTTTATTCTTCAAAAGAATCCATCTATCTGTTGTGGAGTCAGCGTAGAACTCCAGCTACTAGAAAGTTACTAGAAACATTTGATTTTTTTTCTTTTTTTAAGTAGTAGGAAGTAAAAAAAAATAAAAATAAAATCTCAACAAAAATTATATAACACTTTTATAAAACGGTATCTCAAAGTTGCTTTGGAGAGGGATTTTTTTAAATGATAGACACATTATTTTTAATAAGTTCTTTCTTTAAACCACACTCTTTAAGTCTTTGTTCTGATTAAGATTTTGTTGCTTCCATTAATCTACAGCCACATTCTTCATTTCTTGTTTACTTCTCGTGTCTCTTGTGTTTCAGCATTCCTGCATGACAATGGATTCTTTATGTGAAACTACGCTGCATATATCCCATGTTGTATCTGCAAGCAGACACACTAGCACTTAAGCAACCTGCAGCCTTTATTGTAAATGCAAACATTTATTTTATCCGTAAAAGTTGAGCAATATGACGGAGATTTAAAATCTTTTATTTGAATGAATGTCCAGTTCAGTCAGTCATTTATAAAAGGTTTTATGTAACTTTTAGTTAGAAAAAAAAGTGTTGCATAGTGAAAATGCACATACCACATACCAAAAAGTAATCTGTGGCTTTTCACTGGAAGTATTACTTGACATGCCTCTCTTTGCCCCGCCCTTAGGTTGCAAATCCTCCCCCAAATTCCTAGGAAATATACTGACAACGTGACCTCACTGGTCTCGATGGAAACGACTTCCCATACAATTCTGAATGCATATATTGTGTGCATCATCCATATCAACAGCAGCTTAAGTAAGCGCAAAGGCCAGGCTCAATGGTCCTGACAGCATGCTGTCATCTTGAAGTGATAAGATAATGAAAAAGCTATTTTAGTCAATGACATGCCCCAGGTGTTAGATTCACAAACACAGACTTTGACTGCTTTATGTTTCTTGCTTTCTTATTGATTGATCACAATGTGAAGCAATTTTGTTAATGAAACCAAATGAAATGCACTAAACATATAAAGGTAATAATAATAATAATACATGATTACTGTAGTTTCAACATTACGGGCACAAATACATGGCTAAAATCTGTGCTTTCAGTGAAACTAGCACTTGGACCACAATCTGTGAAAGTTCATCAGTTCAACCAGTAAGTTTCTGTGGTTTGACTGGAGTAAGAAAAACACAAACCAAAAGAGTACACAGATTCTGCCTCTAAATTTGTGTCACACTAAAAAAAAAACCAGTTAAAAAAAATTCCCACTGAGGTGGAAAAATTGAGATCCACAGCGTTTACCTTGTCAATTACATTGTGTGTGTGTTTGTGTTTGAAAAAGGGGTACTTGCCTGTCTTTAACTGAAGATGTGTCATTGTTCAGGTTTCGGGTATTTAAAAAAGGGAAATCAGTCAGCAGATACTCTTTGTCCATCGTGGGTGTGGGAGTATACCACGCAAACGGTTTTAGGTGTGATATCATATTATTTTTCTGAAGAAAAGGCAGAGTGGGATTTTCTCTGATGAGCCGCACCAACAAAGCTGGTCTCAGTTGGAGGATATTTGATCCTGTATGACGGGCACAGAAAAAATGTTCCACATAAAGTATGTTACAACAGAATCATTAATAATGTCATTCATTTCTAAAATTTGCTGAATGAGGCTTCAGTGAAGACTTGACACAATATTAATTGCATAAAGCTCTAATTATTCAATTTGTTTACTTTTTTTCTTTACTTAAATAATTCAAGTAATGCGATGAGACATCAGTGGAAAAATAGTGATTGATTGATTGATTGATTGATTGATTGATTGATTGATTGATTGATTGATTGATTGATTGATTGATTGATTGATTGATTGATTGCGTCATGGTCCTGGATCTTTGACTCAGTATTTTGAGTTTGTTTTCGTCTGGTGATTCTTTATTTTGAAATTAAGAGATTGGTCTAGTTGGAGCATGGACCAAAAATGGCAGGGCCGATTTTTTGTCCTGGTCAAATGCTGCTTTGTTTCGTTAGCTATGATTAAGTTCAGCTGTGTTTTCATTTGTCTCCATTTCCCTTAATTACCCTCCTGTGTATATATTGTCTGTGCCTCACTCTGATCTTTGTTGCGTATATATATATATATATATATATATATATATATATATATATATATATATATATATATATATATATATATATATATATATATATATATGTGGTGGTGGCTTACCAGCCGGACATAGTGGTGGTAGACAAACAGAAGAAGACGGCTGTAGTGATCGATGTAGCGGTTCCGAATGACAGCAACATCAGGAAGAAGGAACACGAGAAGCTCCAGCTCAGAGAAGAGCTTGAGAAGATGTGGAGGGTGAAGGTGACGGTGGTCCCAGTGGTAATCGGAGCACTAGGTGCAGTGACTCCCAAGCTAGGTGAGTGGCTCCAGCAGATCCTGGGAACAACATCGGAGATCTCTGTCCAGAAGAGTGCAGTCCTAGGAACGCAGGACCCTCAAGCTCCCAGGCCTCTGGTAGAGGACCCAAGCTTGAAGGATTAACCACCCACAGGGGCGAGTGGGGAATTTAAAAAAAATTTATATGTGTATATATATATATAAAAAAAAAACACCCAGCACGCCCCTGCGGGCGGTTTATCCTTCAAGCTCGGGTCCTCTACCAGAGGCTTGGGAGCTTGAGGGTCCTGCGCAGTATCTTAGCTGTTCCCAGGACTGCGCTCTTTTGGACAGAGATCTCCGATGTTGTTCCCGGGATCTGCTGGAGCCACTCGCCTAGCTTGGGAGTCACCACACCTAGTGCTCCGATTACCACGGGGACCACCGTTACCTTCACCCTCCACATCCTCTCGAGCTCTTCTCTGAGCCCTTGGTATTTCTCCAGCTTCTCGTGTTCCTTCTTCCTGATATTGCTGTCATTCGGAACCGCTACATCGATCACTACGGCCGTCTTCTTCTGTTTGTCTACCACCACTATGTCCGGTTGGTTAGCCACCACCATTTTGTCCGTCTGTATCTGGAAGTCCCACAGGATCTTAGCTCGGTCATTCTCCACCACCTTGGGGGCATCTCCCATTTTGACCTCGGGACTTCCAGGTTATACTCGGCACAGATGTTCCTGTACACTATGCCGACCACTTGGTTATGGCGTTCCATGTATGCCTTGCCTGCTAGCATCTTGCACCCTGCTGTTATGTGCTGGATTGTCTCTGGGGCATCTTTACACAGCCTGCACCTGGGGTCTTGCCTGGTGTGATAGACCCCAGCCTCTATGGATCTTGTGCTCAGAGCTTGTTCTTGTGCTGCCATGATTAGTGCCTCTGTGCTGTCTTTCAGTCCAGCTTTGTCCAGCCAGTAGGCGTGAACCATGTCGGGCCCTGGTGCTGTCCAACTCTTCATACTGGAGACCCTTTCTTGGATATCTGCCACTGTGATGGTTACTGGACCCTGTTCAGGGAGGTCGCTGTGGTCTGCCCTCAGATCCTCTAGCCACTGAGCATTGCCGTTATGGGTTGCGTCCTTCTCCCATATGCTCTTCCAGTATTGCTCCGTCTCCAGCCTTGGTGGTGCTGTTCTCTTATTGTTCCCTTGCCACTGAGAGTACACCTTTGCTGGTTCTGTGGAGAACAGCTGGTTTATTCTCCTGCCTTCTATCTCTCTGGTGTACCTCCTCAAGCGGCTGGCCAAGGCTGTGAGTCTTTGCTTGGCAGTTTCCAAGGCCTCAGGTATGGACAGCTTGCTGTATTTCTTAGGCACCTTATTCGTCGCACCTTTCTGCAACTCCGTTAGTTGGCTAACCTCCCTCCGTGCTACTTTGATCTTGTCCTCTAACCTCCTTCTCCATGGAGGGTACTGCCCCTTGTCGCTGTTCAACTTGTAGCCAAGCATCTCACTGATCACTGCTGCCGTATTGTAGATCAGCTTGTTAGTGTCGGTAATCGTGGTTGTAGGTATTGCCCGTAGTGCTGCATTAACATCATCTAGCAGACCTTCTGAGGGTACTTCACGTAATCTTGGTAACCGGCTACGGGGGATCCTATTTTTCAGGTCAGTTCCTCTCGCACTCAACGATCCTTCTCCTATCGCACTTGGGGCTATGTACCCAATCTCGGGTGGGGGTGATGATATCTCCCCCCTGACCTGGCGTCCTGACTCCTCCTTGCCGTAGCATTTATGTTGTACCTCGTCAATCTCTAGCTGTGAGAGCAGTCCCTTCTTTCGAATGTTGGAACACTGAGCTACTAGTTGTTTCGCCGTCATTGTGGATGTTGGGTATTGAAGAATCCATAGGTCCCTCCAAGTAGCCCCTTCCGCCGGGGTTACTTGCGTAGTAGCATTCCAACAACGCCCTGTTTTCGTCTCTTGCCCACCGATGCCTTCTTGTTCCAGTAGCCCACTTTTCGTCAGGGTGCCCTGGTTCCTCAACACCTGACGCGGACCTTGTTGATCCGGGCGACGTCCGAGCCGGCATGCCTTCATATTTATCTGTCTCGCTCATGTCTGCGGTAGGCTTGCTTAGCATAGGGGGTCTAGTTCCAAAGGCGTGTAGTCTAACCACTACGCTATCTATATATATATATATATATATATATATATATATATATATATATATATGTATGTATACACACACACTTGCATGCATACATACACACATCTATATATACACTACATTTATGATTAAACCATTTTATGTGGTACACTTCATTTTGTTGAGCAAAATTGCTTTGCATGTTACCTTAAAAAAACTGCCTAAATTTAATATTAATATATATTAATATATATTGAAAGGTAACTCATTCTGAAATTTCATTTTTTTGTTCCTGTTTTTTGGCGTTTGGAACACCATATGACACGTTTATATCAGATATCTACAGGTACTATAGCTGTATATATGTTTTCTGACATGAATAGTTGAATAGAAAGTGATATAATGTACTCCTTTATTTTGAGCTGACTGTAGTTGAGTTTTGAATCACCAAAACATGAATTGCATGGATGGACAAAGTCCAATTAGACCAAAATAGAAGAAAACATTTTCCTTTCCCCTGTTGAAAAGAAAGACATTTTTCCTATTTTAAAAGTTTTGTATTTAGTTAGTGTGGAAGAGTTTAGAAAAATCAGTGCAAAAACATGAACGCACTTTCCATCTCAAGTGTTACACTAAAAAAAAATTCAGAGGATTAGCAGTAAAGGTTCATCAGCTCAGGACCATGAATCTCTTTACTAAAGCAGCACAACTGATCTCATACAAAAATAAAGGGCTATTCTATTACCTAACATCTCTTTCACAAGAATAAGAAGAGAAAGCAAAAGTGTACATGGTCATTATTCATAGAGCGGAAAAACAAGTCTCTTTATGATTGTGGGCAGTCTAGTCCTCTTCCGTTTAGTTACAAAAAGTAAAGAAATCCTCAAAATGATTACATTTCAGTGTCCAGACTTGGTGTAAGGTTAGCGTAAGATAAGATAAGGGGTATGGTTAGGCTGAGTCAGGCTCAAAAGTGATGGAAACACAAGTTGATCAATAAAATTAATAAATAAGATAAAAAAGTTTGGTCCTTTATTCCAGTGTGTGCAAAAATACTCCATCAACTTAATCACTGATAACATATTTAGTCCTGACTTGAATGGCTGCAACACACTTCCCTGATTAATAAAGTAAAAACATTTTCTTTTTCTTTTTCAACATTCAATTTGACTGGACAGCTCACACAGAGACAGTCACTGGATTTCAGGGTAATAAAATCAAATAAAAGAAACTGAATAATACTGATAATGATGATGATAATAATAATAATTAGTTGAAGCTAATCTAGCCTTGTGATGCCATTTTAGCAGATGCCAAACATGTTTAAGGCAAGCACACATTTTCTAATATTTACCAATTACAGCAATACAAGATTAAATTATGCCAACTTTCTGGAGTTGTGAAATTAGCTAATAATAAATTCACTGTTACTAAAATATGCTTCCTTAACAAGCTCTGCAACTAAAACTAAAACCAACTTCTGCTAGCAGATTGCTGTGGTTGCCTGTGGTTTGCACGGAAGCCGACTTGACTGCAAACACTCAGCAGATACTGGCTTCAAAATCTCGAAAAAGAGCAAATCAAACTGGAAATGGAGAAGGTTCACCTTCAAAGTAAAAGACATGCCTTGCCAGCATAGTCAACACTATGCTGGCAAGGCATAGGGGCAACTTTTACTATGAAGGTGAATGCTCTCCATCTCAAATAGTGAGTTGTTTTAGTGGTTATGGACAATCCTCTATGGGAACTATGGGCCACCATAAATCATAAGCAGATTATTGGTGCAGCATCGTATACTTCTTTGTGACTAATTTTACCAGTTCAAGTGGCCACAAACAACCTCCAACAGCCTCTCACTAACAGATCAAGGAAAACACATTTTCCCTCAACATGGTTGCCTGATGGATGCTGACTGGTTTCTGCACCTGTGTGACTGGGGCCTTCCATTAATAGCTGCTTGCAACATAAATTGTACAACATAAAGTTCCCAGTTGTATCTAAGCTAATGGATGCGAGAGAGAGAGAAAGCAGAGAGGAAACTAAAACCAGAGGACTAGACAGAAGTACCTTGCAAAACCCCAACTGTCCTGATGTTGACACCTCAGGCTAGTTTAGTTTACTCCTGCAGATAAATGTAACCCTGTGCCTCAACAAAGTGTCATTAATATGTGTCAGAAACGAAACAATATGCTGTTTTGCTCACTGCTCATTCTGAAAGCCCATCCCGTACCAAAAGCCATAACAAGTAATTCCAGCGACAAGGCACACACATTAAAAGCAGAAGCTTGTTTGAGGTCAGGAAAACCACTTATCATTGCAACACAATGACAGCCTGCTCCTTTGAAACTGTTTGATCTATCTGTCATTCAAACAATAAAAAGATTTGTACACTGATGAGAGATTATTATCAAATTTGTCAGCCAGCTATTTAAATCAAACATCTAATCAGTAACATTGTCAATCCATTGCTCTCCAGCAATGTTTTTACCACGTTTGTCCAGAGCTGGAACTAAACCATGACTGTGACAATAGAAAAACTAGTTCATAAGTAATGCATCTATGAGGAGGACCATCATGCTCCTAGAGGGTCTGAACTGGCTACACTCATATGAATGCTTGTTTCCAGGAATGCCGGTTTGATCATAGATTGTGTTTAACCCTGTTGGGCACACATTTACAGAGGAATGAGTGTTACTGTTATTTCCCTTTTTGTTACCGGAAGGATAGTTCTGTCTAAGGTGTTTAGGTGTTCTGCTTTATGTGTGGCCTCATTGCTTTTTTTATCAGCCATCCCTCATCCCACATATCCAAACAACATCACGGCTCCCATTTTCAAAGGCTGCCAGTGGTTGCAGTCCCACAAGACTGACAAAACTGCAGCTGCAATAGAAAAAGAGTGGTTACGTCTGTGCAAAGATGCATAAAACCATAAAAACACCCTCTGCCTTTCTTTAATGCTCATTACATTTACTTAGTGAGGGTGTGAGAGAAGTTGCACAAGAATAAAATGCATGTGTTAAACACCTGGCTGTGCATGGCAGAGACACAGAGATTAGAAAAAAGCTGGCAAAAGATGGCATCTACTCGTCACCTTGCTTTTTCTTTTGTCACGGCTAAATGTGCGCTAAATGATGTAACTGAAGTGCAGGAATGCTGATACGATGAGCAAATCACGCGTTAAACAATGTATTCATTATCATGTTAATGAGCAGCAACAGTTACAAATGCAAAAACTTCCTTTTTTGTGTCTGTGGGATGAGTGGGACACATCTCTTATTGTTCCTATGTAATAACACTACATGGAAAATTTAGTTGTAGTCAAATTACCTAAAAATAGATTTGATTGATAAATAATACTTTATTTATCCCGAGGGAAATTGTTTTAAAGGCTGCCATTTGGGGCATCTCTCTCTCTCTCTCTCTTCATATATATATATATATATATATATGTATATATATATATATATATATGTATATATATATATATATATATATATATATATATATATATATATATATATATATATATATATATATATATATGTGTGTGTGTGTGTGTGTGTGTGTGTGTGTATGTGTGTGTGTGTATGTATATGTATATATATATTTCTTTTTTTTTATGTTGCACTGAGTGGTTCTAACTTACTGCTAAAATTATTAGTAAAGCACTAAATAATTTTATAAGCTTCTGAAATGTTTTCTATGTCAGAAGTTTCTATGTCCAAGTTTCAATCATCTAGCTGTTGATTTCAGGTGAAGTTGAAGAATTTGGAGGTGTTCCTCTTTCTTTATTATTACATCCACTTTGTGCAGTGTACCAGTACCACTGGAAGCAAAACAGCCCCAGTGCTCACAGCTGTCAACCACCATGCTTGACAGCTGGTACAGTGTTCTTGGGTTCAAAGGCCTCACCTTTACTCCTCCAAACATACCTCTTGTCATTGAGGCCAAATAGCTCATTCTTTGTCTCGTCTGAAAAAAACTTTTCTCCAGAAGGTATTTGGCCTGTCCATGTGGGCAGCTAAAAATTTTAGTGGAGCTTGAAGATACTGATTTGGAAAGCAAGAGCATCTTTCTTAATCACCATCCTCTCAGTCTATGGTGATGTAAAACTTACTTCATTGTGGACAGTGACGCTGGTATTCCAGCAGTTTCCGTCTCATGACAGGCTTGAGCCTTGGTGGTTCCTGGGTTGTGCCTGAAAACCCTAACCTATTTTCATCTGAGAATGACAGTTTGGGTTTTTCTTCTAGACCTTGGCAAAAATATATATAAAATAATCTTGTACTTACGTACAGTTGTTCAAACTGGTGATCAAAATGGTCCATTAAACTTCTGAAATGGCCTTTCCAAAGTCCCGACTTCAACCTTATTAATAATATGAGGTCTACGCTCAAAAGCAGGGTCTGTGCCAGGAAACTAACCAATTTAAACGAACTCCACCACTTCGCCTTGAGGCGACTTTTGTTGTGATTTGGCGCTATATAAATAACATTGAATTGAAGAGTAATCACATATTCAGAATTATGCCAGAAACCTGTTGATGGCTACCAGAAGCACCTGGTTCAAGTTCAGCTGGCTAAGGAACATTTAACCAAATATTAGTGGGGGTGTATTTATATATTTGAGCCTGTACAGTATGTATCCTTCAATCCAAGCTAAAATCAAACTTGTCCACTGAATTCTTGTGTTTTAAAGTCATTAAAGATGTATGCTGTAAAATAATTCCTGCCTGCAAAAAGAACAGTCCCCATGATGTAAACCTCTGACCACAAATGTATGCTGTCCATCACTTATATCTATAAAACTGAATCCTCCTATTGGCATCATTTGCACTTGACACGGGGAATTCTAGGAAAAAATAGCCTAAGTTGTTCATGCATGAAGCATTTGACTCCTGAAGGCACAGAGACACACCAACACTGGGCTGGGTTGAACTCAAAGAAAACTTGACACCCCCCCCCCCCCCCCCCCCCCCCCACCTCTAGTGCAGGTCACACCCAAAGTTTAAAAAAAAAGAAGCTCTGATGCAACTCTTGGATCGCACATTGCTGGCACAGGATTGGAAACATGTCTCTTTTGGTTCAAAGAGAAACAATAAGAAAGCATCTTTAACACCTACAGCTGCACTGAATTTAAAGAGCAGTTTACGCCCAGCTCATTTTCTGTCAGCAGCAAGCATTTACAATTTTTTTTTTTTTTTTTTTGCTGGTGAGTCAGTTCGCAGAGTCATAACAACTTTTTCACTATCTGTAGTTGGAGACATCTTGGCAATCGAAGCGTGAGACCGTCAGAATCATAACAAATCTCACAATGGCCTTTTTACTAGAGCAAATGTTGAGTTAGAATTCATGGAGTGCAGGGATGTGTTTTAATCCCTTATTAGTATTTTCTTGAAAGTATCCTTGTATTACTTGCCCAACTAGGTGCCATAGCAATAACAATACCACCACTCGTATGAATGTAGTAGAGCTTGAAAGGTAAACAATGGCAAAAATGCACAACAGATTTTTTTTTCTTTTTAAAAACAATAAAGGTAGTTCTGTGGAAGCAGATGGAGGCACAGAGACTGACAGTGGGCAGATGGCTGTTAAGATTTCACAGGAATCACAAGCCTCTCAAAACACACAGGTGAGATGAAACATGGCGATACATACTTCATTCCTCCACTGCCAAAGTAAACAACCGAACGGAGCTCTTGCTAGGTGTGATATTCATTACTGCCAAATATAGGTTCATTCTCTAACAACTTAGATTTATATTTTATATCTTTCTCTGTGATGAAACAGAGTTTGGCTCACCACTGGTCCTCATATGTTGCATGTTTTTTTAATGCTCCGACTTGCTGCTAGCTTGCTGTGGCATCAACCCACCCTGACATTGATAATGACTATGATCCCAGTACATGACGGGGAACAACATGTTTTTCCCTTATCTTTGGTTATAAATACAACAAGAGTTGTGAGGTCACCAGGTGCCACCCATACACCTTCTCCAATTGGTTGTTGGTGAGTACATTAATCAGTTTGTCAACTGCTTTCTTGGATGGTGCGTGCAGTTTAGATATGGATCACTGCAGCGTCACAGCTCTAGTTCAGCAGTAAAATAGCAAGCTGGAACAGAGCTCAGCAATTTTTTTGTCATTCAACAAATTTACCATACTATGCCATACAATTATAAATAATGTTTACTGATGAGATTTTAGTAATTCTATATTACATTATGTGTTACATCAAAGAATTGCACAGGCACAAAGAACACTGGATGTACTCCACTCACCAGTGACTTTATTGTGTACAACTTGCTGGTACTGGGTTGGACTGCCATAATATTTCATGGTATGAACTCCTCAGAGATTCTGGTCCATATTGATGTTGCTGCTGCAGATTTGTTTGTACATCCATGACTGAATCTTAGTTACACAACATCTCAAAGGTTCTCTGTTGGACAGAGATCTGGTGACTGTGGAGGCCATTTGAGGCCAATGAACTAACTCACTAAATTTTCAAGAACTAGTTTGAGATTATTTGTGCTTTTTTGACATGGAAGCAGCCATCAGAAGACTGGTACACTGTGGTCATAAAGGGACAGACATGGTCAGCAACAATACAGAGGTAGGTTGTGGTGTTTAAACAATGCTCAGTTGGTACAAAAGGATCCAAAGTGTGCCAAGAAAATTGACCACCCCGTTACACCACCAGCAGCATGAAATCAGTGACACACAACAGGATGGATCCATGCATTCATGCTGTTTACTTTAAATTCTGTCCAAACCATCTGAATGTCATAGCAGAAATTGACACTCATCAGACCAATTTTCCAGTCTTCTGTTTTCCAACTTTGGTTGTGAACTGACTGTAGCCTTAGTTTCCTGCTGCTAGCTGACACAGTGGTACCCAGTACCTTAATGCTGGGTTTGAACATCCCCACGTCGCCTTGAGCATGTTTACAAACTAAAATGCTCCCATGAGACTGGCTGATTGGATATTTTCACTCTGGGGCTGTTAAACAGGCGCACCTAATAAACTGGCCAATGAATCTATATTCTGTTTTTGTTTACAGTTACCAAAGATCGGTATTATTTGAGAGATAAAGGCTTCGCTACTGCTCAGTCATCCTCATTCTGCACACATTTCCAACCTCCTCATATACAGCACACAATTGATCAGGAACCCCTATGTTATCACGTTAATGCTCTTGATACACTTAAGTGTCATTTTTCAACATTTTGGGTTAATGTTGAAGTTTTGGTGGCTAAACATAATCAAACAGTTAATGATTAGAATTTCATGATTTCCACCACCAGGCACCAAAGCAGTGTTCTTATTTGCTCTTTTAACCAAATGTTACAAATACCAATTTAAATTTTATAGCCTTTATAGATGCTCTGCAGTTTGTTTACACTCATATCCAGATTCATAGATGTTCATAGATGGTTCACAAACTAATTTAACTAAATGTATGTAGTTTAGTATTTTCTATTTAATTATAAATATTTAGACATCATGTGTATCAGTTCTGACTCCATTATGAAATGATTTGTTTGGGCAGTAGAAGTTTTTTGAAATGAAATCTATTTCTTTGTTCTGGAGAAAGTACACATAATAAAAACGATCTATTCAAAGACGTGCCGCATTTTGCTTCTCCACTGTTTGTCTTTCTTTAGAAAAAGGTGATTACAACGAGGTGGAGCTGTTAGTCAAATAAAAATTTGTAATGATTTATATAATCACAACTTGCTTTTTATACCCTAAAATGAAGACAGATCCCCACAGTGGAACTGTAGTTAAACAGATTTATATCCCCACAATATGAGCAATAAAAGTACACACACACACACACACACACACACACACACACACACACACACACACACACACACACACACACACACACACACACACACACACACACACAAATAAACACACACACACACACACACACAAAATGTTAGTGCAGGGTGTGATCTGTGGAAAGCAATGACATGCTCAGACAGAAATAAAAACATAAACCATAATTATCACTTTGTTGAACTTTCACTGTGGGTTCATTACTGTATCAATACACACACACACACACAGACTGGGGTTGTTATGGAAAACAATGATTTTCGGAGAGTCTGCTGTGTTACATGCTTCTCTTTTGGCATCCTTGTAGACAGTTTGTATGTCTGAGGTTTCTCTTTGTGAAGAGTCGCTCCCTTCGCAGCAATGACACAAAACAGAAAGAGCAGCGGCGCGAAGCTGCTGCTTTCCTCTGGCCTTTCATTTCAAAATCAAACCCAGCAAAAGTCACACTTTAAACACACTCCAGGTGTACCTGCTCGCTGTCTCTCATTACGCATAAAATGTTACGAGGCACCTCATTAATTGTACCCGACGTGACACACCTTTGTCTTTGTTCTCCACCTGTCCCTGCGTTATTATTTATATCTGATTGCAGACTGATATGGATCATTATGATTTATGACAAAAACATATATTGATGCCTCTGATTTAAACTGGCAGACATGCAAGTACAGACTGCCAGCTATGTAAAGAACAAATTTATGCGTTTCTTGTTTACGGCATCTTTTAAAAAGTTCCAGTACGAACCAAGGAGCACATGGATATAATCTCTGCCTTATCTGCCAGCTCTCAGATGGCTTTGCAGCACTCTGACTGCCATAAATTACAATAAGTGTTTGAGTGATTATCTGATCTACGTTCATTATGACGTCTGTTTTCCAGCCTCATATTAGACTCATATTGTGTGTGTATGTGTGTGCGCGCGTGCGTGCGCGCGCCATCAGGTGGTGACTCTCACTTTGAGATATATTATGGTATATCGTCTCCTTGGGCAACTTAGGGAACAATCACATCTCTGTGTTCACTACAAGCAGCCAGGAGACATGGCGTAATTGCACACACCGTTGTAGGAACAAACACTGTAATTGTTCCTATGTACTTTTTGTCTAGGTTTTTCAGGTGCAGGTGTATCAGGAGGGTGTGTATACGTGCGTCTGGGTGTTATTTGAAAGTGAGGTTGCCTTGTGGCCATAAGACATTCAAACTATCACTAACTGAAATATGAAGTCAGCCTGATGGGAAGTCAGTCCGCCTAAATAAAGAATGTAACCATGCACACAAAACACACACAAAAAAAACACACACACACACACACACACACACACACACACACACACACACACACACACACACACACACACACACATAAAAAGGGGGAGGGGCTAAAAATGCAAGTGGATGAACTGAGGAGATGAGTTGTCCTTGTTAAAACATATTTACATGAGGTAGGAGCTCAGTCACAGCCTCCGTGTGTATTAGACTGTTCATGTATTTTTTCCTGGTTCAGTTTGGTAGTTTTCAAAGACACACTAGAAAATCCAAATCCTCAAGTGCATCCAGTTCACTTTCAATTTTTGCATGACCTTATAGCCATTCCTTTTTTATTTACCTCTTGTTTTCTGCTCTTTTATCTAATAAATGACTTGTCTTTGGAATATGATTCAAACATAGCGTGCCAAATATCAGACAAGTTAGTCCACATGTATCGACCACGTCATTTAACAGTGTAAAAAACCCATAAAATGTCATTATTTCTCAGTGATAAACTCATGGTCCCACTACCCCCTGTTTTTCAAAGCCATATTTCTTAAACGCAAACATTGTCATGATTGATTTTTGGGACCAAACCTCACATCTGCTCTGATTGTGAAAGGGATACAGGGCAAAAAGTGACTGGCACCATGCATAATTCCCTTAATAGCTACTAAAGCCCCAGTTACAGCTGAAGAAAGGATCCCAAAAGTATGAAACTGCTACCACTGGTGTTATTTTATTGTAAAGTGGACCAAACATAACACATTTCCCACATGCTTTTGGGAGATTTGGTGTATTTGTGTTTTTGCAAATTGTAGCTGCACTTGGATGGAGGTGATTTTCCTAGAAAAGACTTCCATCTTGCAAATGTACTCCCTAGTCCAGACATATGCAGAATACAAAACTAGTGCTTGCCAGAAATTAACGTAGCTCCTTTGGTGTTGCAGTAGCTTTCTTGCCTACGTTCATTCATTTTGGGGGGATATCAAGTCACTGATATTCCAAAACCTTCAGGTAACTTATAGAAAGTAGAACAATACAGAAAAATCATTTCACCTTTAAACACGACAATAACCCCAAGAGCACATCCGAATCAAAAAAAGAATGGCGCAGATCTAAATCCAATAGAAAGTCTATGGTGTGACCTGAAGACGGCAGTGCACAAGAGCTGCTCTTGCTGTCTTGCAAACATTGCCAAGTCAAGATGTGAAATGCTGATAGACTCCTACACAAGAAGACTGAATGCTATGATCAAATTAAAAGGTGCTTCAGCAAACTGTTAGTTTAAGGATATGGACACTTACGCAACTAGCTTACTGTGTTTTGCCTTCAGAACTGCCTTCGTTCTTCATTGTATAAATTCAACAAGGTGCTGGAAACATTCCTGAAAGATTCTCTTCCAGAGTTGCTGCAGAATTGACTATGAAAGGGATTAGAAAGCCATTCCTTAGCCCATGACTCCGATAAACCACAGTTATAGTATTTTACCACAAAAGAAGAAAACCTGGAACAATAGTGATCCTTCCTGGGTGGGGCAAGCCTACCAATGTTGCTCCAACACATTCACAACACATCCAGAAGGACACTGTCATGGTTTGTTTTGGTTTTTAATCTCTGCAAGTCTCTGTGGATACTTTGAAAATCATTCCCCTGGATGAACTAATTAGACATTAGCTTTTACATTTACAGAATTTACAGATTTATTCCCATCAGTCAACTCCCTGGAGAACTGGAAAGCTCACCTGTGATCATCTTGTGCTCCTCGTGCATGTTGCTTAACCTTTCCTCGTCTTTAAATAAAGATTGTAAAACTTAATCTGTCATCTTTATTAGCTTTGCATTTGAGTCCACTTGCAACACTTGGCTTAATCAGCCTTGACAGTCACAAAAGAGTTCATGTTCATGATTCAGTCATAACAAAGAGATTAGGCAAAAACGCCATCCACAGAAGAGGCTCGTCTCACATTTGCCAAAAAAAACATCTTCATGATTCCCATGACGTTTGGGAAAACATGAACTTTTTGGAATGTTTGAGTCCCGTTACACCTGATGTAAAGCTAGCATAGCATTTCATAAAAAGAACATCATAGCACCAGTCAAACATGGTGGTCTTAGTGTGATGGTCTGTGGCTGCTTTACTGCTTTAGAACCTAGACGACTTGCAGTAATTGATACAACCGTGAATTCTGCTCTGTACCAGAAAATCCTGAAGGTGAATCCCCGTCCATCAGCTCTGGCACTGAAGTTCGAGAGCACCCTGGTGATACAGCAGCACAATGAGTCGAAGCTCACCAGCAAGTCCACCTCTGAGTGGCAAACAAGTCTGGACTTAAATCAAATGGAGATGCTTTGGTGTGACCTTAGACGGACCGTTAATGCTCGGAAAACCTCCAGTGTGGCTAAATTAAAAACAAAAGAGAAGAGTGGGCAAAAATTTGTGAAAGACTCTTTGCCAGTTATCACTAACAGTTCTTACCGCCAAAGGTGACACAACTATTTATTAGGTTTCGGGGAAAATGACATTTCACACAGGGTCAGGTAGAATTTTTATAGTTTTTTCCCTCTTAAGCATCATTTAAAAAAAACGCATTCTGTATTTGCTTTGTCTAATAATGTGAAACATTTAAGTCTGACATATAAACAAAAAACTGAGAAATCAAGAAGGGGGCACATAATTATTCACAGCACTGCACATACATTTACATTTAAGTCCAGGTTGTGATAGATGCAGATACCGCTGCCCTCTCGTCCATGTCAGAAATTTTTCACCTCAGTGAGACTTTTACCTCGAAAAATAATAAATGATAAACCTTTTTAGTTCCTCCCTATTACCTCCTTATCTCAAAAAACAAAACAAAAAAACATGTTCACCTCATAAAGTTTTTATTTTTCCCTCTTTTGCTTAAGATAGATCTGCACACATCCTTAGACCACACACACTCATTTTAATGTTTATACAAATATCTTATTTTGTAGCTTTATGTCTTCGTGTCTCATCCTTTTGTTTCAAAACAAAGCATGAGAAGGAAAAAAGAAAGAAAGAAATGCAATTACAGATTTATAGATTTTTTCTATGCTGAATAGACCTCCTGAAATAACTAGTTGTTCAAGAAAACTGCCTGCTTTGATCAGATGAGTAGTTATGAGTAAGATTAAAAGCAGCGCACTTGTGGCATTTTGGAAAGTTATTTTTACCCTGCTTTAAATATTCATTGTTAAGTGACAGAAATTCAGTCAGGTGGTGTGTGTGCTGACGCCACTCCCAGTCTTCCGATAGCTGCTCATAAATCAACATATTTGTCACCTTCTGTGCAGTTGTCAGTTCAGCACTTTGAGGTAATGAGGCTTTAAAACTGATACCGAGCAAGATAAACGCACCTGTTACCGGCTCCCGCCCCGCCACCACCCTTGACTTGCATTTTTGCTCCTGATTTGCATATAAGCAGTGGTTTGTTGTTCAGTATGTAAGCTGCATTGCACAAATAGCATCATGGCCACAGATATGTCTTATGTGATCTTAATAAAAATGCACATGTGGGGTGAAATAAACGATTGGCTTTCAGTAATTCCAGATTCAAACAAGTCAATTTAGAGTACAAAGGAGGATTTATTAGCACTCTAAATATTAGTTCTTTTTTTTTTTTTTTTGCCTGTCCCATTTGGCTCTTTTGCCATCAGAATTGTTGTCTAAAGGCAAACAAAGATGCCCAACGGATTTACTTTACCAAATTGACCATCCCAGCCTTGCCGTAATGGTCCATTTGATTCACCTTTTATTGTTTATTTTATTTTCACTTACTGAATACGGGACAGACTTGACTGGGGGAAAGAAGGGGAGAAAGAAAGAGGGAAAGAGAAACAGCTGAGAAGAGGGACGGGGGAGAAGGGCAAAAGACAAAAACCAACAGAATGAGCAGAAAAAAAAGAAGAAAAAAATGCATCTATCGATCACCTGGATCACCTGCTGAGAAAGAAAAAAGAAAACAAGCAAAAGAGAACAAGAGTAATAGAATAAACAACATCACAATGATATATGGGAATATGACAGTAAATACTAAATATTAAACATTATTGTGCAGCACATAAGATCAACAGAACACAGTGTGCTTTGAGGTAGGAGCCAAAAAGGGTGTAGTTTGTGGGTGTGATCACCCGTGTGTACACCTGTGAGCATGAGCACGCTTGTTTTTTTGTTTTTTTTAAAAGGTTCCTTCATGTAATGATCTGCTAGAGGGTGTGGGGGGGCCACAGCCCCGACCTCCAGGGTATGAAGCAGGTATGGAGGAGATCAAAACTCCAGACATCCAGAGGCCCCCAGAACACAAGAGACCAAGGAAGACCAACAGAGGGGCAGCCGCGCCACTGTCCCAGAAAGAGCTGAGGAGAGTCCCAGATGAGGGCTCACTCAGCAGCCGCGGAGCAGAAGCCAGGGGGGGGGGGGGGGGGGTTGCAGTGACGCGCCCGTGAGCTCCGCCGGCAGCCAGCCGTGCCTGAGTGACCGAGCCCCAGGCCGAGAGGCCGGGGGCACCCCACCTCCGAAGTGGCCCGAGCGAGCCCCAGGCTCCAGGCCCCGATAAGCGGCCGCCAAGGAGTGAGCCGGTGTGTACCTGGACGCCCATCCCCGGACACAGAGAACCACCAACGCACCGACGTCTGAGGGAGTCCGCCACTGGCAGGGGAAATATTAGTTCTTTAGTGGCCAAAAAGCAGGTAAAAGTTACCCATTCATGGAAATGGTTGCCACCTGTACCACTACACACTACACTACACTGAACTATGACTGTTGAATGGCTTACCATGAAATTCGGTGTAATATCTATCTATATAGATAGATATTACACCGAATATATATATATATATATTTAGTTATATGTATGTATATGTTTCTTTGTCCAGTTTCTTTAATTATTTTTAATGGCTCAGTTAAAAAAAAAGAGCACTATCAAATGCTGGCGTGAAAAAGTAAGCGTCTTAGTCATGTTAATGTGCCTTGGGCATATTCGACAACACCTGAGGGTGTGTGTGGTAGGTGTCAATGTTAAATTAAACTGTCACAAAAATATATACCTTTAAAAAAGTCAGAGCAGGAGGAGTTGCTCAGAAAAAGCCTTTGTGATGAATGGATGGTGATGACAGGAGCTGCTTTCATTTTGAGCTACCAGGAAGAAACCTCTCCAATACTACTGCAGAGTGTGTTTGTTTACTGGATTCTTTGCAGCACACTTCCAAGTTAAGCATTATGAAAACCCACCTTGATGATTATTTAAGGATTCTACAAGACGGCATTTTTCTAAATTATTGATGCATGATTAAAGCCCTGTGTGTGTGTGTGTGTGTGTGTGTGTGTGTGTGTGTGTGTGTGTGTGTGTGTGTGTGTGTGTGTGTGTGTGTGTGTGTGTGTGTGTGGCCAGTCATTGTAAAGATTCAGCCACATTCCTACACATTCAAAACTTGTTCAACAAAAACAAACCAAACAAATAAAGAAGTAATTAAAAGAATAGTGCATATATTTTTCTCTGCATCAAAACAGATTTAAAGACATTATGCAGATCAGGTCACATGCATGTTAAAATCAAGTATTTCTTCTGCGCTAATTAACTGATTTCTTTTTCTGCAGAAAAAACCCCACGTTTCAATCATTAAAAGCAAAAAAGCTTCTTGAGGTAACTTGGGGCTTGAAGACTGCCAGTATGTGCAGCTTGTGAGCTGCGTGTCCATGGATCAGTGTGTGCACGTTTGTGTGCACAGTGCAGTGTTTGAGTGCGTAAGTGTGTGTGTATTTTGGGTGGGGTCTCTATGAATCGTTTCCCCACCCTGCAGGGAGTAGTGCTTCCTCTCCAGGGTTCAGAAATAACCAACAGACAGCTTTATTGTTCGAGAACCTGCCTGCTGTCTCTCTCTCTGACACACACACACACACACACACACACACACACACACACACACACACACACACACACACACACACACACACAAAGACCCCATCCCTTTCACAGATCTGTGCAACTGACAAGTAAAGTCTTGGTTACACCCTGGCTCAGAGGAAGGGAGGAAGAAGGAGAGAGCGAGGGAGGGCGAGAGAGGGATGCACAAACAGGGAGGGAGAGAGCGAGAGAGAGCTGGGGGGGGGGGGGGGGGGGGTTAAAGGGAGGGGTTTGTGGACACTTGATGTGCTGACAGGACAGTGGTGGACACACCCAGACTGTGGCGCCTGACCTCCTGCAACAAACAGAGGCGGCCTTACACACACACACACACACACACACACACACACACACACACACACACACACACACACACACACACACATTCATGTAACATCATCCTCCCTGGTGTTGCAGGTCGTGTTTGCTGTGTTCAGCTCCATGTTAGCAGTTTGTGACTCAGCAGGATAACTACAATCTGTTTCTTTTATAATCCGTGCCTCTGTCTTACTCAGAGGTCGCTCACACAGACTCAGCAACGCACTGCACTCTTCAGATTTACTCGAGTACTGTAACTAGCTACCTGGGTATTTCCATTAATGGTGCATTCATGACTGTGTCTCCAATAGTTTTCAGAGATATGTGTAACTTTGCAGCTAAGGACTGTTTTTCAACCATGTGATGTTTTTATAAAAATTTACATTGAACTCCAAAGGAGCATCTAAAATGGTCTGAACGAAATGATCCTCATCACTGTAAACACAGTACGATACAGTGAAAATGAATGTTTCCACAGGTCTCAGTGACTGATAACTTTGAAGTAGTCACTTTCTTGGTGACTTTATCAGCCTCACATGATCACATTTCATTAAGGTTATTAAGGTTTGAAGGCATTTGTTAACGCACAGCTCTCTCAAAGTTTCGCCACAGCATTTTAGTCAGATTTGATTTTTTCTTTCTTTCTCAGCCGTTCTGTTGCGGATTTGCTCCGGTGCTTCGTACCATTGTTCTGTCACTGTGCATTTAAGGTCAAACGTCTCCACTTTGGTCTGCTCTGTCCAAATAACGTCGTTCCAGATGTTTTGTGGTTTGTTCAGATGTAGCTTTACAAACTTGAGCTGTGCTGTCATGCTCTTTTTAGAGAAAATTGTCTTTCTCCTGCAAACTCTTCCAAACAAGACAAACTTGTTGAGTGTCTTTCTGATGGTGCTGTGATTGACTTTAACATTTTACATATGCCAGCTGAGGCCTGTAGACCCTGAGATGTAATTCTTGGGTTTATTTTTACAACTCCTTTGTACCTGAGGTTGAACCTGCTGGGTATCATGTCCTGGGAAGATTAGCAGCTGTCTTCAGTGTAAGTTTGCACTTAATTTTTAATTTTACCTGGATCTTTTGATCAATTTTGATATTTTTTTACGAGTTCAATATTTTTCCTCACCACTGTAAATACTTTAAGAGAGCTAAGTAAAAACAGAGTTCCTTTCAGGGTTTAATCAGGGTTAAAGGTCAGAGTCAGAGAACCTGAAAGCCTTGAAGCGTACCGTTAGTGACTCACACCAAGAAATTAATCATATGCTGACACTTCCTATGCTGTCATCTACTGCTAATCATAAAGAGTGTGTTATAATAACTACAGAGGATTTGACCAAACAGAGGTCAAACTTTTATGACTTAAGTCCTAAACAGCTCTGATATAAGCGGTAATAAATCATTGTTCTTTTAAAATGCAACCTGCCGCATCCTCAAAGCACCGATTGGCATTTTTGCTGCTTTGATTTATAACAGTTTATTAAACAAACACGCCCTGACTGTTTTATACTCTGATAAACTCGATATGTGGAATGAGAACAATGAATAAGAAAAATGCTTTGCTGCTTATTTTGAGGCACTTTATATTAATTATTTTTAAAGATAATTTTACTTATTTTGACTATATATACTCTAGTTGATGGTTTTGGAGCACAGTTGAATAATTTATTCAGACTTTTAAATAACAGGAGAAAAAAGGAAATGAATGATTTCTAAGAGAATTATTCAATCCAAGACTGCATTCACTGGCTGGTTCTTTGCATGCCATCATCTGATTGGCTCTAAGAGATCTCACACAAAAAAAAAGTGTTAACTTGACATGTGCTCAAATAATTGGTAGACTGAAAATATAAATTGCAGCTAAACTGTAAATATGACACACACACACACACACACACACACACACACACACACACACACACACACACACACACACACACACACACACACACACACACACACACACACAAAAAAAACCAAACATGTTTCCATTGACTGGGAGGAAGAAACAAAACAAAGTAAAATAAGAGGCATCTGCATGCAGAATTGCACAACATTGACATGTTAGCTAACAGTTGGATCTGAAGTGTCTGGGTGGCGTGATGAAACACACACACACGTAGAGACGGCGATGTTGAAACAGACTGGGTGGAATATATATGTGCAATTTCCTTGCCAAGAATGAAATTTCTTAGAAGCGACTTACTGTTGCTCTGTTACCAAAGCCTTTTTTAATTTACATTTAGACTTTCTGACACACCCAGATGTGCTGCAAAGAAGAATAAACTCATCTGAGGCATCTGCCAAAACAAACCCCTGTGACAGATTTGTGTCAAACATGATTTCTGGTAAGGTTCCTGTAATGCAGGGTGGATGGATGACGTGAAATAAAGTGCAGCGATAGCGAGACTTCATTAAAAATAAAACTTATATTACAAAAGATTAATAAATATAATGCGAGTGTTACTCTCGCTTCTGGTGTGGTAGAGTTCTCCTCTCTCGCTGGTGGTAAAACTAGCTTCCATAATGAATACAAACTTTTACGCTGTTGTCTACCTGACACACACACACTTAAATGTTACAGATAAAATACAAAATGAGGTTAATTATATAATGAAGTCAGCCATTTAAAATCATAAAATAATAGAGCAAAAGCTACTATCCAGCATTTGCAACATTGAATCTAATTACCAAAAATAAATACACAATCCATAACTAAGGTTATTTTACTGTGTTATATTCACCAGCTCAATGCATTTAGTTCAAAGTGAGCATCAGAATGGGGAAGAAATGTAATTTAAGTGACTTGACCGGTGACCCGGTGTCACTCCTGTCAGCGAAGAACAGGAAACTGAGGCTACAATTCCCAAAACTAGACAATAGAAGACTGGAAAAATGTTTCCTGGCCTGAAGAGTCTATTTCTGTTGCAGTATTCAGATGGTAGGGTCAGAACGTGGTGCAAACAACATGAAAGCCTGGATCCATCCTACTGAGTGTCAAAGTTTCAGCCTGGTGGAGTGTAACGGTGTGTGTGGGGGGGGGGGGGGGGGGGGGAATCTTGGCACACTTTGGAGCCCTCAGTACCACCTGAGCATCATTTAAACTGTCTTTACGCTGTACAGACTCCGCTGATGAGCGTTTAATTAATTTGTTTAATTAATTAATTTGTTGTTTTATGTTTTATTTTTATTTCCACAGCATACCTGAGCATTGCTGCTGACCACGTCTATCCCTTTACGACCACATTGTACTCAGGGTGAAGGAGATAAAGGCCTTGAATCGGACTTGAACCTTTAGCCTTATGGTTAATAAATTTTTAATAACCATGTAGAAAAATGATCTCCATTGTTACTGTAAAGCTGTAAATTACATTCAGGAAACTTGATAAATTCTCTGCAGTGCATCTATAAACACTATCTGGATGGCTTTCATAAAGGATTGTTATAAAACTTGGTTTAAAGAACCTTTAACTGAGTCCTGTTTCACTTTCACTCCCTGTTCGGTTAGATTAAGGCTGCCTTGTTAGGTTTAGGAAAAGATCGTCGTTTTGGATTAAAATACACCAGTTCACAGCCTAAATCTGCACACTGAATACACTTTTTATAACTCTTTATTTTGTACTTTTTCCTTTGTATTACATACGGACAAGACAATAATAATAATAACACAACAACAAACACACAAAAAAAAAAAAAAAAAAAAAAAAAAAAAACACGAGAGGTCCCGCCCTATAAGGCTGACTGAGACTTATAAATTATCCATTTTGTCCACTGTTTTCGGTGTTTGTCAGATTTCAGTCTCAGAGTGTAAGTCATTTTTTCCATTGTATATATGTCCTCGATTACGTCCATCCAGTCTTCCAGTTTTAAAGGATCGCTTTTCAGCCAATTCTTTGTTATCACCTTTTTGCTTGACAACAACATAATCTTAAACAAATACCAGTCCTCCTTTTTTACATTTTCCCATATTCCAAAATACATTACTCGTGCCTCACACAGTACTTCATACCCCAGCACCTTCGTCATTGTTGCCGCGATTCTTTCCCAATACACTTTAAGGGTACCCAGTGCATTACAAGCAACACCTTATCTGTATCTCCAAGGAGGATTTAATGCACCGGAGAATAAAAACACTGATCGAAATCTTTTACAGACGATAAAGAAAAACAGTCATCTTTAACAAATGCATATATGTGGACAGTGTATGAAATATTATATGTGAGTATGCTATCAAAATGCCATCGTTAAACTTTCAGCACAATAAATATTATTAAAAATGAACCTTAAAATAATCAGTGTTTATTTCACAAACTAATGAAACAACCAATAAAACAAGTCCACATAAATCACAACATTATTTTTGATTAGAAACATTACTGTTATCTAGCAATGTTTGCTAAACAGCATAGTTGTCCAGCCACTTTTTGAACATCAGTAACACAAGCAGATACAGATTACAGCAAATCAGTTTTGCTTTGATTGTTACATAATCAATATTAATATTACATTTAAAGCCTGGTAGCAACTTTTTCTTTTCACTTACAGCAGCAGAGCACGTGTCAGAGGTGGGGTCAAGGAGAGGCTCCTGCCTGTCACAGACTCGTTCAGCCAGCGGTGAGTGCACTAATACTGATAATGACGTGTGTTTTAATAGTCTGAGACATTAACATTAAATGGACTTTGTGGATATTTCTGTTTTTTCCAAAACATCCAAAAGGAACAAATGTCATTAACTTCTTCTGTTTCCTCTCACAATCCTATTCAAAGTGAGATCAAACGAATAATGAATGGGGAGAAAATAGGAAAATCATTCTTAAGCAAGTTAAAACAAACATTCAGATTATTATTATTTTTTTAAATAGGCTTGAGGGTGAAAGTAAAGCGAGAAGCTTCAAAGGTCTTGTTTAATCAGGACCTGACTTTATAGCCTCCATCGCTCTGAATTACCTGGGCGCTAAAGGGAAAGTAGCTGCTTATCAATATTTAGTGCTGCTGCAGTGCTTTATGGGCTGTTACTGACACTGCCTGACCTTTTGTACTGACCCTCATCACGGCACTTGATGTGCTGTTACAGTCCTTTAAACAGAGCATCACTGATGATTATAAACCATCTAAATTACTTTATAAAGCACATGAAAGCGTGAAATTTATATTTGCTGGTGCATAAAGGTGAGCAGATAACGTCCTACCCTGATATATTTCTTCATATTTCAGGGGTTGGTTTAGTTCCTCCTGCACACATCCTTTACTGATGGCACAAGGGATTTTTTTTGTTGCAGCAGCAGGAAAGAATAAAAACAGAACAGTCTACAATGAAGTTCTGTTCAATTAAATTTTATCTACATAGGTCCAAATCACAACAACAGTCGCCTCATGGTGCTTTATATTGTAAGGTCGACCCCACAATAATGCATACAGAGAAAAACCCAACAATCATATGACCCCCTACGTGCAAGCACTTTGGCGACAGTGTGAAGGAAAAACTCCCTTTTAACAGGAAGAAACCTCCAGCAGAACCAGGCTCAGGTTGGGGTGAGAGAAGGAAGACAGGATAAAAGACATGCTGTGGAAGAGAGCCAGAGATTAATACCAAGTATAAATTGGAGTCTAATAAATATATATATTTCAAACCACTGATGCACAAATACAACAGTGATAGAAACAAAAAAAGCAAAGTGGGCCCTGAGTATTCACTCATATTTTATTACAACCATAAGCAGAAGCCATACGTTAGAGCAGTGGCTTCCCAAAGGTAAACAAAGCTAAACAGATCATCTCGAAACTAACACACAGGTTCTTCATTATTACTGAAATATAATAGCTTAAAATTCCTCCATCAGGCTCTTGGATGGCGGGAGTTCGCGTCAGGTTTTAAGGAGGATACAGGCATGTGGTGTAGCTGATCCTGCTGGGAAGGGCTGGGCACGGCCGGGCTGAGGCGGAGTGTGGACAAGTAAACAGATGCCAAGTCAAATAAAACTCTGCAATGGAACAGCTCTGGGCAGCAGGACACATTTAACACAAACACACACACTTTGTACACATTCAGTAGACTGTTTACACACAGCGTAGGCAGCGCAGCAGACGCGGGGTGATCCAGCTCCATCGCAGCTCACTCAACCAGAGAAAATCTGTAAGCCGAGTTTCAACCACAGTCATGTGACAAATCATCTTTCCCCAACATAGAAGAAGCTTGTTCCCTTTTCAGCCTGTAACATTAGGAGCTCTGACACAGCAGGTGCGACACACACACACACATGTGCACACACCACTGTTACAAAACCCCATAATTGCAACATAAGAAACCTCATTTATCAGGCGGTTCTGGTGGGCTGTGAGGTGTGGCCACGTAAGGAGCAGTCATGCTAATCAGTGACATTTACAGACGAAGGTGTGTCTGGCTTCTGGATGTTATGTAGAGAACATGACTCTCTTTGTTGCTGCTTCATGGAAATCTCCACTCAGCTGCAGTGTTTGGTTTGGATCAAGACATGAGCTGTGCCTTCACCCCACAGATCAGCGAAGCAGTTAACAGACAGTATTAGCAATTCTTCTGTTGATCCCTGAGGCTCAGGCAAAGTCTTTGTTCTCACATGGCCGGTCAGAGGTCATTTACAGAGCAGCACCACTTCTGGACCTGGAAGGCCTGGCTTTCTCAAATTCATGGTGTATTTGATTATGAGGGAGTAGCTGATGCAAACAGATGCCCTGCACTCCAACTGAATGCCACTTATAGGGCCCAAAGGGCTCCACAACCAGAAAAAAGTCCAACATATTTTGGGAAAAAGAATAATCAGGTGTTGAAGTTTGACTGGGAAAGACATTTCTGAATGAGCTTCAACCACTTTTTAAATTATTATTATTAGGGTGACAAAAGTTAGAGCGGCAAAGCTGGGATGCTTTGTACAGGTGCAGAGGAGGGATAGTGGATATACTGGACGAGGATGCTAGGGATAGGGGCAGCTGAAGGTACACGTTTAACTGTATTTTTTATATTACTTATTAAAATAAAACATTATTTTATTAATATTTGAGGCAGAAAAAAAACAGCACACTCACCTGTGGCTTTCTTCCATTTTTCAGTCCTTTGTTTGCAGCCATGTCATCTATTGCCAACATTAATTAATTATAATTTAATTTTGGGTGGTTTTTTGGCCATGCTCAAAAGTAATTAATACACTTCAGGATATTCCAGGATTGCTTTTAACACTTGGAAATCCATTGATGTCAGTGACTGCCTGAAGTCTATAACTCAGGGACGTCATCAAAGACTGTTTTTCCTCCTTTGAGATATTCTGTCAGACTTCTATAGCAAAACTTTTGTAAAACACCTTGAATTAGAGCTGGAAGTCTGCATTTCAATCACACGCGGCCTTTTTCATTCAGTATTCACTTTGGTGGTGTACACAGTTCACCAAACTATAAAAAAAAAGTGTCTTATAGACCTACTAACTGTAATATGATCATTGCATAGCGTATCAAACTGTAGCTAATTTTTAATTCATTAACATCCCAACTTAAGCGTGGTATATAGAAACGCACCATTTATGTGCTTCTTTTCTTTAAATTGAATAAGCACATTTTACTCTTGCACACAAATAACCTGTAGCAAACTCCATGAGTGACATTTCTGTGATTAAAAACACAAAATCAAACAAGCAAAAAACAAAACAAAAAAACCCATCCAAGAATGGCTCCAACCCGACTGGGTGGCTGATTAAGACATGCTTGGAGAGGCCCGTGAACAGGTTTAGGAATGGAAGGAGAAAAAGATCTCTCGGTGAAATCGTATAGTCCTCTTGCATTCTGCTTGACTAACAGAACAACCCAATCACAGAGGGCAAAAAACAAAACAAAAACTAAGCATGCATGTACACGCACTACAAAATATTTTGCAGAAATTCCGTTTTCTGTCTTGTCTGGGGTCTTGCTTTTGGTGTTTTTTTTGGCTTTCCTGTTTCATGTACCCACTCTCACACTATATGCAAACTAACAGGGTCACAACTTGCCCGAACACGCCGCTTCTCCAACCTCAGGAGGAGTTCCTGTTAACAAATACGTCTGTGTTTTAAGTACGGTGTACAGCGCACGTCTATGTACTGGAAACCTTATATTGGTATTCAAAAATGACTGACATGTTTAGACAGGAGGTGGAAGAATCTATACATCCGACACATGTTGGTCTGGAGTGCAACACACTCACTCACACACACACGCACAAAGAAAGCTGGCTTCAGACGTGCTGGAAGAATATGAAATGTATTTTAAAGTACAGAGTAGCAATAATCATAGTAAAACAGAACATGTGCAAAGAGAGTCAGGGGTAAAAGAAAAATATCTTTACAGTGTAAACCGACAGGTTTGTTGCAATCAGTGAGAACATTGACACGCAGTGACATTCAAACACTCACGTACAGGCACACCAAGCTGCAGCTCGGGCTGAAGAATTCAGTGTGTTGCATACAGTAAATGATTTACGGGTGACAGATTGTCTCAACAGCAGAAGTTTTCCTCTTTAAAGTTAGCGTCTTTTGCCGTAATTTTGAGTAGCTCCTCAGTAAATGTGTGGACTTCCCCTCGCTGGAGCGGCACGGCTAAGATATCAGATTTTTCCCATCAATGCAGATGAATTGACATGTGTTTAAAGGTGAAACAACAGGATGTGAAATGAACTGGATTTATTGTGTTGCTTTTCCTGGAAGCTGCTGTAACTTAAATGAAGTTCAAGTTCAAATTGCGCAGGGCCAGGAAAGCCTAGGAAGAATCAAAAATAGTTCACCCCTGATCTCAGAATATGAGCACCATCATCATCATTTAGCCGATGTTATATTTAACCTTTGCATTTCAAACCCCCCCAAAACATTTTGCTGCCGTTTATTTCTTCACCCATCCCTTCATCTCACCTCCTTCTTACAATCTCATTTTCTTTGGGAGGAACTTGTGTTTCTTAATTAATGTGATATTTGTAACAGTGCTCTGAATACTGCAGAGTGGAGTCTTTGTTCTACAAGCTTGCTGTACATTTTTTGCTGCATCCAAAAACACAAACAAACTCCATTTATCACACACACACACACACACACACACACACACACACACACACACACACACACACACAAACACACACACACAAACACACACACACACAGGTGCAAAAGTATTTTAACAGCCGAGGCCCGGCGGTACAGTCAGCGCCATCTTTGGGGATTATTTATGTTTATTTATTAGAGCACAGGAAGAGAGTACTATCCTTCAACCTCAATCCCATTTCTGCCACTATTTCATCTGTCCTCTTATCATCATCATCATCATTATTATTAAAACATTCCAGAGGCGGCAGGATCGAGGCAGAGACTCATTAATCAACCCTCGCCAGCAGGTGAAGCAGCGAGTCCACAGTCCTGCTATCGTGCTGCTCTCTGCCCTCCAGCTTTGATGCTGCTGTGACTGTCTGTCAGACGGACAGTGAAGGCAGCGCCTGTCCGTCGGGGTTGGCGTTTATCCCGAGGTTGGAGAGGAGGCCCTGGAGGTGTGTGATGGTGTTCAGCAGCTGCTTCTTCTCCTCCTCCAGTGCAGAAACCTGCTCCTTCAGCTGCCCCTCTGCCTGGGCCAAAGCCTCCACTCGACTCTCCAGGTTGCACACTCGAGCGTGGGACACCTGGGTGAGAACAGCGAGGGAGCGGTGACCTAATGGAACAAAGAACGGGCAAAGGCAGCTTTTCTTCTTTTGTGCAAGCGTGCGTGTGTGTGTGTACCTGGAGCTCCTCGAGCAGGTCGAGGTTCTGCTGTCGCAGGCTCTGATTGGTCCTCTCCAGCTGCGCAGCTCGCTGGTGCTGGTTGAGGGTCGGGGGCGTGTCCAGCAGCTCATCCTGCAACACGTGGTACTCCACCTCATAGGCTTGGAGCTGCTTGGACACATCCATCTCACAAACCTGAAGCAGAGGCATTTAATAACTCTCAGCTGGGTGAACATTTGAACTGCTTGCAAACAGGAGAATCGTGTTTCCATCGTGTCATACCATTATAAAAGAATGTATGTGAGGAGGATATAAAAGGAATATGACCAGGTTAAAAGTGGGTTTAATTGTTATTTTTACTGATTTGATTGATCTAAAACTCTTGCTTTGGCTTTGTAACTATTTAACTGAGTAATAATGGAAACTCAAAGTACTCCACAAGTTTAGCACTGCTGTTTATAACTCGGCTCTCATTATTGCAGCTCGGTCGTTATTCCTAATTGTTCTCACCAAAGACAACATTTGGAGGCAGTAAACAAAAGCAGCCGCACAATCACACAATTCAACAAGACTTCAAACACATTCGGTTTAGAGCTGCTCATTAACTGAGATTTCTCATATATATCTATATATTTAAATTAAAAAAATAGTCTTTTGCTCACGTGTATTCCCTTTATTTCACTGAGGGCACTTTGTGTTTCTCAGCAAAATTACGTTATCATTACTCACAGCAATGGTGGTCAAAACTAGGAACAAAGCCTCGTGTGAAACTGGGGATGTTTACTCTACAATGTCAACACATTACACACACTGAGCAGGCTGCTGTTGTCCAGACCAAAGAATTTTTCACATTTCGGCATTACAAAACAATGAACTGACCTGGAGTCTCCACACATCCAGTATGTTCACTCCCACTTTTCTTTTTTTTTTCTCAGATGAAACTGTGAGTCATAACACATGTAACATATACATAATCCGATATGAAAAAGTGGCACTGGAGGGAAAGTACCGGCAAGTAAGCAGTTTGCCATCTCATAGAAATTATAAGATAAGCGCGTACCTTCTAAAGTATAGCTTACCATGAGTTATTAGCTCTGTGTCATCTGTGATAGCTAGGGATGGGTACCGGTATCGGTTCTGACATAAACGGTAGTAACCAGACCGAAAAGCAGCGCACATTTCGGTGCTTTATTTCGGTGCTTTTTTTTTCCTAAGCTGTGATACACTTTAGATTCTAGCCAATCATTTTACGTTTCCGAGGATAGTAGGCGGGCCCAGGTACGTGCGTTCTTTTAGAGCAGAGCTACAGATTAAAATGTCCAAGGCAAAGCGGTCAAAAGTCTGGCTGTACTTCACAGCAAAAGATGCAAACTCAGCAGCAACAAGTGCTTTAAGCTGATACTGTGATACTGTCAAAGGAGGTAACACCTCAAATCCGATGAAACACCTGGCGACGCATAGCGTTTTTTTTAAAAGCCGAGAAATGCGCCGTATTTGATAGCTTGCTGCAAGAGCTCACACCGAGCGCATGTACTGTGCGTGGGTTGCCTGTTATCGGACCCGGAGTTAGCAACATCCCCCAAAAACCCGAAGAATAGAGTCCTGGCCCCTAGCCCTGTCAGTGTAGCAGAAATGATGAGGATAATGATGCAGCAGCAGCAGCCGTTCTTCTCTGCGTGAGTAGCTTAATGTTGTTCGTGTGTAATTTACGTTGAGTAGGCTAACCAGGTTATTACATTAATGCATGTAAGGTGAACTAGCAAACATCATCATAGCTACATGTGGCTGTCTTCTTGTTTGATGGAAGATACTCCCTTCACCCTGGCCAAAAAGGCTAAAATGACCAAAGAAAAAGTGGGAAACAGTTAAACATGAGAGGTTTTTGGACAAAGTTTGTGTTTTTTCCATTGTTTAAGCACTGCTTCCAGCCAAGAGTGATACCATATATGCCCCATAGCTGCAGAAAAGGCTAACATTGTTATCTTTTTACAAAAAAAACTGCTGAACATGAGAGGTTTTTGGACCAATTTTGTGTTCTCCATTCTTTAAGCACCGGTTTGAGCACCGTTTGAGCACCGGCACCATTTCAAAAGTACTGGTTTGGCACCGGTATCGGATAAAACCTAAACGATACCCATCCCTAGTGATAGCTGACAGCCACATTACCGCGCACCTTAATGGTTAACATTTTCTCATGGCAACCATAAATTACACTAAAAAGTGAAACCTGACCAAGACTATGAGATTTTACCCACTCGAGTTGATCAGCGTGAGAGGCCCATCTTACTGACGTGGTATTTTTCCAAATGGTGACGCATGAGGTAAAATTTGCATAACTTCACACACACACACTCCACCCATCAGCTGCTCTCATCACTGTTGTAAAGGCAGGGTGTGGCTGGCCCTGATAGCCTCTGTCACTCAAGCAGGATATCATTCTCCTTTGTCTCATTGTGAAGCCATTAAACTGTCTCCTTTAACTGCTGCGAGTTGTAAAACCAGATCTCAAAATGAAACATCTGTTCCGTGAACTTAGTAAAAATGTTTTAATAGTTTCGTGAGCTCATTTAGAGCAACAACAGACAAGAAAAGAACGTCCAGTTTTACAACAGCTAATCTGATGAGCTCGGTGCTGGTTATCGTGTGAACGATGTCTGGTATGAGCGTGAGTAAAGGCACAAAGTCGCCAAAATAAACTGCAGGAGGACCACCAGGAAATTTTTTATAACAAACCTCACAGCTGAACATGGAGGACATTTCAAAGACAAACAAAGGCAAACTGGCTAAAGCTAAAGCTATCCAGAGCTCAGAGCCAGCCACAAGCCAGCAGCCTCGGTATGAGCAACGGATCAAAGATGTTACGAGGAGAATTATGGAGATAAATGAAAACGTTTTTTTATTACATAAATCTTCTCCACCTCCTCAATCCAAAGTTTTATCTGTTAAAACTTTGGATTGAAGACGAGCTGATTTTTGCCATATGTCAAATATAGATCTTAGAAAGAAAACTGAAAGCTGCAAAAATCTGTAGCATTAGGTCCCACAGGAAGTAACAGGCGTTCCTCTGTTTTCACATACGAAGTTCAGATCATTTTAAATAGAATGTTTGTGTTATAAAGGCATCAAATTGTGCAAAAGATCAATATTTTTGTCACACCGGCTGTTGTAGAATCAGCGTTTCTGCATTTTCAACTAGAGCATGGCGATATGACCAAAAATATTTATCACGATATACATTTGAAAATTTGTGATAACAATATAACTAACGATATAACTGACACTAGACAAAATACTTTACAACTCCTCAACTTTATTAGTGCAAAAAAACAAAAAACAAAAAAAACAACCATGAACAAGCAGCTGTTTTTTTTATGTGCATTAAAGTTATATAAAAATTTAACAGTGCAAATGCAAAATCCTTGCTGACAGTTTAACCTAAAGGCATTTCCAGTGGAAATTGGCCAACATATCCTCAGCATAACCATGTATCCACAAAACTTAAAAAGAGGTTATACACATAATAGGGTACTATTATGTTGAAGCGCAGTACGTATCACTCCGCGAGGCTCCTTCCTACGATAGCCGTAATGCTCCGACAATCCATCAAGCGGTGTGGGTTCGTAGCTTAGCAAAGTCGTACTGAAACATTTGACCGATTTTCGAGCGCCGTGTACGACATAAAATTGTTTCCAGGTCAGTAAACACAACCAGAATTCATACATAAGGCACACGGGATTATAAGGGGCACTGTCGATTTTCAGAAAAATCAAAGGATTGATTTTCCAAAAAACACGGTAATAACGACGGCCCGCTAGCATGCACTACCAAAAATAGTGCTTTGTTGTGTATCTGATGGACGAAAGCTAAACCAGTTCCACACCACTGAAGTTGCAGCATTTTTACAAACCAATTCTGGTTCATCCGTTTCATTTAACGATCAACTTTCGCTCTTCTCATTCTGCGTCGCCGCCATGTGCGTATGTAAACAAAGGCACTGCGCATGCGCCAGTATTACCGTGAACGGTATGATATAGCCCAGCCCTATTTTCAACCATAGAAAAGACCAAATATCAAGAGTCTGATAGAAAACACTGGGGAAAAAAAAAGAAGTTACTTTTTACCGCTGACTAACATTTATCTAGAATAGTTATGCATCACTCGCTCTTTAAAATGAAAGTACACACGTACATTGTGAACAGATATTTCTTTAGGAATTCATAGAGAAAGTCTTTCTCACTGTCCTACATCCAACTAGTTGTTAGTTTTGTTTCAAACATGAAAATTAAAAATCACGCCAGACCAATTGTTCAGCAATGACTCAATTATCTCAATAGGCAAGGTTATTATCGTTAATGAAAACTAACGAAATAACGAAAACTAGAAGTGAAAAAACATTTTCGTTAACGGAAACAAAAATAAAAACAAAAAAAGGAAAACTAACTAAAACTGTAATGAGTGTTCACAAAACTAACTAAAATTACCTGAATTTATAGCAAAAATGTGTTTAGTTTTCATTGATGTGTGCGTGTCATACAATAGTCAAGGGTGAAAATAAGTTTAGTTTCCAGATTTTTCTCTTGCTGTCTCATTATGCCAGCAGGTGGCAGTACGTTAGTCGAGTCGTCTGTGTTGCTGCTCCGTCCACGCGCAGAATCATGTCAGGAAAAGTCGGGAGAAAGCGCCAGAGTCAAATTTGGGATTACTTTGAACATGACTGTGTTTTGGATGAAGCAAGTGTCTTGTAGTGGAAAGAGACAAATTATGAGGGGCATTTCTAAAGGGAAAAAAATCCCACAAACCTTAAAGTGCACTTGAAAAGCTCACACAAGAAGGCTAACCTAGCTTACCTTGAGAAGGTAAGGGAGCACACTCAACCCTCATCCCCAGAAACAGAAGCTAACCCCAGGCAAGGCAGCGTGATGCATCCCGAGACAACAGGACGGAGATATCTACATAACTGTGTGAGTCAATTGCCTTCAAAAAGTTTATCAATTCATATGAACCAAAATTATGAACACCCGGTGCTGCAAGAGTTAATAGTCTTATTGGGGCCAAGATATACATTTTATAGTTGCCTGGTATCAATGGTTGTTCATCTGCCTTTATTTATTTATTTATTTAAAGAACCCATAGCTGGGAATGTGAGTTGTCTGTCTCTGCATGTTAGCCCTGCGACAGGCAGGCGACCTGTCCAGGGTGCAGGGTATGGTAGCTGGAATAGCAACATACCCAAGGATAAGCAGAAGAGCATGACTGATATGATGAAACTGGGATTTTGTTACACTTAATTATTGCAAACACAACTAAAACTATAACTGAAACTAATCAAAACTAAACTGAAACTAAGGATTTTCAAATAAAATAAAAACTAAACTAGCAAACAATTGGTAAAAACTAATTAAAACTGATATAAAATTGAAAATCTGAAGTCAAAACTAAATAAAAATAAAAACTAATAAAATCGCAAAACTATTAAAACCCTGTCAATAGGACGATGGCTCACAACCTTTCTATAGCTCCCAAAACTCAATACATAAGATCACACTGATAAAAAAAAAAAAAAAAAAAAAAATAGATTTCTGTACTCCAGTGTTAAAATTAGGGCTGCTCAATTAATCGAATTTTAATCACGATTACGATCTGGGCTTTCAACGATCATTAAAAATGACTGAGCCGATTATTAGCCCCTCCCTCGTGCTTTACTCTCGCGCTGCTCCGTGTGGCAAATCGAGCGCACCTCTCTGCATTTCGAACACGTGTCACAACAATTAAGAGGACCCGAGGGAAGCTCGGAAAGCTAAGCAGAAGTTATTTGGAGAGGAGAGTGACTGCCGTTGGTTGAAAAGAGAGGTAAAGAAAACTTCAGTGGTGTGGAAACATTGTGGGTTCGCGGAGTCAGACGTGGATCAAGTAGACATAGTGTGTAAACTTTGCTACAGTGTCGTAGCTGCACCACAGAGCAACACTGCAAAGTTCACTAAACATAGATGTTTACATTTTTCATTTATTTTTTATATTGCAAACATTTGCACTGTTATCAGTATTTGCACACTATTTTATATTATTTTTTAAAGTCATTATTCAATACATTGTTATTGTTAAATAAATATCGTCAAATAATCGAGATCTCAATTTCAGTGAAAATAATCGCGATTATCATTTTTGCCATAATCGAGCAGCCCTAGTTAAAATGAGTAGTTACACATTACTAAACAACTTTGTCTCCTTGTCTAACCTGGTTGATGGTTTTCTCCATCTGTACAAGGCCCAGGTTGGGTAGCATGGTCTTGATGAAATCCACAATAGACTCCAAGCTATCGTGCTGCAGGATCAGAGGCTTGTGGCTCCCCAGCAGGCTTAAGGCCACCTTGAAGATGACCTCTGACCCCTGCAGAAACACCATATCTGACAGAGGACAAAAAGGAAGGATAAGTTACAGAGGCAAGCGGGGAAAAAACCCAGAAAACACAGGGAAAGGAGGCTAAAAAAGGCTCTAGCGTGACGGCACTCTTAAATTACATATTGTAAAAATCAATACTGACATGTGCTGACAGCAGAGCTTACCCTGTTTAATGGCAACTTAAAGGCTCATTAATGGGAAGAATGATTTGACGTCAGCAGAAAACGTTTAAGCAAACATAAATGTAGGCCATTGTGAATCTGCAGAGCCAGAGAGCATTTGTGTGTGTATACTGTGAATACATCAGGGTGTGGTAAGGGTTAGGCAGGATTGCATGAGATCATACAGAAGATTAAGGAATGGCAGCAGAGGTGTGGGCCCCACAGATGATATCAAAAACCTGACAGTGCAAATGTGATGGCCGCTAAGCGCAACACACGCACGCTCGTGCACGTCAACACACACACAAATGAAGTGTTATGCTCAGATGAGCACAAGGAGCCAGTGAGTCTGGTTCAATGACTGAGTACTATGTAAGAAATTAGGCGTGAAAACAAAAGTGCGGAAGGAATGAGGTAGAGAGAAAGGCAACTCCAGAAAACATATACCCTCTGTGGGCGTGATGGCATTTACACAAATGAGGAAAAGGTCACTTAACAGATAAACAGTAACTGTAACTGAGTCTCAGTGTGCACATGACTCAACTGAATCCTTTACTTTGCCTGAAGTCCCTCCCCAACTCCTTCACCAAACTTTCAGGATTATAGTACTACTTATCTTCAATCAGTTACTAAAATTTCATTTAGCTCTGACAATTTCCTTTCAGCATTTTGGGTTCAAGATCTAATTAGATGAGATACCTAGGGAGTAGAGATAACTAAACATCACTGTAAACGCCCCGTCATCCTTTTTCCTGTCATGCGTCAATACTGCTGTGCTTCTATCAGGAAGAAGAAACAAGGCGGCGACCCACCAAATCCACTGTGCAGAAATAGAAAGCCTTCAAAGCTTACCAAAAACTCTGGCCACAAACCCGAGGGGAAAGTGTGAGGCGAAGACCGTGAGGAACCAGGGGGTGGCATATAAGCTGGGCCCGATCTCCTGCTGCTCCAAGTGGCTGTAAAGATCCCTGTGATAGTCATGAAGCAGCCGCGACAGCTGGTACATCTGGATCTGAGAGGAGCAACAGCACTTCGTTGTAAAGGTGTAACATGACTTTGTATGAGGGGCTTTTATTATTTCACACATGCTTTAAAAACTGGATCTGTTATACATGAACATTTGTAGGATTTTAATAGAGAGTATTCAGGAAGACAAACGTCTTGGTAAAAAATGGAAAGATTTTTTTCCCCTTAAGTTTACGACGCAAACACAAGTTTAAGAATGGACCAATAACACGACACCTTATTATGAGGTCACCTCCTTGGAGGGTAAAACGAGGGCTTCCTGTGTGGTATGACAATTATTTTTTAAGCAATTTTTCACTTATCATTAATGAGCCACTCCGTTCATTCACCATAGCAAAGTATAGAGTATTGCACTAAATGTGAATACTTTCCTAACTCCCTCATACAAAGTGCTGCGGTGAGGTCATATCAATTTGTCTTTCTACAGAGCAACTCCAACGTTATCCGTGGTAGATCACATCCACACCAAGTTTACCGAAGGTGCCTCATTTAAAGTGGTATAAGAAATAAGTTTTGATTAGATTAATGTTAAACTGAAATGCTGACAACAGTGACTCTTAAACTAGTCAGGGTACACTATGGAAAATGGCCTTTTTACCAGTGCTGGATTATGCAGATGTCATTTAAGTGTATGCTGCTGCCTCACTGTGTATTATCGTCACTTAACACTCAAAGAGAACAACACAGTTTATTTTTAAAACCATCTTTAATTAAATTTCACGTTATTTATGATCGGGGTTAGCCATATGAGTGTTTGTACACAAGGATGGGAAAAACTTTTAAGCACCTCACAGAACTTTCAGGTTAGGCCTCAGCCATAAAGGCCAGTTGTTGACTGCTTGGCAACCACTATTCCTGGATGAAAATGAGGATGCAACCAGTTACATGAGGTTCCTTGCAAATACAGGGAGTGCAGAATTATTAGGCAAATGAGTATTTTGTCCACATCATCCTCTTCATGCATGTTGTCTTACTCCAAGCTGTATAGGCTCGAAAGCCTACTACCAATTAAGCATATTAGGTGATGTGCATCTCTGTAATGAGAAGGGGTGTGGTCTAATGACACCAACACCCAATATCAGGTATGCATAATTATTAGGCAAAGTCCTTCCCTTTGGCAAAATGGGTCAAAAGAAGGACTTGACAGGCTCAGAAAAGTCAAAAATAGTGAGATATCTTGCAGAGGGATGCAGCAGTCTCAAAATTGCAAAGCTTCTGAAGCGTGATCATCGAACAATCAAGTGTTTCATTCAAAATAGTCAACAGGGTCGCAAGAAGCGTGTGGAAAAACCAAGGCGCAAAATAACTGCCCATGAACTGAGAAAAGTCAAGCGTGCAGCTGCCAAGATGCCACTTGCCACCAGTTTGGCCATATTTCAGAGCTGCAACATCACTGGAGTGCCCAAAAGCACAAGGTGTGCAATACTCAGAGACATGGCCAAGGTAAGAAAGGCTGAAAGACGACCACCACTGAACAAGACACACAAGCTGAAACGTCAAGACTGGGCCAAGAAATATCTCAAAACTGATTTTTCTAAGGTTTTATGGACTGATGAAATGAGAGTGAGTCTTGATGGGCCAGATGGATGGGCCGGTGGCTGGATTGGTAAAGGGCAGAGAGCTCCAGTCCGACTCAGACGCCAGCAAGGTGGAGGTGGAGTACTGGTTTGGGCTGGTATCATGAAAGATGAGCTTGTGGGGCCTTTTCGGGTTGAGGATGGAGTCAAGCTCAACTCCCAGTCCTACTGCCGGTTTCTGGAAGACACCTTCTTCAAGCAGTGGTACAGGAAGAAGTCTGCATCCTTCAAGAAAAACATGATTTTCATGCAGGACAATGCTCCATCACACGCGTCCAAGTACTCCACAGCGTGGCTGGCAAGAAAGGGTATAAAAGAAGAAAAACTAATGACATGGCCACCTTGTTCACCTGATCTGAACCCCATTGAGAACCTGTGGTCCATCATCAAATGTGAGATTTACAAGGAGGGAAAACAGTACACTTCTCTGAACAGTGTCTGGGAGGCTGTGGTTGCTGCTGCACGCAATGTTGATGGTGAACAGATCAAAACACTGACAGAATCCATGGATGGCAGGCTTTTGAGGGTCCTTGCAAAGAAAGGTGGCTATATTGGTCGCTGATTTGTTTTTGTTTTGTTTTTGAATGTCAGAAATGTATATTTGTGAATGTGGAGATGTTATATTGGTGTCACTGGTAAAAATAAATAATTGAAATGGGTATATATTTGTTTTTTGTTAAGTTGCCTAATAATTATGCACAGTAATAGTCACCTGCACACACAGATATCCCCCTAAAATAGCTAAAACTAAAAACAAACTAAAAACTACTTCCAAAAACATTCAGCTTTGATATTAATGAGTTTTTTGGGTTCATTGAGAACATGGTTGTTGTTCAATAATAACATTATTCCTCAAAAATACAACTTGCCTAATAATTCTGCACTCCCTGTACTATGAAATCAGTCACACAGACCTAGAACATAGTGATCCTGTGGCCACCACAGACCACAAGGGAAAAATGTGTCTACCTCAACCAGCTGGTGAGTAGCTGCTGGTTGCCGCTGAGTGAAATTGGTCACAAAGAGCCACATGGTGCTGCCGTAAAAGCTTGTAATCACTTTGATTAACAGCAGATTTGGCACAGTTTGTGTGGAAGAACCAGACTCGCCAGGAATTCTTTCAGCTGCTCCCCTCTTGGGGTCACCACAGCAGACAACCTGCCTCATCCCGTCATCATATTTGCTTTGACAATATAGAATTTCTCGTTTTGACCTCAAAAACCACAAAATGATTGATGAGTTATTATCTGGTTTTGTTCACTTTCATTCTAGCAGCAAAGTAAAATGAGGGATTGTTCACAAAAGGTGTGTATAACGTTCACAAAGTGGAAAGCCGTCAAGGACCTTTTGAATTTATTGATTAAGGATCACGAGCACCAAGATCGTAACAGCACTTCGTTCATATTCATAGTTTGAAGCTTGAGAAAAAGCAACAGTCCTGTGCAATATTATTGTGGAGTATGCCGCATGTTGGACTGGTGTTGGACTCCCTGGATTAGCTCACAAGCTTTTTATTGTTACGTGACCTGCGCTTGAATTCAGGAACAAAACACATGATGTTTAGCATGATAACAAGGTTGTTTAGCATTTAACCATAGTATGTAGCTCTTTTGGTTCTAGTTCTATCAAAAGATGAAATTCAATCCCACACTGGAATTCAAAACCAATGACGTAGTTATCTGTAACACGAGCACTATTTACCAACTGTGTGGCGAGTACTAATGCAACTAAATTCCAATGCCAAGCACTAAGACCATGTCTCAACCTCACCAACGCTCTAGAGGCCATTAATTCACTGTTTTTGTTTGAAAACGAAAACGTAAGCAGACGTGTCATCTAAAAACAAAAAAAGGGGAATAAGAAGCATCAAATTCCAGAAAATGTGAGTTAGTGACATTACTCAACTACATAACCACTGGAACTGGAGGGCTTTGCTCATGTGATTCAAGTATTTAAGAAAGGGAAACATAATGTAGATTAAGTTGTTTGGGGACACTGACAAGAGAATATTGTGTGGGTGAACACTGTACCTGCAGGATAATCATGTCAGGCCTGTACTGTTTGCGGAGCCCAGCATCGTACATTAGAAATTTGAGCATGTCGAAGGCGTCTTCTTCCCCCATGTGTAAAAGCAGCACTCCAGCGATGAAGGACAGGCCCTGGCAGTATCCCACCTACAAAAACGACAACCACAAACTTGATGCCGACAACACAGGGGAGGGAAACTCTCTCAAGGCTAAAAGACAGGTAACAGCTGGCTTTTTTTTCTTCCTTTTTTCCACTGAATATCAAAAGAAACATGCAGAATGAAAGAGGAGAAAGGCAGAAATAAAGCAAAAACAGAATTCAATGATACCTCAGGGTCAAGCAGTGAGTAGGCTTTCAGGATATTATAGAGAGACAGCTGTCCTGCCCCCAGCTGGGCTTGGAAATATGGATGTGTGGGAAAAGTACGACCTGGAAGAGAAGAGCGGAGCGGCATATTATCTCTCAGCAACGTCCGTAGTTTGCATTAAATATTATTTCAAACTAATGCACCAGATACGCAGTCGAAAACAACACTGACACAGCTTTAGAAGTGTAACATTTTCTTCTCATGGTTTATTTTAATTCGCTCTATTCTATTCAGCAGCATCTGGGTGTGTCCATGTTTTTGAACAAAGCATATACACTGCTGATCTTCGCTGTGGATGCAGAACTTCTCACTTTGCTGTTGACGTTAAAAAGGAGCTCGGTGCAGCTGCATGCACGTACTCTTTTGGAGCAAACACGCTTACAAACAGGTTCTTGAGAAGCGCACAGATGAATGCAGCTTTTTAAAGAGAACCGATCCCCGTGCTTCAGAGGCTTAACGTGTATTAGTGGATTGGACGTGTATGTTTCAAAAATGACAATAAGGAATGCGCTCCATTTAAAAACAAAACAAAAAAGCACTCTAAGGAAGGACAGACTAGTAATTGGCAGGTGTGTGTCAGGGGACTGAGGACTTGATTTACAGTTAGTGATGTGAGGTTTTAGAGAACCGAATGAAAACCGTGTGAGTGTATATTAAAGGAATGTGCGTGGGGGATTTAAGCTGGTGAACATAATGTCCTGACTCCCTCCCCTGCCTGGAGGAAAGTGTGTCTATTCTGCTACATAAAAGGTGTGGGAATGCAATGTGTTACGCACCTACATTCTAACCAAAAAAATAAATAAATTCCTCTTTTGCTTGTTTATGTGAAGGAAATAGCCTTGAGCTGCCATAAATCTTCTACCTGCATTCTTATTTTTGTAGCTTCAGTGTGACAAACACTGTGTTTATCACACTGCATATAACACCTTTATATTAGACCATGTATGCAAACCACCAGTTTGTATGTGCACGCCGTTACAGCTGTCCCTGCCCTATTAGATGTAGAGTAAATAACATGAAAAACACAGGGTCAAAAGCAAAAACTGAGGGAGGGGAAGCACTACAGGGACAGATCTGTGGGTGGATGTGTCTATGTATATATATGTGGGTGTTATATGGGTGGGGTGTAGGTAGTGAGTGTATGTGGGTTTTTGGGTGGGAGGTGTTGGGAGCATTTAAGGGAGAAAGTGTTAAAATGAGGTTTGACAAATACAAAAGAATATATGCAGTTTATGTGGCGTTTGCTATGTACGTTTGACTTCTTGGTATCACGCAGAAGGAAATTTACATTTTTCACAGTACTTGTCAAAGAATGACCATAAACCAGTGGGAACAATGAGGTGTTTGGCTACGTGAATTTATAAACATCACACACGTCACACAAAGAGACTGACAAATTGATTATTTAAAAGCAACAGTTCTACTAAAATCTTATGTTTTCTTTTCCTTTATGCACTGTAGCTACAAAGTAGTGATTATGCTTGGTATGCATGCTGACTGAAGCGCCAAACAAAAGGATTAGAGAGGCTCCCGTGCTCACAATCAGCTGTTGCACCTATATTAAAGGTTATAGATGTATAGGGTATGACGACAAAGAATCAAACACTTTACTTTCTAAGTAAATATGGCTCTTAAACCATTAAAGGCATTCTCCTTATAGCCGTTCAGCTTGCTCCTGTTATGTTTGGCTCACTCTTCGAAAGTCTCATTCTGAACACCTGAAGGGGAAAATCTGTGATACACACTTTTGACAGTTTTGCTGCACGTTCAACCTGAGACGCCTCTGGGTCATTCCAGTAGAACTCGACACTGACTGTCTAAACACAAAAACACAAACGATGCTCCTGATTGGGCTTCAATGTTAAAGGATCAGTCCAAGGTCATGAGGAAACTGCCAGTGTGAATCTGCAAGTGGTCTAAGTGTGACTGTCAGGGAGTCATCCAAACGTTGCAAAACAGCATAAATAAGAACAGAAAAAAAGGCAATGAATCAAGTTTAGCTCACGAGTTTTTTTGTTTTTAAATTACAGGTTCTTCAACAGGCAGCCTGCAGGCCAACGATCACCAGTGGTAATCAGGGGTTCAAATGGGATTAATAATGCGTCGGCAGTGTTTGTGGCATACATAGCATTTAGAGAAAATATATTATTTAAAGAAACAACCAACTTACATTTGGCTGTAAAAGAAAGTGTGTAGGCATTTTATGCATACAACGACTGCAATTAGACTAAAGTTATTAGACTTAACTGATGACATAAAATGTGTTTATTTATTTACTGTTTTGAATTAGACTGCGATTCGTAAAATATACACATTGTTAAAAATCACTTTTGTGACATTGACGACATGGGAAAGCGAATGTACCAGGCACATTTAGATAACCCACACGCAGTTTAACCCTGCATGTTAACCGTGGATGCATTACCCAGGTCGATGAGGATGGCATGTTGCTGTGAGGTGAGTTGTTTCAGCAGCTCTTTGTATGGAGTGTGATTAGAAGGGGGCCGGGAAGGGACTGTCTGTGTTAGCCGGTACTGTTCGGCGAGAAACTTCCAGATCTCTCCTCTGTGTTGCCTTGGGACACCTGCCAGACAACGATAAAGGAAGGAGAGGGTGATGAGGACAAACGTGGGACAGAACGCTACCATGTTGAGTGAAACGCGTCCGCCATGTCCAAAGGGATTTCTACCCTTATTGAGTTATTAACTATTTGTACATGCCTGTAGAACTTAGTAACAGAAGTTGTCTCCATCATAATTTTAATCTACTAATATCCCGAGCATCGTTCAATCACCGCTTGCCCGCTTCTTGCATGTAAAATTTACTCTCAGCTTCCTCTCAGATGGATTATCCAGCTTGTATCCCTAATTCACCAGGTTCTCAGACTGCTATTTGTTATATGGTGACCTTTCTGTGTGTAAATACGTGTGTTGGACTCGTTGTTCGAGGCCGTGTGCACAGTAGATAACCTTCCTGTCCACGCTGCAGAACATGCTGATACTAGAAAATGGACAGAACAAAAAGGCCTGATGATTAGAGACATGCACCAGAGATAAAAATGTCAAAGGGAATAGACACCGAGTTCACTGTGCCCAAAAACAGTGAGTAGAATGCCTCGTGGAATTCAGTCACCTTGCTTTTGCCACATTTTAAAAAACAGTTATGAAGATAAGTTACAGTTTTTGGAGCTTTGTGCGTTAAGGTTTGGTCAATATTTGAAAATCTCTGCTGATTTTAAGAAGAATAAACATTTACAGGAGGAACTGATATAGAGCATGTGTTTGTGGAGCCAAGTATGTACCTTGTGCAACTGCAGTATGTATGGTCTCGGCGTCAAATTTGACCTTTGCCCTCCCGGGAGTTCCTAGCATTTTCTCCCACACCAGCGTGACCTCCTTCAGACACGGAGTGATTTCTTCATAGTCCAACTTCAGGCGCTTGTTCTGCAGATCGTTCTCTGATGCTACAAACACAAACACACAAACAACACATGTGAGAAAAAGCAACAACACTGTGCGTTTGCTGGTGGAGCTGAGGTGTTAGGACTCGGTTTCTGAGAACTATTTGAGCCCATCATCTCATCATTATGTGCGCTGCTCAAAACTCTCGGAATTATGCGCTATCGATTTCAGTTTGGTTTTGCGTATTAAAATGAGCCTCACATAGCACCCGTGCACTTTGACAAATTACTAATCCTGACTTTCGTTCGCTCTTTGTTGTGGCAAAGTGATGAGCAGAAACATGCAGCTGCACTGCATTAATACACTTCTCAGCAAAGGTCAGAAGATACAGGTGATAGTGAGTGAAAAGAAAAGAAAATCACTAAACAGCGGTGACAACTTGCTTGATGACTCTTCAGGTTCTTTAAGGAAAGTGTCCCCTTTACATGGCATCCAGAGTGCAATTTACTCTACTGTGCTTAACCATGCTGATTATAGAAACTTTACTGTCACTAGATCTGCTTCTATGGGTGTTTTCTTTGCAACCCCTTCAAAGGAACATAAGACCACAGCTGTCTGTCCGACCCTCTGCAACATCCTGTAGCTGGAATTCTCAATAGATCCCTTCAGTTAGTACAGAAAGTGTTGCTCTAAGCTATGAAAGACACAGCTCTTGTTTACGACCCACAGTCAAAAAAATACCCCGAGGATGCCTTAATTTTCACATGGAGACACACACGTTCTAATTAGCAATAACTGGAGACGTACATAATTGCAACATCCCCTTTATTTATGAAACTTTTTTGTTTGTCTTTTTTGGTTCGATGTAAAGGAAAACCTCCCACTGGACTTTCAGGTTAGTACAGTTTACAAACCAAACAGAAAAACACAAACTGAATTCCGTTGCAACATGTTGACACCAGTGATCAAAGAAGGTGAGGGCACACCCAGCACCCCTCATCTGTTCCTCTCTCTATGACAACACCCTTCCTCTCTCCCTCCCCAAATCTCTTAGCCCAAAACCCATGTCTTCTCTCTTTTTTCTTCTCAGTCAATCCCATGTCTGTATAGTCCCACCACCACCCCCTCCCTCTTCCCCTGTGGATGCCCCCACCCTTTCCGTTCAAATGTGGTGTCCACCCAGTGACCAGCTGCAGCTTGGCTGCGCTCGGGAGAGTGATATCATCATTACAGGAGGACAGAGACAGAGACAGGAGGCCACCCATCGCAGCCGGCACTGCAAAGGACTCTAGGAAAATAAGGTGTAAGAGGAAAAAAGGCTGAATGAATATTAAAAAAAAAAAAAAAAATAGAAAGAAAAAGACTAGCAGCACAATGTTATTAAACAAACTAAGAAATTTAATTTTAGGGCTGCTTTGAACTCACAAAATAAACAGTCTAAGGAAAAAAACTGAAAAAAAGCTGTATGAATACCTTTTATGGGACATAAATCAGAAATGTAGAGGAATGACCTGGAAGGCATAATCTAGATTAATGGGAAAAAACTTGGACGGAGCAGATAGCTGACACACCCATAGTAAGAATAGATGCTGAGGCTGTGGCCATGCCGTCTGTCTTATCATCTGTTCAGAGCAAGCAGTGTCTCGTCACTCAGGAGTGGCACACTGGCAGGAGCCCAGCTAGCGCTCCTTCTCTTTCCTCTGTCTAGCCTTCTCCTTGTCTCCTACTTTCTTTTCTTTCTCTTTCACTGCCGCCGGAAAACTCCACCCTTGATAAAACACAACAGGATAGGATAACCCACCCTGGAGCTGACAAAGATACGCACACATGGATGGACGTGCACGCGCGTGTTTTCATAGTTGACCCACAAACCAGGCGGCAGCGAGAGAGATAAACTCATAGAATGGAGGATACGGAGTCGGGCTCCACCCTGACAAATAACGGACAGAAAGGTGGAGTGCACGCTGTGGGAGACTAAAACACAATAAATCTACAGAGCGCCAAGAAAGCCGCCACACGCTGGCAATGTTTGGATTGGTGTGTGTTTGTGTAGTGCGATCAGAGTGTCTGCGTGAGGCAGAATTGTGAGGCTGTGGTCCCAACTGTATTTTCTTTTTCTTACATCAATATTGACCTTCATTCGTTAATCTAGCACCATGTGCTTGTCAATTTATGGTTCATAAATAGAGGCAGAGGTATGACACATGGCTAGATGGGTGTAGATATGAGCCAACTGGGTCAGGAAAAAGGTGGTGCACTTGGCACACCCATAGATGTGCCTACCAGGAAGCACTTTTGGGCGCGCGCGCGCGCACACACATGCAATAACGTGTTATATAACTTGATCATTTGTGGTTTGTGATTTTAAATAAAGAAAAGTAGGTGTATACTCAATTTGCAAAGCTTTAAGAGCATGCATTTGGAAAGGCGTGTTGCCAGTGTCTTAAACAAAGACTCATCCTACTTTTTAGCTTCCAGAGAAACCAACTCATCGTGTAGTCAATGACTACCGATGAGCCACGTGAAACAAACAGTACCTGCATGTTATCATGTAGACAGAGCGAATTCAGACAGAACTGCAGTAATATTTAACACACCTCAAAAATTTTAGAGTTAAGGGCTAATAAAACACTTTTTCACAGCAATAAAGCACCATTTGGCTCATCCAGTTTTTCTATTTTGTGTGCATTTCGTTTTGATGTGTACATCTCAAATTCAGGCAAACATTGAAGTTTTTTCTCCACCTCAACAGGATGCTTGAGTAGCTGCTGTGTAGATTACGGGCTGAACACCACAACACTGTGAAATGCGATAGCAAAGTTTGATTATATGTCTCACTGTAGGGAAGTTTATTTTAACTTCTCTGTTTAGGGCTATTTTTTAAGAGTTGTTACTTGTAAATATGAATAAATCTCAAAAGTCAGTGTGGGCTCATTGCGTGTATCTGTTTAAAAAAAAAAAAAATCCCTTTATTCATCCAGCTCACCTTGTAGCTTCTGGTTCTCTCTCTCCATCCTCTGCAGGAGAATCTGCTGCAGGATGGCCTTCTTCCAGAGATCCCTCAGCTCCTCTTTGGTTCTCTTCGTCTTCTCCTCAGGCACCGGTCTCATCGCCGAGTCCCCAGATCCTCCACCCACGATCTGGGCCACAACCTGACAGGCATCAGACCCATCTTAAAGACATTTAAAAGATTATCATATTAGCTTACATTAGATTATGTTGCACAAGATGTTTACTGTAGCAAATGTAAAAAAAGATCTTAATTTAGATTGAGAAATGTATCTTTAAAAACAGTTTTGTTGAGCAAAAAAAAAAAAGCAATAAACACTCCAAGTCATTTCAATTTAAAATGAAACAATCACAAATATCTTCTGGAGTTAGAAGCTTATTAATAAAAACATTTATGAGCAGCACATTCACATTCCTTCATCTGGACTAGCAGATAACACGCCGTTTAAGAACTGCAGGCCTTCCGATTAGATTCAGACCCACAGTTCTGGGTTTGTGTGTTAGATGTGTTGTGATTCTTTCACCATTAGCAATGACAATAAGCAAGAAATTTACATTTCATTTACACTTCATTTACATTTGTTCAACACTTCACTTTGTTTACAGGTATGAACAAAACTTTTGTTCATACCTGACAGAGGCGAGTGTCAACTTCTTCTTACTTTCAAACGTGTTGGTATAAAAAGGAACAAAATCATCGTCTCTAAAAAAATTCAAGTAGCCTTCCAGACCCCTCTCTCTCTCTTCTTTCTCTCTCTTTCGGTGAACCTCACGGACACTCATGCAAAACAACAAGAAAATGCTAAACATAGATATATTTGACACAGTTGGGTGCAACACACAGACAGTAAAAAAAAAAAAAAAAAAAAGCGTTTGTGTGACTCCACCTCAAAGTACAGGGTGGATCCCAAACCTCAAAATACCCTGTGTTGTTTAGAGGAGCGACATACCAACTATCCAGATCGCACTTCTCTTTCAGTTCGCGGGAATATCACGATTGATCCTGATCACTAAAATACACACGTACACACATACCTTAGCCTAACTTAGGTATGTAAATCTGATGCTTATCTTGTCAAAGACTCTTCTGAGGAAAAAAAAAAAATAAATATGTAAAGGTCATCCTTTCAATACTACAAAAAACACTCACGCACACCACAATGGCGGGCTTTGTGTAAAACGAGTCTTATATTTGTGGAGTGATCATCTGTTTCTAAGACATGCTGAAACCAGCCGAGTCACCACACAAATTTATGGCTCTTCAGTTATAAAAGAGGTGAAGACAAAGCAAACTCATGGACGACACACACAGAAAGACACTAAGACACTCACACGCGCGCGCACAACTCTCTTAACAGATTCATGTTTCTTACTAGAGAGAGACAACTGCTGCAGTTTCAGCAGAAGACTGGTGACAATTTGTCTTTAGGTGAAAAAATGTCAAACTTTCAAACTGCAATACTTGATGACATTAATTCCCCGCCTACTTACCCCAACTAACACTATGGTACTGCATATTCCTCATAATAACATAAAAACACAAACACACACACACTCTGGCACAAAGTGGCACAATCCACTCCCTGTGCAAACAACCTGGTCAGAACCAGGTTGCAGTACACACACACACACACACACACACACACACCATGCAAAGTGGGTCAACAAGGCTGGCGCTTTCCTCTGGCGCTGTCTATGTATGGACTGTCAACATGACCTTGAGACACACTGCCACTTCCAGCAAAACACACACACACACACACCACGCCCATGACCTCATGCATCTACGCACACACATAAATACACACCCAACAAGTTTAGCACTGCATTCAGCCAGCACAAAGCCCATCACATTGACTTGTTAAAAAAAAAAAAAAGCCCTGTTTTTCCCTTCACTTGCTTGCAGTTGAGCGTCAAAGTAAACTTTGGCTGCACATTTCATTAACTGAAACATTTAACATGCTTCAATTACAGGGCAAATTCATGCAGAAAGACAGACTTCACCAGTCTCTGCACATTCAGTGTTAAAGTGAAGAAAACAACCACATTAGTCCAACATACCAATCTGATTTTATGAAATACAATATCCACCCAACAGACTCCAGTTGGGCGTGTGCACGAGTCAACATAATAATAGGAAAACTACATAATGTTACTTACTCCTGAGAAGAATACCACCTTTGTGAGGATTTAAATATTGCTGAAGGTGCACCAGGGAGGTATTATTTAACTGTATGGAAATCTTTGTAGCTGTAATGTTCCGTTAAAGCCACAAAGCGTAACATTGGGAAATGTGATCTTTGGCACCCCCCAGTGGTTAGATCTTGAGGGCCTCTTAGTTAACATTTTAATAATTTATCTAGACAAAACAACCAACAGGCATTCTAGTTAACAACACATTATGTGCTGCACATACATGTCCAAACAACATGGGAGTGTAGGACACCGCTAGTGGAAACTAGTGAAACTAGTTATTCTCAATGAGTTTTTGAAAAGCAGCAATTTAGCAATTAGCTGATGAATCAAGGAGTCAGTGGACATAAAAACAAAATAAAATCATAATAATGCATGCATGCATGTTACTGAAAGAAACAGTGTACACCCTGTTAGACCAAGTCTTCCAATAACACAAAATGAACACTGACATAACAAAGTACAGAAAACACTTCTTTTTGTAAATAAAATGCACTGTGTGAGAAAACGGTTTTATATCAGCTCACATGGATCATGCTTCTTTCCTGCTCGGTGCTTACTGGCATTACAGTGTGAGAAGCTCAACAATCTCAACTGTCAACACTTCTTCTGTCCTGAGTGCACTGTACATATAATTATGACACAGAATCCAAAGACTTGCAAGCACTAGCATGATTAAGACATGTCCACAAGCTGAAATACAGGCATTTTTATGTCAACATATGTTGTGATTGATATTTCAAAGTTATCTGAAGTCAAAGTAACTGTTCACTACCCAAAGTTATACAGTTTTCTACTTGTAACCATCATACCTTGACGGTATTTGACAAGAGCTGTCATTTCCCAGGCAACAATTACAACTGTTTGCTCAAGGTTTTCAAGCTTTTAGGCAAATCTTCATTTTCAAGCATTCAAATAATCAACCAGCAGCATTAGTGAAGAAATTTATACTGCAGTAACACAAAATTAACACTCCACCAGAATAATCATCTAGTGCAGCTGTCCCCAATCCCCGGGCCACAGACTGGTACCTGTCCGTGAGTCATTTAGTACCGTTGAGGCTTGGGTATGAAATTTATGGTTTTCAGAGTTTTTATCGGTTTTAGCGGTTTGTTTTTTTAAATTATTTTTTTATCGTTTTTATCGTTGACTCTGTTTCCTGGGTCTGTTCCCTTGTGTTATGAATGAATCGTCTTTTTTTGGAATCGGTTTTATTTTGTTGTATTTGTTCACGACACCTTAAAGGCCGGTCCTTGAAAATATTGTCAGACAAAAACCAGTCTGTGGCGCAAAAAAGGTTGGGCACCACTGATCTAGTGCCAATACTGGATTTGTAAAAAAAAACCAAAACCAAAACAAATAAAAAGTACATGAATATATCACAAATTCTTAGTTTCACCTTACATTTTAGAAAGTATCACTTCAACATCAAGAAAGAGGTTTCTGGGTACTATTTGCTCAGTTTACTGATCAATTTACTGATGATATCAAAGGTCTGGGGCTTTGCCAACAACTGTTAGTATAATCAATTCATTACAGCCCTACATAACAACAAATATAGCTGTGATTAACTAAATATAATATAAATATATGTTTAATGCATGACTTCCGTAGGTTAAAAAATAATAATAATAATAAAGAAGTAATAAAAAGTATACTGCTTCCCCAAAATGGAGGAGATGAGAAATTAAAACTGTTATGATAAACAGATAGGGAGTTACGTTTAAGTTATGAATCTCTGCCTTCAACTCTTCTGAGAGTTCTTAGCATAAAACTAAATGAAAGAGTGACACACAGTGGAAATGCTTTGTGTCTGCACCGCAGGAGCAGATTTAATAACAGTGTAGTAACAGCTTACTGAAGCAGCGCAGTCTCAGTTTTGCATATGAGCTTCCTGTTTAGACTCGCAAAAACTATTAAACTGAATAACGTGATTTACTAAGGTATGCAGTAAGCAAGGTACTTCAATTGAGTCAGGTTTAATAGGAAACAATTTATCTACAAATGTTCATGTTCCTGTGACAGTTTCTCCTATGAATGTTTGTGTATCTGAAATGGCAGGTGGAGAGGTTAAGAATGCGAGTGCAAACTGGGAACAGAGAATGTTAAGCCTAAGCTTTGACCCTGTTTTTTTTTGTCATATGTTTTGTCATTTCTACACAAAACTTTGTCCTTTATCTTTACTCAGCAGTGTGCACACACACAAGGTTTGACTTTTAGTGTGCTAAAAGTCTTGCTCTAGTAACACACACTTGTACCCCTCTCCAGCAATTTCATTTACAGCAGGAAAAAAAAGTACTTTTTGTAAAGACATTACTCACTCCCTCATCAGTTCTGCTCATTTTCAGCCTGGTAATTTGCAATTGCTAGAATGCATTGGTCATTACATGAAGTGGCTGTGTCATGTTTATATAAATCAGCATACTGTTAGTTGATCACCCACATAATTTTCTACTCCATCAGCGCATTTGTTAGCCTCATGCTAATTTGTCATGCTTAAGAAACCTGGGCTTTAGCAAAGAAAAGCATGTACACACACTCTTTATGGAGTGTGTTTTCACTTTCAGCTTTGCAAGCCGCTGTCAGCTTTTCTGTTCTCAGCTTAGAAGTGGATCCAAAGTTAAAATTTACATTAGCCATTAGACAGACTAATATACCAAAGATAAACAGGAATACAACTAATTTCACACAAGAATTGCTTTTTAGAGCATGATGACAACACAGCATGTTGGGGTTATCTACAGTCTCAAGAACAATGAGGGGTCCAGCATGAAGTGAATTATGTCTTTAACCATGATTTCAAAAGTTTTAAGTGTGTGTGGGTGTCCCTTACCGATGGAGTCTGTGCCTTTCTGAGGAGTAGCGACCCGCAAGAAGATCTGCTGCCTCCACGAGTGGCGGCGGCTGCGCTGAGGGCTTTCCCCGACCCCACCAGCTGCACTTGGTGTGGAAAGCGCCACTACATCACTGACAGCACAAACACCCAAATACAGAGATGTAGTTACAGATGTGCCCTGATAAACAGTCAATAGATAGATAGAACTTACTTTTTACACATACATGTATGCATGCATGTGCATGTACACATATCAAAACCACTTCAAAGACTGTATGAAACCAGAAGTACAGATTATGACTTTGCTATTACTAACAGACATTTACACTGACTTTTGGTACGAGTGTGTGTGTACCTGTTCTTTGGGTCAGGGCAATCATTCTCTCGGACAGTGGCCAGAAATGGAAATTTCAGAAAATTAGGGACAGATGAGGAGGAGTGGAGACGAGCACGGAGACCACCCAGAGGACTGAGATGCAGGTGGCGATAAACAGAAGGCAAAAACAAATGAAAGAACAATCGTGGAATCGCATCCTAACAGAGACATGCAGACGTAATTCCATCGATATCACCAAAAGCATGATGACATTTTCTGCTGAGGTGGAAAAAGCTGAACACAGCCCAGCGATTATAAATGAGGGATGAATTTAGCATGTCTCTGTCTGAATGGCGAACTACAGAAAAATACAGAACACAAGACTACAGGAAGGTATGAAAAGTTAGTACGAGAGCATTTAAAAACACAAAGAAAAACATTAGTTAAACTAAAAAACAGATTCTCACCTTCTTTTACTGAGCCGGGCTCCAGAAGAAGGTGAGGAAGGAGGATGAAGGAGGAGAGAAGAGTGGGACGAAGGACAAGGAAGGGCAGGAGGAAGAGCAGAGTTGCATGGGACGTGTCTGAGAGTCAGTGCGAGTGCAGAGAGAATGAGAGGAAGTAAAGAATATAATGGGCAATGACAAATGTATTTAAACAGAAGGAGAGTTTCAGAGTAACCGGTATAGAGTTAGGAGAAAAACATGTGACTATAAGTGCATATGCATCATATAAACAAGATTTTTGTCAAGCATGAAACTACAGAATATTGTGTTTTTATCTCTATATGGTCTATATGAGTAAAATGAGTTTGATCAACCCATTTTGTATTTGATATCAATCACTTAGAACATGTTTTTACCAAACTCTGAAAAATGTTAGAAACATGTAGATTTAAAAAAAAAAAAAAGAAAACAGAGAAAAAGGTTTGCAGAAGGCTGAGATAGAGAGCAAGTAAAGCCAACATCCAGGAAGAGGAATGATGCAGTAATCCACGTACAAGTTTCACTTTCTTTTGACACAAATATGCTGGTGTCACTGAAAACTCAAACATGACAAAAATCCTCTTAACACGTTTGGGAAAAGATGATACTGCTTGCTCCTCATTGTCATAGACTTGATGAACCACAGTATTAAACGACAACACACACACACACACAGCTTCATTACTACTTGCAAATACCATAGTTTCATTATCTTTTTCTCAAAGTGACAAAGCGATGTGTACTCTCCAAACTGGCTTTGCAACCCTTATTCTGGGAACTGAGGTAAACCGATACAGGGTGTTAGACCACAAGGTAAAAATACCATCACTATAACCATCAACTTTTTAAGCTATAAAAAATATCTAAATTAAATAAAATACTAAAACCAATCCTTTTCTAAATTTCTCATAGCAGCGAGTTCCTTTACACACATGACATTGTACGCATCTTGAAGACACAAATAATCATACTGTATTTGTCTGTTATTAATAAGTGGCACTATTTCTCTTTTATATGTTCATTACGTTTTGATATCTTATAATATTCATTAAGTTGCCTTATTATTACAGTCAACTGTATGAAAGCACAAAGTAAAATTTAACAAATACTATCCAAATAAAATTTCTACTAGTCTATCTGTAAACACACACACAGAAACACTCACATGCTCTACTCACTTGCTCTGGTGGGGAGTGTCCGTGCTGACGGAGTAGTGTCGCACAAGCTTGTGCTTGGTAGCTGCAGTGTGGTCCTGTGGTGGGTGAATTAGTATGTGCTCCGGTGAGTATTCGGCTGAGGAGGGGGTGGCAGGGTGGCTGAAAGTGCTGGCCCGGCGGCGGAAGCCCTGTGGCTGAGCATCCCCGGATAAAGAGGAGGAAGAGTGTGACAGCGGCAGAGAAGTGTCAATGTGCTTCAGGTCTCCTGTTGAGTTGTGACACCTGAAGATAATAAAAAGGAAAGGAATAAAAATTCATGAATGCAATCATTTCTACACAAGTCTAAGTCTATGATATGCACCACATAGTGAGAGAAAGCTTAATGTGATTTTAAACTTAATCCAATGTACCGCTGAGCAGAGAGTATACAGTGGGTACAGAAAGTATTCAGACCGCCTTACATTTTACACTCTTTGTTTTATTGCAGCCTTTTGCTAAAATCATTTAAGTTCATTTTTTCCTCATTAATGTACACACAGCACCCCATATTGACTTGAACAAGTTCTCACCTTTAAAGCACTGAGTAACCCGAGATATGAGGTAGCCTTTGCATATAGGAGCGTTTACCTGAGAGGGCTGGTTGATCGCTGATGAGCAGGCAAAGGATCATCTAAACAGGGCTGATCCTGGCTGCTGTTGACAGTACAAATAGATGAGCTGCTCTCACTTCCCTCGCTGTTCTCCCTTTGAGCTCTGGCCTTGCTGCTTCCCTGCCATTAACAAACACACGTGTGTTAAACACATGGTTTTTACCTGTGAGCAAAGATCACAAACCAAGACACACAACCTTCCCAACCAATTTCTCAGTGCTTTACTCTATATGTAAAGACTAAAAACTGCTAAAAATAAATATTATAAATATGAACTCTCTCATCCTAACGGGCTGCTTTTTTTCCTGTTACACTGCAAAAACAATGAATAAAATAATGAAAATATATTAATACAGGTTTGCATAATCTATACTTTCAGCTTTATTTCAGCCCCGAACTGTTCACTACACTTTATGTGTAAACTGAGCCATTTTGTCAGTAGATATTTGCTGTGCTTGTTTTCACTCCAAGTCCTAAGCTTTTTTTATCTTATCTTCATGTGTTCTATTGAGCTTTTTATCTAAGTGAGAGGGATGGCAAGCAATTAGTCTGATAGTTTATAGGTCCTCATTTAATTTAAAAAAATATCCAAAGCCTGAAACTGAAAATCAAACACCTACCTATGAATTAATATCAATGTACAGCCACGATTTATTTCAATTTACATAAAATAACAGCACTTCTTGCATGTGGAAAAGCTAAGCTAAATGACTACAACGGTGTAGCACTCTTTGGGAGTGTGGGAGTGGGAATTGTTAGGTACCCACTGTTTTGCACTTTTTAAACACCTACATATTAACATGGGAAGCACACACATGGAGAAAGACATTTATTATAACAACTGTATTTGCTTCTTACCAAACCAAAAGGTCAGGTATGTAATTTGCATATAGTCACATACCAGAACATACTTCTGCACACAAACCAAAACAGAAACAGCACTGTTACCTTCCAGATCCCCTCCAGGGACTCAGTGAGAGAGCGCTTGGCTCGGCTCTTGAACTCCTCGAGTCGCTGCCGGCTGCTACTCTGCTGCTGTGCCTCCACAGCTGGAGCGACATCCTCACACATCTACATACACATAGAGACAGGAAAAGACACAGAAAGCAACAGTGAGCGAGAGGAAGGGAGGTCCTCAGAGGCATGCAATGACGGCAATTTGTGTGTGTCAGAAAAAGGGAATTTTGTCTTTCCTTAGAGGACCAGTCTTTCATAGCAATAATGACAATAGAGAGGAAATGTAGGACTTAAGAGTGTGTTCTGCTACAGAAGTGCATATGTATTTCATAGGGGTGTCCAGTAGGTACCTGTTTGCTCTCCTTCTGCACTGTGTGCTGATGGGTCTTCTGTCTCGCTTCATACAGATTTCTCAAAGAAGCCATTATCAACTCATTCTCTTCCTGATCACTCTTAGGACGAGCCCTCTGGACAAACAGACAGATTAATCAATATATTTGATGAGTTTTTGTATATGTTATATATACTTATTATATATAAATGATGGAAACATGTAAAAATTGTGTTTTTTGTTTTCTGTTCTGTGTCCTCTTCTTTTTGTATATGTGTGTTTTTTGCTGCTGATACAACCACATTTCCCCTTGTGGGACAATTAAAGGATTATTCTATTCTATTCTACTTATATATATATAAAATTATTATGAGAAATGGAAAGTTTCAACTGGAAAAAAAGAAAAATCTAAAATTGATCACAAGTCTGTTTAAGCTGGTAAGTTTCAGAGAACTCATCTGCAGAAGTTTACATTTGGAAAATAATTTTTACACCTGGTTCCCAAAAAATGGTGAAATCGAGGTACATTAACACCTACAGCACAGTGAGCTAATAAAGACATGCTTAGCTCTGTTGGGTTGCAGTTTTACTACACCACCAGCAGATGTTAGCTAAGTCACACAGCACAATGTATCTGCATTATTACTCTGGCAGTTTCCCTTTAACGTGCCTGCCCTTCCAATAAATACCATCAGCAGACCCCATTAAAAGTACTCAAGCCCATTACTGAAAACAAAACAAAAAGCTAAGCAAGGTGAAGAGAGAAAAAAACATTGTAAAGGCAAAACTGAGAAATGAGGTGGCAGAAAAATTTAAATTATCTGTGAAGAAAGAAAAATGTATCTCTGTGAATCCCCCTCAAAAAAACTTGTGAATCCACATTCATTTATCCACGATAAACTTCGATGACCTTGCTTACTAGGAAGTTTTCATGTTACAACCACCTGAAGGGAAATTTAAAAATTTACACCGCGCCCTTCAGGTCAACAGGCACAACAGGCTCATTACCATAGTGTTTTCAAAGACTGAAGCTTGATCATCATTGTCCAAAGTGGCCAAATGTTTTTGAAGCTCCAGTTTAGTTTTAGATGGGTGTAGACCTGAAAATAAAGAAAATACAGAATATAAACACACTACAAGCAAGCCTAGTCTCACTAGAGATTTGTTATACAGCAGCTTAGACAGTCCTAAAAGCCTAAATGTAAAGAGTTGTACACATCTACAACATAGAGACACCACTTATAGCTTTAAGGACACCTTCTTACCTTCTATGCTCTCACAAAGCCTGTGGAGCTGCTGCATCGGGCAGCTGTCACACTGCTGGCTCTGAGTCTTTGCATTTTGCTGCAGGGCGGCCACAGAGAACGCTTGCTTCAAAGTCAGCATGATCTCGTCCACCTTAGAAGAGTGAAATAAAATTATTTATTGCCCTTTACAAGCTTCAGTGTTTTTAGGCAAATATCAAATAAATATTAGGATGTATGTCTTTTCCCCAACACTGTTATTGTAAGAGCAATAAATGCTTCATAATAAGTGTTAACTCCTAAATTCTTGGTTTGTGAAACCAGTTTTGTTCAGTTTGTTTAATTTTAATAGCCAAATCCCCGGAGAGCATCTGATTTGCTCCTTTTCTATCCCCAACACCAGAACATCTCCCTTTGAGTGTACAAGGTCTTTAACAACACTAAAGGGAAATCTAGCTCTGCAAACAGGAAAGCAGAGCCACTGCACATCTGGAATCAAAACTCCAGCGCCATATGGGAACAGACATTATGTAATGTTCATTTTACAACCTGTTAAAATGAACTCTGGCAGCTGATGTTTAACAGAACAAGTGTCTGATTCTTTCAAGAAATACAGTATACTCACAGCGCAGAGCTAGCTATCATACAGTAGCTTTTTTTTCCAAACCAAAATTGAGTACTTGGCACACTATGAGTCAGTGGAGCCCAGATGCACTGAGTCATAGGTCCTATGATTTACAGATATATTTAATCTGAAGTGACAGAAAAAAAGAAAACACTTGTGAGAAATTTCACCCTCCTGCCTTCTGGCATTTCATTTTAAATCCAAAGCAAACTTATTGACTCTTAAATGAAGTAGGCTGATCAAATCCAAACACTGAGTGGGAGGGACTGATATTAAAAAAAATCAATGGGTAAAATTCTCCTTTTCAGCACACATTCAAAATTGAAAAAAAATGTAGCTGCACCACTTCTGTTGTAAAAACTCAACAGCTGGCGATAATAACACAAAATGACACTGCGCTAGTGTCCAAAATCTTAACTGTGACTCAGTTATTTGGAGTCTGTTACATGGGAATATTGAATGAACTGTGTCTGGACACAAGCAAGAATCCTTATCAACTTCATGTCTCACCAGTGATTCATCTGTACACTGGAAGACATAACACACGAAGTGGCAGTTTCCCCCTTCCACGGTCTCCCTGCAAATGAAGCCGAAGTGATCCACATGACGAATACCCTGGAAACAGACAAATAGTGGGTTTAAAAAAAAAAAAATCATAATCATAGTCACGCTTGAATAGTAGTAGGACTGTAGCGATCATACCTGTGAGCAGAAAGAAATTTCTTTGAAGCTCTTCTCTATTGCAACTTTCTTAGTGTCTGGACTAACCAAGAAGATCTGAGACCTGCCCACCTAAAACACAAAGAAAATACAGTTAATGCATGTGTGTTTATGACCTTACTAGCTTTCTTTCTGTAGTGTGTGACAACTGTGGTGTGGCAGTGACTACAGTTATAAATCTTACTGACAGAACTACTTAACAGAAGTTATATACAGTGTTTCCTTAAATAGTGTCCAGGGCCAACATTTAGTTAAATGCAGAAGGAAACAGAATGCCTGTGTTTTCACAGGCTTTTATTAGAGGTCGCAAATCACTCTGCTTACTGGATTAAATACTACACAACATTTTTTGTCTGTTGCAAATTATTTAAAAGGGGTAGTGAATAATTATGAACATATCAATAGAAATGTCAGACTTAGCCAAAAGCCTACTATTCATCTGTAGTCCGTGGTAGGTCAGACAAAAACAAAAAATAAGAAAAATAACACACCATCATACTATACAACAATACAGCCCTGACAATAAAGATATATAAACTTACAACATGAAGTACAATAAGATAACACAGAAAAAGAAATAAATATGAATGCATATAGAATTAAATATAACACATATGTTAATATGTGTTATATTTAATTCTATATCTGATTAGTGAGTTACAGAATTATGTCTCTTTTTGTGAATAAGAGCGACACAGCAAACTACACAATACAAATTATGACTGCCATCCTTTGCAGTGTATGTGACTTCATTAGGAAGGAGTAAGAAAATGAATGAAAAGGAAACCAAAGTCGTTTTTTCTTCTTCTTTTCATCCAGTATGACACAAAGATGAGATAAAACGAATGACTGCCGTTCACAAAGACCTTTTTCATTCCCAAACTGTCATCCAAATCAGGCCATAATTAGGCTTATACCATGTAGACTGAACCCGCCATCGGACAGCGTTGCTAATCATGCACGAAGTTTGATAAAACAACACAGAAACAGCCATAAAGTGTGAAAGCGGACATTTCATTTAATTTTTTAAAAAGGTTTTTATTGGGAAACTTCAGTCTGCCTATGTAACAGTCCTTTTCTTATTTTTTCCCGAGCCTACAGGGAGTGCAGAATTATTAGGCAAGTTGTATTTTTGAGGAATAATTTTATTATTGAACAACAACCATGTTCTCAATGAACCCAAAAAACTCATTAATATCAAAGCTGAATGTTTTTGGAAGTCGTTTTTAGTTTTAGCTATTTTAGGGGGATATCTGTGTGTGCAGGTGACTATTACTGTGCATAATTATTAGGCAACTTAACAAAAAACAAATATATACCCATTTCAATTATTTATTTTTACCAGTGAAACCAATATAACATCTCCACATTCACAAATATACATTTCTGACATTCAAAAACAAAACAAAAACAAATCAGCGACCAATATAGCCACCTTTCTTTGCAAGGACACTCAAAAGCCTGCCATCCATGGATTCTGTCAGTGTTTTGATCTGTTCACCATCAACATTGCGTGCAGCAGCAACCACAGCCTCCCAGACACTGTTCAGAGAGGTGTACTGTTTTCCCTCCTTGTAAATCTCTCATTTGATGATGGACCACAGGTTCTCAATGGGGTTCAGATCAGGTGAACAAGGTGGCCATGTCATTAGTTTTTCTTCTTTTATACCCTTTAATGCCAGCCACACTGTGGAGTACTTGGACGCGTGTGATGGAGCATTGTCCTGCATGAAAATCATGTTTTTCTTGAAGGATGCAGACTTCTTCCTGTACCACTGCTTGAAGAAGGTGTCTTCCAGAAACTGGCAGTAGGACTGGGAGTTGAGCTTGACTCCATCCTCAACCCGAAAAGGCCCCACAAGCTCATCTTTGATGATACCAGCCCAAACCAGTACTCCACCTCCACCTTGCTGGCGTCTGAGTCGGACTGGAGCTCTCTGCCCTTTACCAATCCAGCCACGGGCCCATCCATCTGGCCCATCAAGACTCACTCTCATTTCATCAGTCCATAAAACCTTAGAAAAACCAGTCTTGAGATATTTCTTGGCCCAGTCTTGACGTTTCAGCTTGTGTGTCTTGTTCAGTGGTGGTCGTCTTTCAGCCTTTCTTACCTTGGCCATGTCTCTGAGTATTGCACACCTCGTGCTTTTGGGCACTCCAGTGATGTTGCAGCTCTGAAATATGGCCAAACTGGTGGCAAGTGGCATCTTGGCAGCTGCACGCTTGACTTTTCTCAGTTCATGGGCAGTTATTTTGCGCCTTGGTTTTTCCACACGCTTCTTGCGACCCTGTTGACTATTTTGAATGAAACGCTTGATTGGTCGATGATCACGCTTCAGAAGCTTTGCAATTTTGAGACTGCTGCATCCCTCTGCAAGATATCTCACTATTTTTGACTTTTCTGAGCCTGTCAAGTCCTTCTTTTGACCCATTTTGCCAAAGGAAAGGACGTTGCCTAATAATTATGCACACCTGATATAGGGTGTTGATATCATTAGACCACACCCCTTCTCATTACACAGATGCACATCACCTAATATGCTTAATTGGTAGTAGGCTTTCGAGCCTATACAGCTTGGAGTAAGACAACATACATGAAGAGGATGATGTGGACAAAATACTCATTTGCCTAATAATTCTGCACTCCCTGTATATGTAGACAACGGCCTTTATTTACATCTACCACGACCCCGACCATTATCAGTTTTGAAATTCTCTGAACACAGCTATTCCCCTCCCTGCAGCGTCTCTTTCAATATGCCTTTCTGTATCAAATATTAATAACATAATTAGAGCCTTTTGAGAGGAATGAAGATATTTGATCTGTGTCTCTATAACTGAAGCAAAAGAGAGGCGATGATCGCACTGGGATGAGGCTACTCTGGCAGTAACAGGATGTATAGTTAGTGTTAATAATGTGTCTGTATCTGCTGAGCAGAGCAGGACACTGACCTGTGACTATTTCCTGTCTGTAAAACAAACAGGGAAATTCCTGTTGGCAAGAGACCACTGAGGTCATGAAAATGTCAATTAGGGAGACTCATTTTGAGCAGCAGTCAGCATTTGTTATTGCGGAGTCATTATATTTTTGTCTTTATATTTGTTTTCTTCTCTGCCTTTTTGGCCTTGAGCAACTGGATAAGGGGCTTTATTTTTTAATCTTGAACAGCAATTTATTGCACTACTAACATACTTTGTATTCTTATGAGTATGAATGTTCTTTGGAAAAATTTTTACAATCAAACTTCCTGTGGATTCAATAAATTTTGGTACATTAATTTAAAATGGTATGCATTATGGGTGATAAATTCAACAAAGATAATGGGACCATGTTTTTTTTTTTTTTTTTTTTAACTCAACGTTGAATCTGTAGTCTGGTATTTAAATCTGTTCAGAAAGCCAGAAATGTCTTAATTGTTCTCACAATCAACACTATGCATCTGGAGACCATTTCAGTCAGCATACAGTGATAAGAGGGTAGCGCCCAGAATATGTCGCCAGTCTATCAAAGCTCCGACACAGAGGGACAGACAACCATTCATGCTCACATTCAGACCTACAGTGAATTGAGAATCACTAGTTAACCCAACAAGCATGCATTCGAACTGTGGAAGGAAGGCAAAAAGCACCCAAGCAAGCCCCATCAAGCACATGGAAAACATGCCAACTATTAGGACTGTGCCATATCATTCATGGTAATACCGTTATAAATTTTTACTTGACATAAAAGTGTCATATAATGGTTTGTGTGCAAGCCTTCAATGGCAGTTTAGCACCTAACAAGGGGAACTTCTTCAACAATCTTGAACAAAGAGCAATACTTTGCAAAATATGCAAGAAATCTGTTCCTGCTACAGGTGGAAACAAACTTGTTCCACCACTTGAAGCAAAAAGCACACGATCAAGTATAACCAGGCTGAAGGGGAGATACTAGCAGCTGGCGATGTGTGACCCAAATTCAACAAAATGAGTCAAGCATGTATTGCTAGATACACTCGCTAGTTACAGGAACAAATACTGGAAATTACTGATGTGGTCACATGGTGGCACCTTGTTTGAGTGTGTCATCAACAACAGCATCTCAGTGAAAAAAAGAATGGAGGATAATGCCCTTCATTTACTTACAACCACTACGCCACCGTGTTGACCTCTAATTACACTGTCATGCAATATTTATATAAGTAACATTATAATAATAAAAATTATGCTTACAAGTCCTTAATAGAGAACAAATACAGATGTTTGGAGCATCCAAAAGAGAACTCAGAACACGCCTTCAATTTTATGTGTGTGTGTGTGTGTGTGTGTGTGTGTGTGTGTGTGTGTGTGTGCGCGCGCGCGCCTTTTCACCCACCATAAACAACATGGTCCTATTCTCCTTCAGGCTGGTGGGCTGCACATCAGCGGACCGCGTCTGAGGATCGGTAGTGTTGCTGTTAGAAATCTCTGGTGAGAGGCCATTCTCATCCAGGGCCTGTAGGCAGGGAAAGCTGGGGTCTCGCTTGAACAGAATTGGGCGTTTCCCAGTGGTTGGGCTCTCTGCTGCACCGTTACTAACAGCGCCACTCCCCAGTCCATTGGATTGGAAGGTTAATGCCCTCTTCAGCCCACCCACCAATCCCCCATCATTTGCCCCTTTATCAGCTGTCCCTGAGCCACGCAGCTGGCTGAACTTCTCGATGCACTCGTCAATCAGGGCAGGAGGGGCTTTCTTGTGAGCAACACTAACGCGGCCGCAGTATAATACCTCAAACTTTTTGGCAAACGCTGTCGGAGACACAGCAGCGGCGGGTGCCATGGAGGTGGTTGTAGTAGAGAGAGCGCAAATCCACGTTTCAGAGGAATCGCTGCCTCCAGAACCCGTGGAAGCCTTGTTGGAAACGGTGGTGATGTCATTGTTGCGTGCCGAGCTTTTGCCAGCCTGCCTCAATGTACTGATGATCTCAGGAACCTGGAAAGATAACGAGAACATCATTAGAAGTACTGTAAGGACTCATTATGTAATTGTAAGGCATTTAGCTAGAAAACCTATTTTTAGACTAATTGCATAAACAGAGACTGCGGAAGAAAACCGAGCTCTTAGTGTCACATTACATCCATTTGAGCCTAAGCAAAGACAAACAACTTTGAAAAAAAGCTTAACTCAAAATGCACAAAATGCTCAAAAACATTTAATCATGCATTTAATCTCTCTTCAATCCCAACCAGCCAAGTGGGGAATTTATTTAAAATCATCAACATTGCCAGCTATACTGTATATGTTCACAGCAACACGAATGATTGACATTCAAACAGAAGTATTTCCAAAACAACATTACAAATTTGAACCTGTACACTGTAAAAATACTTTTACTTTTTTTAATGTATCCATAAAAGTGCAGTACAATAACCTACACATTTCATCTAACAACAAAACTGTCTTTAGGAAATTATAGCCTGTTGACTATGTGCAAACAATGCAATTCAGCACTATGTTTAAGTTTCAGATCTTCAAAGTTAATGTTTAGTAATGCTTTTTTTTTGGGGGGGGGGGGGGGGGGGGGATGCTACTTGTGTAAAATAAATTTCATTTGTTCACATGCTTTGACCTGGTGTGGTCCTTTGTTTGTGGACTCCAAAGTCATCACATACATGTTTGAACGTTTGAGTAAAATGTATTTTACACCGATCTTACACTGATACGAATCCTGCTGGGCTCAGACATTTGATATTGCTACTACTATTCGACGGCAATGCTTGCTGACATACTTACTTGTCTTTTTCTTTTGAAAGAATATTTATAACACTACTAATAAAACCCCATGAGGTGCAAAAGTAAACATTTCACAGGGAATAACTCATTACTGAGACCTTTACTCTTGCGTGAGTTCAAGCACTACCATCAAATTTCGTCTTCTAATAATATTTTTTGAATCCTTCATCCATATAAATTCATTCAGGGTCACAGAGTGACTGGATCCTACCTCAGCTGTATATAGCTGAAGCCTGCCTACGGGACAACAGGTGGGATACAATGTGGACAGATTACCAGGGGTGACCTATCGCAGGGCTAACACAGAGAGATAGAAAATCATCCATATTTATGGCCAATTTAGAATAACCAATTTACTGAACATTCATGTCTTTTGAGTGTAGAAGGCAGCCAAAGTAGGCCAGCCAGCCAGTCTATTAGCTGACAGTGCCAACCACTGCATCGACGTGACACTTAATGTTTTAGTTTAAACTTCCCTTATTATTTCTAAAGTGGTGATTTCACTGAGTCGTCACACTGTTCATGCATTCAGGTTGCATGTCCACAAACAGGTGGCTGCCTACAGTAGCAACAGCAGATAAACTAAAACAAACACAAAAGGCGTACTTCAAAGAACAACTTTTCCATCCATCGATGTAGATGCCACACCTCACTATGAGCTAACCTGCCAAATGGTGTGAAGAGTATTTTGAGACCCCTGAATAAAGCAGCTCTTGTGTTGTCTTCTGGTGGTGAAAAAAATGCCAAATTGGGACCTCAAAGCAGGCTCTGTACTCCTGTCCCCTTTAGATGCACCTATTTCTTTTCTTTCTGAATCTTCTCGAGTTTCCTCTCTTGCCCTATAAACTGTACCACTGCATTGAGATCTTATGGTAGGTACAATTTCAATCCAAATTTTTACTGGAAAAAGTCTTTTCCTATTCCTCCATATAACTAAACAGGATAACAGAGAGAGAAAGGGTGGAAAAGAAAAAAAAAGGAGAAAAAACTCCAATGCTACAAAACATATTATACACTCACAAGCTCACACAACAGAGCAATGAAGAGCACTCCTAGGTAACTTAGACATTATGTTTCAATTTAAGGCAAAATGTTTTAGGTTATCTGTTGTTTGGCCTTGTTGTGCTGAACATTTCAGAAAAAAGTTGCATATTTAAATAAGTATCAAGAATAAAGAGCTCAGAAGTGTCCATCTAAGACATATTTCTGGCAACCTCGCAATTGCAGTTTAATACTCACTCTTTCCCTGGCTCCTCTTAGCTGTGTTGGACTTGGATTACCTCTTAAGGGAAATATCTGTCTCTCAAGTTCAGTTAAGCTCACTAGCTGTGTCCGTTTGGACCGGTTAGAGCTCTGAGGGTTGAGAGGGGACAGTTGAGAACAAATGAACTGTAACTGGGTTCTTTCCCCACACAAAAGCCCTTTTCTGTAGCTACACTCTCCACATTAACACAAGGTCCATTACCATTAGAAGAGTCTGACATGTTGCGTGTGCCAATTATAAAGATGGAAAAGTGACACAGAGAGAAATATAAGAAAGCCTAACAAAGCTGGGATGCTGTGTGATCTAGTCGCACAATCGGTGTATCCTCAATACTGGCTTTGTTACATAAAGCTCACTCTTTGACCATTTTCCTATACAGGGACACTCTGTGCTGTTAATTTAAAGCCTTTTCCTGATTACTCGCACATCGAGAACGTTCTGTTATCCAGGCAAAACAACTCATTAAGCCACTCAGGTAGCTTAATGTATTTTGTGATTCTTGCAAGGCTTATTTTATTTTCTTGCACACACTTTGATTAATGTCTTACTTTATTGCTTGGCTCTAGTTATAAAAGCTATGCATGACCAGAGAGATCAATTCAAACAGCCTGAGGCTTTTCTCTGGATAATTGGTCCCACTTCCTTGTTTTAATCTATTTACAAACAAGCACTGGACAGAAGATAACGCCATACAAATCAGAAAACAACCTTTTGCTGTCTACAGTATATGTCCTTCTCCTATTGTGGACCACACTATCATTGTACCACACCAAGGAACAAAAAGGAGGAAGCAGATGAGCTAAGCAGAAGCAGCGGTTGAGCCACATTGGTGATGTCATTAATGACAGATGCCTGAGCAGCTACAGTCTGACAGACAAACTTCCAGCAAGGTCTTGCCGTGTCTTGCCTCAGCATGAGGTGCGCGCTTTTAGCAAAACAAACACATAACTCTCTGTCCTCACCTGGAAGCTGCTCTGGATAGGTGTGTCAGCCAAATGTGTAATAAGTATTCTGACTTGTTGCCTTTTCCTTTTTCTTTTTTTCAAGGATATAAAAACTGTATGAAGGGTTCGAACATAACCATGTATGTTCATAAGTACTGTTCAGTTTTGGGACTTCACTTTTAATCCAGCGCTTACAGGATTACCAAATACATTCCTGGGTGACACACCAACAGTTTAAGCTTTCGGATTTGTGTCTGCAGCACACAAGTACACAAAACATTTTGGTCTTAGTGGTGAGAGTTTAAATTAAAAAGACAAGTGCACAACAACTTTTTGTAGGGAATGATTATGAAATGTAATTACTGACGAGATCCAAAACTATCTCAGTACCCACCCCAACCTGCCACCAAACACAAGCAAAGGTAGGAATTCAGACTAGGGCTGCCACAAACGATTATTTTGATAGTAGACTAGTCAGCAGCGAGGCTGAAGCAGTCGCTGCTGACCGACATCGATGGAGATCACTGCCCGATGCGCCGCCCGGCGTAGGAGGAACTAAGTGCTAAGTAAGTAAGACTAGTCACCGATTAATTTTGCAATTAGTCCACTAATCAGATCATGCATCCATTGGACGTAAAACGTACAGCTTATTGCACCAGCATCCATCTGCTCTTATATAACTATCATTAGCTTACAGCTTTAAGTGTTTAAGGTCTGTGCTAACTAAAAATAAGGACAAGATGATAGTTTAAATTTTAATAAAATTTGCAGATTGTTTCGGTGAAGTTTAATAAACTCCTTGCTATCTAAAATATAACAGGACACCGGAGTAGATTCTCCAGCATCTCACACTTCTGATAATCAGCTGTCTGCTTGACGTTTATTCAGCTGTGTAAAAACTATAACTTTAATCTTAGCCAAACCGATTTACTCAGGAACAAATAAAATACTGAAAAAAACCAAACAATAACATTTTTAAGTTATCTAAGTGACTTATATATGTTTAACCTGAGTAGCGAAAGACGGTGGTGGGTTTGAAAACGATTTGCCGGGAGTCCGGTGCTCTCACCGGCTCTAGTGAGCCTTGCCCCCGGCTAGCTATCGACCTGGTGGGTAACAGACGTCTCCGAAAACGTCAGAGCGCTTTTAAAAATATGTGGTGTCTTGATGAACTGAGCAAATATTTGAGGTTTACACAGTTACATTCTTGCCTGAAATATGTTAAACGTTTATTTTGTGACCCAGAAAGAATAATAAGAGTAATATTAAAACTAACTAGCTGCCGCCATTGTTGGAAACTGAGCAGGGCTGCGCTATGAATTCTGGGACAGAGCTACTTCTTCTTCGGGGTTTAACACCGGCTGGCATCCTTGTACATGCAGTACTGCCATCTTCTGTTTCAGTCCGTTATTACACTCATAAATCCTACTACTTATTCCTGCGTCTTTTGTGATCTTACAAAGCTTCAAACGACGCGTCGAGTATTAGATCAGTCGTCGACGATTTTGATAGTCGACTAATCGTGCCAGCCCTAGTTCAGACTTGCAATCCTTGGCTACTTCTTACTCCCAGGTTTCCAGCTTTTTTTGCTCTCCAGTTGCATCTAAATGCAGCTAAATACCACCAACTGCATTTCTTCTTCTTGAATATATGGCATACAGATACAAGTTAAGTAATGGGTCCAGTTGAATCGCCCGCTAAAAAAAAAAAAAGCACACGAGCAACAAATTTATCCTATAACTAATTTCAAGATTAATCTTTAAAAGATTCTCAATACTGCTGGCTGAAATGCAACCCCAAACCATTACAGAGCCTACATGGTGTTTTACAGATAGCAACAGATACTCACTGTTGTACATCTCTTCTGAGCACCTCAGTACACACTGGCAACAATTCAAACCAAATGTTCAAATTTATATTCATAACGCCAGAAAAGTTGTTCCCACTGATTTTCAGTCCAGCTTTTGAGTCATCTGGCATACCTCAGGCTTTTCTCCCTGTGTCTCTTCCTTAAGGATGCCTTCTTGACAGTCTCCATTCCTCTGAGACCATTTCTGATGAGACTGATGCATCTCTCAGGTCCTGTGCCAGGTTTCTGCTGCTCTCCTATATCTCAATGACATGACTTTCAGATACTCTTCATGTGCTGTATATAGTTTTGTAAGCGTTGCCACTTCTTCTTTTGTCCTGCCCTTATCCATTTTCCTCAATTTTTTTAAAGAGAGACTGTACACCACGCTGACATCAGCACATAATTCAGACTGAAAATGAGTGAAAAAGCAGCCAATGTCCAAATAAAAACTGACATACCTTCATAAAGTCTGGAGAGCTACTTGTCAAGGCCACTATAAAAACTGCAATAAAGTCTGAATCTTTGGAAGTAAAATATAGAGATGAGAGCCAAATCAAGACCTACGCACAGTACTATATTTCTTTCAACTACATTTTTGCTTGAATCACTCAAATAAATAACTTAATCAGCAGGGGAAATGAAAAAAATACCCCAAAATGACACTACGACCAACTGCAAACCTAGTTACTGCAGCAGCAATCCATCACAATTAATAAATGCTTTCTTTTTAAAATGTATTTGTCCCTTTACTTATTCAGACTCAAAGATACTTGTTATATATCATTTTGAGTATCTTGTGGTCCTCTCTCTTGAAACAACGCTTCCTTTCCTCCTTTGACTGTCACTCACTCACACAGGAATCTAGACACCATGTTTCTCACTCTCTGCTTTCTACTGCCTACTTGCTTTTAATCATTCTGTGAAGAGTGAAGTCTGCTATCTGTCCACTAACAACAGACTCTTTGCTTTGCACCCCACCCCCCTTCCTCTTCCTCCTGCTTTCACTGCTCGACTCTGAAACACTTCAACCAACAGATACATTTAGTCCTTGCCAATGGCTCTCCTCCTCCGACTTCTTTTGTGTCTCTCTGTGACAAAAGATACTGAATAGCCACTTCTTTACTGTCCTTGTTAAGACTTTATCTTACTGTATTTCTACACACAACTTGAGTTTCATTTTTTCTGCACTTGGTAATTGATAACCTGTTTAACTGCACGGCATGGCGATGTTATCGCTCTCTTCTACATCAGGTAGTCACTGCCTTGTAAAATGCACTTCACATAACTAGGAAGCAGAGATTCTTGCGTAATTTGGCGAATGACAAACAGCTAAAGCTATATTTATAGTTTTTAGAAGTTTAATGCAGAAATCCAGTAAACAGCTTTCTAGAAATATAGCTCAATTTAAATTTGGTGAATGAAAAGTCAAATTCATTTGTATGTCATCATGCTTTTTAATCTATTCTCATATAACCTTTTGGTGAGTACTCCTCTACTGCTTCCTTCCTCTTCCATACTTCTCGTAGCATGCTAACACATCTGTTTTGGAGGTTTGAAGCAAAGCTGACAGAAGTTTTGCTTGTGAGGGTGCAGCCCTTGCTAAAGGCACACAGCACACATTATCTCTCACAGTGGAACGTTTACATGAAGCCGATCTCAGACAGGAAGGCAGTTGGACGGCCTCAGGCAGTGACCCACAGACTCGGCCTCTCACAGAGGAACAAAACTGAAAAAGTTTGATGTCCCACACCATACCACAATTAAAAAGAAGTACTGTAGTAATGGCCTCAAAAAAGGAGGAAGTTACACAAGAAAGACAGCAAAAGAGAAGCTGCAGGTCGGCACAGTAAACAAAACAAACCTGTTGGTGTTTTTCAGAAAGAGAAAATAAACCTCAAACATCAGAATATAACATGAACCAGGACAAAATTGTGAGTAAGCGCCTGAGGAATATTGTAAAAATGTATTTTTTTTTCCACAAAGAGGCCCCTATAAGAAACTCTTTAAAAAGACTGTCAATGAGATTATTGTTTTAAAAGAATCTATAAATATGGAAATATTTTTCAGTTAAAAGTTCTTTTTTAAATATTTTTTATAGCTAGACTTTCAGAACTATCTGACCCCTGGGCTATTTATAACTTTGAGGAACTCCAGTGCAGTGAGACTCACATCATTGGTTTACCACCAAAATCCAATAACTAAAACACAGCAGTGCAATTTAAAACCATGATGAATGTATATAACTTCATTAATTAATTATACTCCAAAGGAAAGTATCTATTTTAACCCAACAATATGTATTCTAAAACAAAAATAATTTCAATTTGATTTCAATTCAGGTTTATTTATATAGCACCAAATTGCAACAACAGTTGCCTGAAGACTCTTTATACTGTATGGTAAAGATCCTACAATAAAACAGCGAAAACCAAGGAAACCCACAAAATCAGATGACCTCTGGCAACAGTGGAAAGAAAAAAACTCCCATTTAACAGGAAGAAACCTCCAGCAGAATCAGACTCAGGAAGGGGCAGCCATCTGCCATAACTGGGGGTGAGAGGAGGGGGGGGAAAAAACCCAACCAAAAAACATTTTGTTGATAATTTCACTTTAAACACAGACTGAGCCTAAACAGACGTTTAACTTGAATGATTCAAACTAGAAAAGCTGGGAAAAAACATTACAATTTAAGGAGAAATGCCCCTTAAAACCCACTAATGCACCAGCAAGACACATGAAAATGAACAACAAAGATGACGAGGCAGCTGAAAGTCCCACTTCTCTGCTTCCCATGATCATGTGCTTGAGTCTTGTGCCTCGTGGAGCTCTGCCAAGTTCAAAGTTCAATGTATAACCAAGAAACGAGAAGCATTGCTGACGGAAAGCGAAGCGCAATGAAGAGAAAGAGGGCAATTTTATATGGTTGAAAATGGTTAACCACAAGCTTCCAACATATTGACATCACTTCAACAGACTGAAAAACTACTTCAGCACAAAAAACAACCCCTGACAATGAGCTCATTCAATAGTAACAACAAGCCCACAATGTAAGGACTTGTTTAAACGCAGTGCAGAGTGAACTCTTGACTGAGAATAAATTAAGTCAGTAAAGATCCCCGACACCTTCAATGTTTTCATCTTAGAAGACTGAATGTCTGTAGCGTGGAAATGTTAGAGCTGACACAGTGACTGAAGAGGCAAACAGCCACTGAATGGACATGGTTAGATACAGACTCCCAGACAAACAGGCAAAAAGCAGTCTGACAGTTCACAAGGACATGTTATTTATATAACGACTTGAAGGTGCCTCCAGTTTACTAGCTTGTTTTTGCTACAGAGCATGGAGTGTGTCACATGAAAAGAGCAGCCAAGTCGCATAAAATGAGGGAGGAAAAGGCAGGTGGCCAAAAAGGAAAAGGGGACTCTAAAGGCTCTCTTGGACAGTTTAGATAATCATTAACTTCAATCACTTCTGGGGTTTTGTTTTTTTTTGGGTTTTTTTTTATTTGGTCAAAAAATAAAAGGCTGCGTGCGGTACTTTCCAAGCTGAGTCAGAAATCAGCTGTTTTACCAGAGAAGGTTAAATTTAAGCTCTGTAAAGAATTGGGTTCAAAGTAACCTGATAATACTTGTTAGCAGTTCCAACTGAAGAATAATTTTAGTCAAAACTCAACAAATAATGAGTTACTATCATGGTAAAAGATTCCCGCTTCTACTGATATCAAAATCAACCTTTTTCCCACCAGCTATTTTGACATGAAGTTCTAGGTAAAACACAGCTGTTACTTTCTGCTTTGGTTCAGAGCTTTAATTCATGTGATCAGTAACAGGGACAGCAGTCTGAGCTCCCTCTCCCCTGTTCTCAACCCAGCTGAGAGATTAATCTTTCCATTGTGCCTTGAGACCTCCTCCCCATAGGATATGCTGGAAACACCTCACCTTGGAGGCACCCAGGAAAAATCCTGATCAGATGCGTTACCTCAACTGGACATTTTCGATGCCTTTCCCGAATGATAGTTCCTTGCCCTACCTCTAAGGTTGAGCCGAAACACTCTTCGGAGGAAGCTCATTTCCACCGCTTGTATGCATGATCTTACTCTTTCAGTCACTCCCGAAGGCATGGGAATATCAATCAACTAGTGAAGTGACAGTGTCAGCACCACTTGCGAACAACGCATTTATACTCCTCACCCCAGACTTGGGGGTGCTACTTCTCATCTCAGCTTCTTAACACTTGCCTGCAAATTCCACAGTACAAAAGGAACGTCATGGCTCAATGAAGCAAACAGAACCACATCATCAGCAAAAAGCAGACACAAGATCCTGAGACCAACGAATCCCACAACCTACCATAACATGCAAAAAAAGGCTGCTGTGACAAAGGTTCTGTAAAATGTCCCTGATATTTTACAGCACAAAGGTTGAGCTTCACTTCAGTATGAGCTTTTGAGCTTGCATGCAATCAAAGCAGTTTCAAAAGAGACAGACTGCCGACGTAATAGCTCATGACAGACTTTATGACTAATATGCCATACAAGACGTGCCTCCTGTTCCAGGACTACAGCACTGGCAGGAGCACAATGGATCTGGAGGTGATATCGCCATGAGTCACTCACACGCTCACATACACCTACATTTGGCTTGAGTTGGCAGCAGCTAAGCAGACTGGATTTTCACGTATTCGGCTCTTTAAAGGGTCTGACAATTAGTAACCTACAATTTACAGAAGCAGGAGCTCTGACATCATCTAGGAAAGGAAAAACCCTGTTTTATTACTGGAGTGCTTAAGCACAGTTATGGTTTATGCTAAACAATACTGTGAGTGAGGACGGGAAGAGCAACGTTCCCCCACAGTGATCTTTCTCTAAACTTGTAAGGAGAATGACGATTCACTTACAAATTATTTATTAGGCCCATTATGTAAATTAGAAGGAAAAAGTGTCAAAAGCCCCATCACATTTCTGAAGAGTAAAAGGTGAGGTGTTCATGCCTTAATTCTTGGCACTCTGCAGGGAATAAAGTAAATACATTACTGACAGTGCATGTGACATTCAAATTCAACTTATTTTCACTCACAAACACATCTATAGATGGCCTCACACGCATGAAATCACCATAGTAGAGGTGAAATTTTGATCTGACAACTTTAGAGGAAGTTTCAAAAGTAGACATATTTATCTATTGTAAATACACATTACACTTTCCAGCTTCAATCAAACTTCTGTGAACTGTATGAGCCTGAATGACCACCCAAAGCTACCATTTTACACCCGAACCAATGGTAGGGTCACAATGAACTGAACGGTAGCATCCAGTTGACAGGATGAAGTACAGTAGTCACTACAACGCAAAGCACATTTGGAATAAAGACGAGCGAAATTATTTGGTGTTAAATACATTAACTGCTACACAAAACATTACTAGACATGTAACAACTATTCTGCTGGAGTCGTTTTAAAAGGCTAAGGCCACCACAGACGAAAGCTAACAACAGGTTGCGAAAATTTAGCTAATGTAAAAGCTTACTCAACGTTAGCTAACTGTCCACTTTAGCATGACACACAAAGTAAAACAACGCCTTCAAACTCCACTCACATCTCTCGACTCTTGTTTGTTGTTGAACAGGCTGAATCGCTGGAATCGCGCTTTCATCCCATCCGCCATAAACTTGACAAAAACTAAATCTGAATTGTTACTTCTCCGTAACTCGTCCCTGCCAGCGCGAAGCGCTTCAATATCATTTCATTGGAAAGTTGATTTTTCTCCCTGAAGCCGAGGTGGATCCTGCTGTTCGTTCGCCGTTAGGTTCGCAAGCGTAAGATCATTCAGCTTCCGGTACACACATTCGCAATAAAACAGTTCCAGCGTTCAACGTGTAAATCCCTTACTCTTTAACGAAATTTCTGTTTTATTTTGAAAGCAAATAGGTAACTTCCGTTTCCCTTCACCACAGACTGCGTCTGATTTGTCGTAGCCAAATCCTCCTCCGCGTATTGAGAAAATGGACACAGTTCCTGTCCCGGAGCAGTCAAAGTTTCGGCGGCAGAAATTAGGGTGGATTTCCCATTACCGTTACAAGAATGCAGATCTGTTATTTTCGTCGACATGACGTTATATAAACCAGCGGTCCCCAACCCCCGGGCCTGGCCGCGAGAGTTGAGGCTCAGGTGTGAAATGTATGGTTTTCAGGGTTTTTATCGGTTTTCATCGTTATTTTGTTATCGTTTTTATCGTTAACTCGGTTTTCCTGAGTCTTTTCACGTGTGTTACGAATAAATCTTATTTTTTTTCGGTACCGGTACTAGTTTTATTTTGTTGTATTTATCCGCGATACCTTAAAGGCCGGCCCGTGAAAATATTGTTGGGCATAAACCGGTCCGTGGCGCAAAAAAGGTTGGGGACCGCTGATATAAACAACATTTCCACCCAGGAATGCATTTTAAACTAGTTACTTTTCACAGCACATGCCTAGAAAAGTGGACGGCTTGTACAATGATACAGTTATAGGGTTAAATAAAAAGTAGTTATTTTAAGCACTGATTAATTAAAGTGCAATAGCATTTTTTACCATTCACTGTTGATATCTAATAAACTTGAATCGCTGAATGTGGATTAAAATTATTCTTCTGAAATTGCAAAAATAACAGTCCCATAAAAATAAGATAAAATGGGAAGTTGTGTAATGAAAATCGTATTCGTCTATTTATTATGCATAGCTTAGTCATCAATTTATATCCAAAGAAAGCAATGCATTTTATTCAACAAAGTCTCTCACAAATTACTGTTCAGCATTACAAATGGTAGCCTATTAGTGATTAAAACAAACCCTTGGTGTTCATGAATGCTACCTTTTTATTACCAACGAAGCAAGAAATAAAATATTGTAAGTGCAATGGTGGTAACTCCTCAATTAGTAGACGCCAATAAAAACAGTCTAGCACTGTAGTATCTATTCTTTAGTAACTACCATACATTAAAGGAAAAATAGGTTTAGTAACTTTGCTAATGAACACAAAGGCACTCAGAGAGCACATTCTCCTCCAAGGTCTTATTTAGTCATTTTGATGCAAGTGATCTGGAGCTGCAACAAAATGTAATAATATCTCCCTGTGCTTCATCTCTCAACCAAGATACAAGAAACAAATTAAACCTGACAAACAAAACAAACCTTCGTCTCTGCTCTCGACTCGCCAGACGAATCACAGATTGCACAGGGACACCAGTTACAGTGAAGAGAAGCTGGCTTGTAAAACGTAAATTTAAAGCTGAAATCACACAAAAGCACAGCAACAAATACAAAGTCATGCAAACAGATTTTCACACCGAAACACTGATTTTTAGACACCTCTGTGGTGACACCCAGTGGTTACTTTCTTATTTACTAGTTCAGCAGAAAGGGGAGGCCCCACCGACCTCCTGAGATCATTTCTCTCCCTTGATAGAGAATAGGAAGTTTATGTTTCTTGCTGAGGTACTTAAATTTAGTGCTGGTGGTTCTTTTTCCCATAATGTCTCATTTTTAACCACAAAAAGATCCCATGTCCCTGCAAACATTTACAAAACACACAAGGGAAACTGCAAAGCACAGTGGCACCTGTAACAGAGTGTTACTCCTGAAATAGTAATGACAACCATCTAAAAACACACTTACCTTAAATGTCTATAACATTAGTGGTCTAAAAAAAAGTAGATGTGTATATTCAACTGCACTGTTAAGCAACTCTACAGTTTTTCAGTTGCAGATATGGAGATCCAATATAATAGCTTCTTTTGCGATAACAGTATGACATGGCACAACATGGAGCAGAGAGCTGCATTTCCTGTCCGGAGGCAGTTAAATTATAACCGTGTAACCAGTCAAGAGGAACCACTAATGCAGCAACAAGAACAAATCCTTCATGGTGGTACATTCTTTGTCCCCTGCAGTGAACAGGAACTTCTATTTCCTCTGACTCTGAATATGTGCTTAAAGAAAAAAATACAGATATTTTTTCTGATTTAAAAGTTTTACTTGGCACGGTTCTCATAAAGAAAGCCAGAAAGCCATGAACCAACCCTGATCTGGTATGTTCAGGTGCACATTTCATATCACAACAGTCCAAACTGAAATGCCCCATTTGAGAAATGTGTCAAATTGTGTGAAACTGCTGTTACTGCGGTGTGACAAGTGACAAGAACTCCAGAAGCAAAGAGCGATATTGTGTGTGTTTGTGTGTGTGGCTGACACAGCTCAGACAGCAGGTTGAACAGAGACTCTTGACAACTGTGTCATTTTCTCAGTCGATCCATGCCTGTTGCAGAGATACTTTTTTTCCAGCTCCGTCTTCCACCATCAGACTGTGAGATGCTTTGGATGAAACACAGTTTGTGACTGGGCATGCCCCTCTCATACCTGTCTGATTTTCTCAAATCTTTTAACACAATTACATTGTAATTTCCACAGCATATTCAGCTCCTGTCTATCCTCACAGTTGAAAAGAAAACACGAGGCTGGATGCCCTTATCCAAAGCCGGTCAATTCCTCTGGAATCAGAATATCAGGATTTGTGCTGAGGCTTATGAATCCAGGTCTCATTCCCATTAAATGTATTGCACCTAATTTAGATGAGATTAGATTAATTGCTGTCCTCAAAGCTCCCTCTCCCGTATTCTCCCCATTTCCTCTCCTCTGCCCTATTTTCAGTGTGCTGACATTCATCTGTCCTGATGCCTCTCTCTTCCCCTGGCTGTCTGTGCCTTGTTCCAGATGATCCGGATCCTCCACAAGATTTAGAAACTTATCTTGTCTCATTCCTGCCAACTATCCCAGCTGTCATAGTGCGAGAGGCAGGGTGAAGTCTGTGATGTAAGGTTATGTAAAATTAATTTGACTCAAAATCTGATGATTTTTGTGCTTTTGGTGGTGAGGGTTCATTCTAGATTCCCATCTTGCTGTAAAGTATGCACTTTTATTCTGCTTAATAAAAACTTATTTGACAACATTTAAAACACTAAAGAAAAGACTGTATTATCTCACTATTTAAAGCCCCGCAGCACTGTGTAGAGATGCCACTTATAATTAGAATGTATGTAACTGCGAGAGAAGCCTGAGCAACAGGTGGTCAGCCTGACATCATCATGGTCACATGTTCGAAAAGGTAATGAAAACAACAAGCGCTCACTCTGCTGCAAACATAACATCATAACAGGATCTGTGCGACAGGAAGTGATCTCTATGGTAACGTTGTTTCACATCCTGCACGTTTCATGTAAAGTATGCTCATTTTCTCTTGATCAACAAAACAGACAGGCGTATCCAGGCATGTCTGCAGCCGCTGTGCAAATGCTGAAGAACACAGATGTACACTCAGTGATATTTACATTACCCCACACAGTAAATGATGGCTGTAGGCATAACTGAAGCGTGCTGGTATTTCTCTTGCGGTGCACATGTGACATTTTGTATTTTGACTTCTCTGACTCATCACGTTTCACATCGAGTACCCTTCATTGTCTCCATCTTCCTAATCTGGCCAACTCTTTTAAGTCTCTGGCATGTTGGGCATGGCATGCTATCGAATGTCTCGGGCCTGATCTAACACCAGCTGCAACTTCACTTTGAACACACAGGCTTTTGGCCATGCATGTCATGTGGAGGAAAGGTAAAAGGACTAGAGGTCAGGGGTGTGTTGGTCCTCAGTGTGTCACTGTTAGTGGATCAAATGCACGTCTGTGTTTGCTCGTGTTGCTGAATGGAATAAAAGCACGGAGCATGTGGGCCGCAAGCGAGCCAAAGCCAGATCCAGTTTCTGTCTGTGGGCTGTCATAATAAATACTGATGCGGTCACACTGAATGCTCAGGCAGCTTTTTGTCATTTGTGCAAACATAAGGAAGAGGTCGTCACACGGCTGGTGATCCCCTCGTGTCATTCTCATCTGTACCTTGGTGCTCCAGATTATCTGACATGCTGTGTTTCCATATACTTTGACTAGCTGAGCTTGTGTTGATATGTTTGTGGTTGACATATGCCGTTGCTTGTCGTGAGAGAACTCCCTTTGACGTTTTTGGACTTCTAATTTGGCTCATGTGCATTTATTTACCATAGCTCTGAAGCTGTTCTGTGTTATTGTGAAACACGTTTTGTTTTGTAACTTTGCATACATGTGTAGTTTATTTCTACAGCCTCAAATGCTCTACCCGATTGTTGATTGAAGTAATTAAATCCAAGAACACATGCACACACACTTATACATACCTTAGTTCTGTACTGGCACTGGAAGACATAGCAGGCACAAGTCTGTGTGCCTTTCACCAGGCAGGCAAAGCTACTGGGTTCCTGGCTGTTGTGAATTAGCTTGGTCACATGGTGAGGAAGACATTCAAACAGAACTGTGTGTGTCAGAGGGTCCCATACAAGGCTCTCTCCCAGCGTGGACACACATCGTACCCTTGATGCTGACACACACAGAAAAACTGTCTGACTGCGTGAAGTAGGACCCAGCTGTCTACCTCCAGACCCCCCAGCTTGCACCCCACCACCTTGCTCCCTCTCACCGGGCTGGGACCTGCTGATTTCAGCCACCACCCAGGGTAGCATAGCCATGGTGGTCAAATGGTGGACTTTCCGAAAACCAATCATGGTCAGTTTGTATCGTACTTCGTCCTCCTCTCCTTCCACCTCCATCTTTGCCCCCCATGATGCAATCCTCTCCCTCCCAAGCTTCTGAAGACACTGCGTGGCAGAGGTCAGATGTGAAAGTGAAGGACATGAGCGGTGGTTTGGAGTTAGATTATAACGGGGTTTGTCAGAGCTCCCTGGTCCAAGAGCTTCACTCCTTCTTGGCTTCACTTCAAAGTAGAGACCCTCCATGATGTCTGTGACCTGAGGCAGCTGCTTGCCTCCACTTCACCTACAAAATATCAGTTAGAGATCAGAGCCAGTAAACAGCTGAAAGGACAGCCGCAGGCATTTGCAATCTAGCTTGATCTTATGAGATTTCAAATGAACACAAATGTGCTACACAAACATTTACTTTGCAAATTAGAACTTAATCTTGTAGCTTGATGTTTGCTCGACTTTGCTTTTAGTGTAGAATGAGGCCAGTTTCCCCAGGACACTATGAATCACCTGATTTGTGTGTGAGACTCAGTGGTACATTCTCAAGGACACACAAACAAATGATGGTAATCCTTCAAATATCATATTTGACCGGTTAGTTGTCACAGAGGGGAAAGGGACCCCCTCACTTCATCTAATCATACAGCTCTACATAACCGCTCACCTGTGTTTGCACATTACGTTTTTCATTTAAAATCCGTGAGAAATTACACAACAGCGTCAGAACCTTAATACTAGGACACGAGTACAAGATTAAGTAAAGATACATTGTCCGTTTAACCAAAACGTTCACGTTAAAGTCCCGAAAAAGCAAAAGGCAAACGTTTTCATACCTGCCTTAATATAAATAAATCGTTAACTTCATCAGCGGTGCTACGTTCAAGATCTGTATGCTGCTCGAGAGCATCACGCGGAAGTGAAAGCTATTTTTTATACAAGGAGCGGGCGGCAAACAACGGATCGTAACGGGGTTTTGGTCATTTTACGCACGTAGCCGTTTATTTTTACGCACGGGGGTTTGCGCGATTTGCTCCCCGCACCAAATATTGTTTACCCCGAGATTCCCAACGCGCACAACGTCAGGTTTTAATCAGTTTAACATTTTCATCTTCTCCTCCTTCCTTACCTGTCCCGGTCACGCCGGTCTGTCGTGGCTAGCGGCAGAACCACCACCGAGAGAAATCTTATGGTGTAAGAGTAACTGCCTACAGAGGAACGAGAGAGAGCCCTTTACACAGCTCGAGCCGTCTTCAGCTCGAGTTAAATATAGATAGACCAAATCCTACCGTCCTCCTCGCCTCTGTACTCAGATGGGGCATGACAAGTGCATGCTGAGTGTGCGCGCTGGCGAAGGATGCAGGGGCGACAAATGTGCGCGTCGTGGAACTCACAAAACAGATCGATAGTGTGTCCCCTCGTTTTTTGTGTTTTTTTTTTTTTGTTACTTCACGTTTACCTCCACATGTACAGTCAGAATCTTTATTTAGTAAAGTTGTATTTTTCAGCATGAAGAATACCGGAACACGCACATTATTTATTCTCCATCAAATGAATTTAAACTGAAAATAAGTTAAAACAACAACAAAAAACCTCTGACTTCTAACACTTCTAACAACATACAGTATGAAGAAACGAGGAGTCGGTGTCTCCACTTGATGGCGCTATAAACTTTTAATGTTCTCATTTACACACTCCTCTAATTCTTGACATTAGCAGCAAAGCAAATGATGCTGAAGCACACTGTGGAATGCATGTCATCAAAACAGGAAATACAGAACGCATAATAGTGTGAAAACAGGAATGGCTGTGGGTGTAAGATGGTTGGACTTGTGTGCTTTAAGATCTCCGGCATTGAGGTAAACTGAATTTTAAAAAACAAAAACATGAAACTGTGAAACATTTTGACTACTGAAAATATAGGAACACATGACCCTTGAGATCATTTTAAAATGACTAATTATCATCAACAACAACATGATTTCTCCAAATTGTAAAAGAGCCACATGGTTAACTTGTCACTAACACGTTTATGAATTGATGTAAAGCCAGAATTAAAAAGAATCTCGTCTGGAGAATTCAGACAACACGTGGCATGCTGGTCAGAGATATTAAGCCCAGCTTGTCCTGCTTGTTGTTACAGACCCATCTGCGCTACTGTGGCTTTGGCTGCAGCTTATTCTTATCTGGCTCGAAAAAGTTTTCAATGATGGCATCAACCAAGTCATCCAGTTCCTTCTTCAGGTGCGGCACATCACTGTTAGAGACAAAAAAACAAAAACAAAAAACCCGTTGACATTTATGAGGGATTACTAGAGTTGCACTGTTCAGTTATGACATTTCAAACTGTGGAGTTTCTTTATCTTCAGAGAAAATAAAACAACGATTTATTCCTACAAAAAAAAAAAAAAAAAAAAAAAACCCAAAAAAACGTTTTTGCCCATCATTAAATTCCTTCAGGATTTGGGCTGATATCAGACAAAAGAAGATGTATAAAGCCATTTTGCAGGGTGTAGAAAAATTTAACAGTTCTATAGTTTGCTTATATTAGCTTTGCCTCTAAAGTAACCTACCTGTTACCAGGAGGAGCACAGAGTTCAGTGTAGTATTTGATTTTTGGTTCTGTGCCGCTGGTCCTCATGGTGGCCACACCCCCATTAGAGAAGGTAAAGGTGATCATCTGACTGGAGCTAGACGTGGGAAGAACCTGAGAGAGGAGAGGAAGGAGTGTTAGATGGACAGAGGGAGAGACACACTAAAATAAATAAAACTGGAAAGACGAGCAAAATTAAAAACACAAAACTTCTGCAGTTTAAAACTAACAACTGTTTTAAAAGGAAACTCTTACACAATTATAATGTGTAATTAAGAGGTTTGTTATGCTCTCAGTGTATGAACTGCAGGTGTGAAGTTTGTGCCCTTACAGCTTTTTTATCGGGTTGGTTGCTATCGTATCCGGTGGTCAGGTCTCGCACAGCGTCGATGGCAAAACGACCACATTCGGTGGGATACGAGTCTTTTGTGCCACCATAGTTGCGCAGACGCTCAAACAGACTGCGGATCACTTCCTGGTCATGGCAGATAAAGTAAGAGTTCTTGCTGATGTGGTAGCCATACCTGATGATAAGAAATAATCAAAGACAGAGCTAGAGCCTGCAGTTTTAGGTTATTCGAAGTTTAAGGTGAAATGTACGCAAGTGTGTGCATCTTACTCTTCATAGATTGTAGTGAGCTGCTGAGAAAGACTGATTTTTTTAGTCGCCAGGAAGGAAATCATCTCTCCTGCTATGGCTGCAGCGCTCACTCCATCCTTGTCCAATACAGAGGGACTACACATATACCCTGCAACACACACACAGAGTTCACTTAGACTATATAAACCTCCAGCTGCTGTAGTCAGCTGCCACTTCTTTTAGTAGCAGTGTATCCAAAGGAATGAGATTCCAATTATAGTATCATAATCTTATTATATAGGAATGCTGGAAACTATGCTGTTATGTTGTATGTGTGTGTTGGACTTACTAACAATCGTATTGACCCCAAACAACTTTTATTTTTAACTCAGCCTTTGTGTTTGACTGTCAGCACGGCTCAAACCTTTTAATAATCAAGACTGAGATCACATCACATAAATCTGATGTTTTTACATGTTTAATTTTGATGACTCATATTTTCATTAACCAAATTACCAAGATTGCGCTACGTTGTGTGATTAGATTCACTTGTAAAGCGCAACTGTTTTTTTTCCACAGAAATATTTCAGTATCAGTGCACAGTATACATGCAAGTATACTTCAGGACGGCACAAAGAAAGTGAAGCACTTCTATTCACAGTAATGATGCAACCTTTGGTCACAGTTTTCAGTGGTGTTTAGTTCAGGGGACTGTGAGAGCTCTGCATCATCTTGCACCTCTTGAATTAGTCCACTGTGAAGTCTGAGGTGAGTTTGTGATACTTTCCTTGTCAGAGATGAAATGGTGTGACCTTTGCTTCCAGAATTATTCGCTGATATTAAACTGGATCTATTGTTCCCTCTCCCACTCAAATACTTTCAGCTTTGCAAGTGGAAACAACTACAGCCAAAAAGCTCATCCACTTCCATAAAGGTCATATTTGTTTAGTCCTCAGTGCACTGCTGGTGACTCATTCTGAAGGTCTTTTGCAGTTAAACAGGGGTTGTCCTTGGTCTTCTTAGCAAACCTACAAGCAATTCTCCCTTTTTTGGTCTTACAGATCTCAACTTAACCTCCTCTGTTCCTGTTAACTGCCACTTCTTGATTAAACTATGAGATGAGGAACCAGCTTTCTTTACTTTCATAGACACAGGTAGCTGTTTAGAGAAGCCGTGGCTGCTGACAGCTGCCACAGCAGAAGACGTTTGTGGATAAAGGTCTCTGAAGCTGAAAGGCCCAAAAGAAGTTAAAAATTAACTTCATGTCTTTCAGCGATCAGCTCACACACCTCTCACTTAACCGTTCATAGTAACTTTACTTTTCCATGTCACTGTGCACTTTATATATCTAGTTTAGTTCACCAACAGGTGACTACACATTTCAGTTTCATTACTGCCATCACTTTAAGGCTATTTTTTAATCCTCAAGCAAGTTTTTGAAAGGTTTAGATTTAGGTTGAGTTTAAACTTTAGTTTAGATCTTGTGAGCTCCCAAAAACTCAAACAGAAAAATGTTGTTGTCATCAACTGATCCCACACAAATTTATGTTACTTGAATACTTTTAGGCAGTTAAAATTAACTCAGCTTGTGACACTGTGGAGATCATTGTGTACATTAGCCACAAAGCATGAATCAGGACTGGTCTCAGTTTGAAAACAGTCATTCGTGTGTGTGCTGCGTGTGATAATACCTATGGCCTCTTCAAAGGCAAACAGCACGGTCTTGTCCTGGTCCAAAAGGTCTCTGGCTCTGTTACCCATCCACTTGAACCCTGTTAGTGTTTCCTGTCCAAACATTATGTAAGAAATTTGGTTAACAGTAACCACGGAGAATGGTTTGAAACATTCAATCTGAAACACGTGCGGTGGTGAAACCTAAAACAGTATTGTTAAATAGTCTCATAGCCCTTTTTTAAAAAATTTATCTCAGTTTCTTCTAAATACGATTACTAGCAGGAATTCCATACAAGCACTCCTCTCCAGTTAGGCCCATCTTACAGAATCTTTTGATGCATGGGGAAATTTAACTGATCTTATTTTAAAAACAACTTTGTTACCTCAAAGTGGAATCCCTCCTTCAGGGCAATGGCGCGCAGTATTTTGGATGAGACTGTGCTCGACAGCATGTAGAGGTTTTTCACAGCAGCAGCGTCGGAGTTTTGCTCCCTCCAGCAGCGAAATAGCCACCAGCCAAGCAATGCTCCCAGCTCATTACCACTGAACACACGCCACCGTCCACTAACACAGACACAGACAGAGGTTATGGAAGTGAAGGCAAGCTAACATACCTTATGCAGAGGGTCATCGATCTGTGATCATCAAAGCATTCTGTAATATGCAATGTTTAAACTGTTACATTGCAGCAGGTCAGTCACATAAGTTGGTATAAAAAGAAGATCTTAGAGAGGGCAGAGTTTCGCACAAGTAAAGATGGACAGATTCACCAAATTGCAAAAAGCTGCATTTACAAACTGCGAAAATCTTCCTCAATGAAACAATTGTGAAGACTTTTAACATCTTCTCATCTGCAACACATAATGTCATCAAAAGATTATGAGAATCTGGAAAAATCTCTATGTGCGCGTGAAAAAGGCCAAAAGTCAGTATTGGATACCTGTGATCTTCAGTGGGTCTCAAGCAGAACTGCATTAAAAACATGCATGAATCTGTCATGGAAATTACTGCGTGGGCTCAGAAACCCCCTTCTGTTCACCTCGCCGTCTACAAATTCAGGTTAAAGCTTAATCAGGAGAAGCTACATATGAAGAAGATCCAGAAAGGCTGATCCACGGTCAGATTAATAGAAGTTTTAAATTATTTCTGGAAAAAAAAATGGACATTTTGTTCTCTAGCCTAAAGAGGAAAGGGACCATCCGGCATGTTATCAGCAGTCAGTTCAAAAGGCTGCATCTCTGAATTGGTGCCTTGCATATCTGGAAAGGCATGATCAATGCTAAAAGGTATATACAGGTTTTAGAGTAGCACATGCTCTTATCTAGACATCTTTTCCAGGGAAGGCCTTGCATATTTCAGCAAGATGATGCCGAACTACACACTGCATTTATTACAAGAGTCTGGGTGCAGAGTGGTCTGATCATTCACCAACTGAAAAGATGAAATCATCATGTAAAACAATGACAAAGAAGACCCGGAACTGAGCAGCTGGAGGTCCTGAGTAGCTCTAAAATGTGTGGGTCACCATAATTTTTATTCATTCAACCCTAATAAACCTGCCCAATGAGTTTGTGTCAAACTCTGCTGCAAACACTATTAAAGCTGTATATGCACACAAACACACCTCTCCTGCTTCTCAGCAATGGCCAGTCGATCTGCATCAGGGTCATTCGCCAGCACCACAGAGGCCCCCTCCTTCTCTGCCAGTGCAAATGACAATGTCTGCAAGAACAACCAATCACTTGTTACACAATCAACCAAAACCAGTCATCTACTACAGTCAGCTGTATATGTTTTAGGGCAGTGAAACATTTGTTGTACTTTCATTTTGGTTTCTGTACACTGGAAATCTCAATACAAGAAGAATAGGTGCATGATTACAAAATTATTTCCTTAGTTAAGAAAAACAACTTCACAAAATGTCAAGAATACTCTCAAAGAGGAAGGTGTGTCATCGTCAAACAAAGTGAAACAGGCGCAGGATGAACTCTTAAGTGTACAGGGCTATTCTGTCATTCCTAAACAGTAATGCGATACTTTTGTAAAAACCCTTGAACTGAGACTCCCCGTCTGTACTTCAATCACATCTTGATGATCTGATTTAAAATCCACCATGATTGTGAACATTAAAACTGTGTCACTGTCCAAAAACCTACGGACGCAACTGTACATATGATTGGGTGTGACAAATGTTGACTACGCACCAGGACTCCCTCTCCCTCTTCAGGATTAGGATATTTAACGGTGGGAAATTCGGGGTCTGGATCCTTCTGTTCCTCCACTGCGTACGGAGGACGAAGATCGAAAGCCTTGAATGCTGACTGGACGAACGTGTGACCAACACCGTGCACAGATGTATGCACAATTTTCACCTCTGACTTCTTGTTTATTTCCCTGCAAAAAAAGTCAAAACATGATTTATGAATATCCACAGTTTTTACCTCGAAGCATCATGTACTTGTACGGCCTACATGGCAGCTTATGCATTTAAAACATTACACAGTAGAATCGCTAGCATGTTTTAAATGGTACATGCTGCTCAGCAAGTTGTGTATCTATGCAGCACCTGTGATGGCAGTGTTTCTGGATGGCTTTGAAGTATTCTGTGTTAATATCCTGATAGGGGTCTTTGAGCAAAGTGCTCTTCAGAGCCTCCTCCGTGTTCCACGACTCAGGCCAAGGCTCCAGGTTTTCCACAATGGCTTTAGATATACCTTTGTCATGAGGAGTCACAATCTGGGCACCGTTCTCCCAGTACACCTAGGACAAAACCAGAAAAAACTAAATGTTTCAGAAATTTATGGGAAAGAAATTGGAACTTTGTAATTTTTAAATTAGCAGAGATTATAAATAAAACTATCAGTAAGCTATTGATGCATTTAAGGAAGAAAGACAAGGCAATGATGAGGTCTTACCTTGTAGCCATTGTCTTGTTTGGGGTTGTGAGAGGCCGTCACCATGATACCAGCACACAGACCCAGGTGGGAAACTGTGAAAGGCTACAATGAGAATGAGAGAAAGACAATAGTACCTCATATATGATAAATATTTTAAGAACACCATGCAGAAGCAAAAAAAAGTTAAGAAATACAAAGAAAGCCTATTTGAAAATGTTACTAATAAAACAATGTTATAGTTGGTTACTATGAGGGATTGGATTCATTTCTACTGAGAGCCAAATGGTTAAAATGTTTTCTGCTATAACGCCATCATGGAGGCAATTACTCGTGATCAAGGTGCACTTAAGGAAAATGTCAATATAATTTTTTTTTTTTTAATTACTTTGGGAGAACATCAGGTGAATTTGAGCAGCAGACGTTTTCCCTCGTTTTCCTTTTGTCTGAAGACTCACAACAAAACTGTGCTACACAAAGATTTTCTTTCCCACAAAACTGCAGAGAAAGATAAAATCAGGATGAAAAAGTGAGAACGAGGAATACGCTTTTATGAAATTCTGGGGCGAGGCTGCCGGAAACTGGCGCCACTGACCACCACCAGTAGGCAACCAGTAGGCAACGGGTGAAGTGTCTTGCCCAAGGACACAACGACCGAGACTGTCCAAACCGGGGCTCGAACCGGCAACCTTCAGATTAAAAGGCGAACTCCCAACTCTTGAGCCACGATTGCCAGTAGAAAAAGGCAGATATTGGCTAATACTAATATTTGGTTGACTTATCGATGAATGCCTACTGAGAACGGGCCTAAACCACTGCTGTGTGTTTGCATGCTGGCCTTTGGGCAAATCCTGCAGAGATATAGTCTACATTTTCACAAAGGCTGAATGATTGTGGATCTTTCCTCTGGTCTAAGTAGGCTCATACCCAGGGCTAATCTTTGAATCTGACATCTTTTGATGCACAGTGTCTAAAATTTCATGGAGTCCTGTTTCATCCAGCTTAGACAGACACCTAAAATCCATTCACTCCTATCTCAGCATGACTTAACAAGGTCCTGCTTTTATTTCTTCCAGAGTTGACTACTTACACCAGCGTAACATAAACAGGCTACTATTAAATGAAAATGCAGCTGCTAGGCTTCTAACACGTAGCTGAAGCAGAGGGAGCATTACAGCAGCCTTTGCAGCTCTTCACTGACGACTTCATAGCTTTAGAAGTGATTGAAACATTTTATGCTTGTTTCTTAAGCCATACAGAATTCCCTGACTGAACATCTGAGGTAGGCAGTCTTTAAAATCTTCTCTTAAAAGTTATTTTTATCTGCTGGCTTTTTAAAATCACTTGTTGAAACCTGTTGTTCTATGTATTTTATTTTTTTCACGTGTTGGACTAGCACTTTACGGCTTGGCTTTGGAAAGTGCAATATAAAAACAAGATAAATATTGCGTGCTGCTCTCACTATTACACAAGGAAAATAAGTAATGCAACAGGAAAATTGAGCAAAAACTGAATAAAATAAGTGGATAAATAGATATATTGAATAATCACCTGGAAATACAAACAAGACTTAAGTGGTATTGATGTCTAAAGCCTAAATTGCTAATCACAGATCCTCTTTCTTCAAAGTGAACATAATCTGATGACTGCTACATGTGTTATGCAACATGTTGCACTGTACACTGAAGGAAAGTGAGCAGATTTTTTTTTAATTGGAATTTGCTTTAATTTTTTTTGACTGTGTTGAATACGTGTTGCAACATCCAAAAAAAACACCCAAGTGATGAAAACACAGGAAACCAAGTGATTACCACAAAGGGCGTGGGGGTGATGTCAGAGAAGAGGTGGACAGGGACTCCTCGGCTGATGAATACAGCCGCAGCCAAGCTGGCGAAACGCTTGCTGCTGCCCCCGCTGGGAGGGTGGGCGCGAGCGTCGTACCCAATCACCACCCCTCGCTCTTTGAGGTTCCCAATACTCTGCTCCAGGTAGCAACAGAAACCCTGTCAGGGAGGAAACGATTAGAAGATACAAGAGAAAGGTCTTGAGAATGGTTGATTATAACTTTAAATAAATATATATACACACAGCACCTCTCACAAAAAAGGCACAAACTATGGATGGGTTTTAACCCGGATTATAACAATTTCAATCATGTAATGAATCAGATAAAAATCACAAAATAATAATTACAGAACATGAAGTTGGATATATATTCAGAACAATATGAATAAAAGCAATCATCATAAAACTGAGCTAGCTTTTATACAAATCAGTGATTTGAAGGACTGCTTGTATATATAGTTTCACGATCCTGCAGTGTCAGATCTTCAGTGCAAAAACAGCAATCTCCATTATTCTAGAGCCAGAAAAGAACTAAGGGGAAGGTCTGACTCACACACAGGCAGCAACTCAGGAATAAACTATGAAGTGCTATAAAGCAATCTATACGATCTTAAATTCAGCTATAAAATTAAGTGTGAACCAGATTTTGGGGGGTTTTGGGTGACAATAAAATACTTCGCATTCCTCAACTTCTTCACAAAACAAAGACTAAAAATCAAAAACGGAAACATTCAACTTTGCATGCGACTTGAAACGTATTGAGCTGCAGTATTGACCCACCTGTGTGGTCTGAATAATAGTGAGGTCGTTCATACAGGATATGCCAGGCCCCATGGCTGCTCTCAGACCTGCTGTGCCAAACTCCATCCTGGAGGAGAAACACTTCTTCAAAGCTTCCATGTTTCCCTCTTTCACCATATCCTGCACCATGGATTTCGTTTTGGGGTTCTGGGGAAGGGAAATGTTTTATTATCCACAAATTAATAAATAAATAAACGAACACAATTAAAGATTTAAAATCTTGTCTACAGTGTTGTCACTTGATGATAAAGTTAGCATTAAAAAACCCAACACAAAAGCTTCTATAGACAACAGGAAAGTTTAGAGGGTAAGAATCAGTCTACTTAGGAATTACTATGAGAACGTCCAGACAGGACGGCACTTCTGACCACGTGGACCCCTGAGGAAGCCGCTGTAACACAATTATCTCAAGACTAATGAATCTGGGGTCTTTTTCCAGTGTGACCTAATTTGTGACATCCCATATGTCTTTAAGGCCAAGAATGACTGTGTTTGTGTAGGTCTGATAGTCGGGTAGTAGCCGGGTTAGTTTGGTTATACATTTGTGTTGTAAGCATGTTAAGACCATGTGACTGGTTCTGTTTCAGTAATGACCAACATACCAGAATGTATGACCAGCAGCTGACTGGGTTATTATAAAATCTGAGTCATATTCTGTTTTACTGATTTATAATTTCAAATTATTTTCCACTAAATAATTCTGTTATTTTGTAGTATTTATAAAAATAATGACGTAAATATTAAAAATAAATATAATATTAGGAACAACTGATGCTTGCAGACAGGAGGAAGAGTCTCCTGCAAAATTTGGACAAACGTTTGGGGACCAAACAGAGGGTTATGGATTTATAATCATTAAAATGAAAAAGACTCAGTAACAACAGACACTTGAGTACAAGCACAAGTTGACTTCTGGTTTTAAAGAAAGCAAACCTGCAGTGATGAATGTTTGTGGATACGTAACCCAAGTGGAAACTTCTCTGTCTAAGATAAGAGAAGTCTAAGAGCAGAGCCCTGGGGAACACCACTGGTCACTCACAAGCAGATGACTGGCTTCATAAAGTAGGCACAGTTCAGTTTACCATGAAATCCACAACTGGTTTAATTTTACACGTAAGACAGGAGGAGAAGTAGAGAAAAACTACCTGTAATTGTTAAAACCTTGCAGATCAGTATTAATTCTGTAGGGTGAAATGTCAAAAGGGCTCTATGATGACTTTAATTTAGCTCTCGTGTTCTTGGAAGTAAAATAGCTTCAAACTAATTTAGTAGGGGAGGGCAGGTCAGTGTTCGTGGAGTGGTCACGAGTTACGCAACCCGGAGAACGACTTCTTCTATTTTTGTGTGAACAAGGGCTTCTTTGACTTGATTTGTTGGTTGGATGTAAAATAGCTGACAAAGATTATTTAAGAAAAAAAAAAAAAAAAAAAAGAGTTTGAATTATGACGGTTTCTAGCTAAAATGCTTAAGGGTCTTTCTCATCTCAAAGCATCAAATTTCTACAATATGTTCTGTTCGTCCACATCTGACGTCCCTGAAAAGTTTATGGTTTAAAATTTGGGCGCATGTAATGATTGATGTGAAATTATTAGAATTTAATGTACATTAAACTCCAGAATTTTGCGTTATTTGGATTAGAGGACCTACTTATATTTTTGCTTTTGTAGAAAAATTTGTCATATTTGCTCCATCCAGATTAAAGTTGAATGAAAACAGCATTTTTTCATGTTGACATGTTTTATTTGGCATTTTTTGTAAAATACATCTATGTCCCATTCAGAAAGTTGTCTTTTTTGCAGTGTGTTTTCTTTTCCAATTATTACTATATGTTCAAATGTTGGACTTTATAATTCGGGTTACTTTCTTTGTTTATTTATTCTTTAACCAGTCATAATCAGACATTTTTTGATCCATCTCATCCTGGTTCATTTTAAGGTGAGAATTTGAAAAATTTCAGGCTTTTATCTTTAATAGTTTCTGATTCATGCTCAAACATGGCCTCAGATTTCGCAATGTGAAAAAAAAGATATGGTGGAAATGAATCAAGAGATAATTTTCAGAACTATACATCTTGAAAAGTAAACGACATATGAAGCTGAAATTTCACACTGATCATTATATATGTCCAAATATTAGACCATAAAATCTTCTAGCAAATTGGTGATGGTCAAGCAGAAAGTCCGTGGTGATTTGAGACAAAACAATGCTAAAGAAACTGGACATCCTCCTTTACAGTGTTTTATAAGCCGAGATCTAAGACACATGAGATTCTGCTTTCAAATGACAGATCAGATCTACTTTCTGTTATGCTTATCCAGACTATTAACAGGCTATCATCTAATTCTCACAGAGAAAGAAGAATCCAGTTCTTCTTTGCGCTTCTTGGTTTAGGCATAATAATCATGTATTTAGTAATTCAATGGCAGATACTTGATTTGAGGTAATTCGTGGGAAATGGACACTTCTTTAACAGAAAATACAGATAAATTAAAACCCAAGTCAATATAAACTTATATCAACTTATTATAGTAAACAAGTAGCAGATTTTTACAACTTTAAATTAAAATCTAAATTGAGCACTATCACAAAAAGTTCATTGATGCATGCTTAAATGAAAGGACCAGTCAAGGACACCACTAAACTCACAAAGTTACTAACTGGAATCTTCATGTATCGCCCGAGAATAAATAAAATCGCTCGTACAAAGATAACCCTGAATGTGTTTGATGACTACAGCAAAGCGGAAGCACTCTGAGCTAGCACGCTAGCTGTCAGCTCACCTTGTCGTACTGCAGCCACTGCCGTATAGACTGGTCCAGCTGGGCGTCACCGGTTGAGGACGTACCGTTCTCCATTTCTCTTCTTGGCCAGAGTCAACAGTCTGTCCAGCTCAGTGTCTATGCTCATGGGAGATCAACGCACTCCTTCAGTAACTTTTTCTGGCTAAAAACTGAAGATGTTAGCACCACTGCCTGCTGCTGCGGGCGGAGCGACGTTCTGCGTCACGAGCTTCCTGCGTGTTGCATTCAGAAGCTGTCGTAACTGTGGTTAATAACAAGCGCGAGGCCTTCATGGACTATTTTAACCAATGACTCTAGAAAACAGTTATACAGTCATCGATTTTAACCAGAGAAAATTAATTGAAAGATTGTTTCAAAACTGTTACAGAAAGCGTAATCTTTGTTTTCCTAGAGGAAAAAAACCATAATTACACAACTACAGCAGTCACTGGAATCACGGTACCAGTATTTAAAGTAATGTGCAAAAGTCTTAACCCACTCTCATTTATTTACATTTTTACAATTTAAATGGGAAGTAGATAATCCTTTACTACATTCAGTGATTGTCATGCAGAAAAATGAAGCTGCTGCCAATCAGATGCTTTCCAGATGATCTTGCATGGTGGATGAAAAACTGAAGGGACCTCTCTGTGTTCATAATTCCATTCATTTTGACAAGTTCCCCAACACCACTGGCTGAAATGTAGCCCCAAATCAAGACAGAGCCTCCAAGGTGTTTTACAGATGTCTGTAGACATTCACTGTTTCAACTCTCTCCTGATTGCCTACATACATACTGAAATGATTTGAACTAAAACAATAAATTTCTGTCTTACTACCCCATGTGACCTGCTGCCACTGATTTTCAGTGAAACGTTTGTATAATCTGGAATACCTTATCCTTTCTCCACATTTCCGTAAGAATGGCTTCTTACTACCCACCCTTCCACGTAGAACATTTGTGATGAGGCTTCAGTGAACAGTAGATAAAAAGGGCCAGATGTATCCATCAGAGTCTGTGTCAGACCTTTGTTGGACCTCCCCCTATTTGACACCAAGAGTGGGACAGGAGCCCTGTGGCATATGAGACTATTTGATCAGAAATAATAAATTAAAAAAAAAAATTCCATTTGCAGCCCTGTGTCCTTTTAAAGCTTCATCAGCATTTCTGTTCTGTCAGTAAAGACCAGCAGAGGATATAAAGTATATCCTCTTTAAAGTAAATAAATTGAAAGATTGAAATATGAAGATGATTATCAGTGAATGTTTTTATACTGTGATTCATTCATCTGAGGAATGGAAGCATGTTTTTAAGAGCCAATTAAAGATCAAAGCTGTGTAAGAGTTTAACTTGTTTCGAACAATAAGTCTGGATCACTCTGACCCAGTGTGAGTGTAGTTTTAATCTTTCAGTTCTCATGTCTGATAACACAGGCAAGTACATTCAAATCCCTCCATCAGCTGTCTCTGTAGTTTGTCTGGGTTCACTGACTGAAGCCAAATTAAGGAGAAGTGACAGCATCCACCGGTCTTTACCGCCCTTCACAGAGCACTAGGCTCCATAATGCATACTGGAAGCATCTATCACCAAGTTCATTGCTCTTCTCACGTACAAAAATGGCACTTTCATATAGCTATCTTCTGCAGCAGTTGACAGTCTTCAGTGTACTTTTACCTCGTGCCTTTAATAAATCACAAAAATAAAGATAAAATTGACAAGCTGATCGTCTGAAAACATGAAATCATGAAAGCACAAGGCTACACAGCAGATAAATAGTAAAGAAAAACTGTTGCTCAGTCTGTGGAAAGACTGGACCTCAATCAAAATGTCAACAGTAGGCCACTTAGGGTTTTTAACAAATAGTTTGTGACTCATTGTTATAGATCACAAATTATTTTTCCCCAGCATAGGGAAAATTAAAATTCATCCATCAACCTCCACTATGACATTTATCAACCCGAGCCAAGTGCTATGAATTGTATTGAATAACAATGACACTGAAGATAAGAAAAAAGAACTGCGAGCGCAGAAGCAATCCAAGCTTTCTTCCTCAATCACAGAAGAGATTCAAGTTTTATTTTTCCTCAGACACTTTGAATAACCAGTGGTCATATTACAAAGGGATCACTTCACACGATTTCCTATTTCAGGGTTTCATTTAGCTACGACAATAACAAATAAGAACGCATACAACTGATTTTAAATGATCAACACTGTTGGGGCCACATGTTAGTGATGCATGTTATCTGGGACCAGTGGTTTGAGTCCACTTGTCCGCTTACAAGAAAACATTCCTGAAAGTGATCACCTTCAATAAATACAAGAAATACTTGTGTTCTGACTGAAGCGATCTTTTTCAGGTTTGACAGAGTTCTCCAACATCAAATGACAGAGGATCACGGTTAAATAGGCGTCTGCTGATTTTTCATCACTGCTCTATTAGTCTGTACGTAACAGATGCATTAGTGCTCATAAATACAGAAAAATTACAAGCGCATGGGTTGGTTACAGAAAAGAGCAGCAGTTTACCCTTCAGTTAAAATTGAAAATGAAATTAGTCACAAACACGTGTTTAAATATACACTGGCTTCTGGTTCCAAGAGCAGCAGCAACATTAAAAAACTACTTTCAAAGCAGAAGCACAGGGAAATCAGCTTATTGAACTTGCAAATATTTTTAATTTTCTTTTTTTTAAATGAGACTTTTGCAACACGATGGAACCAATGGGAAGAAATAAATTTTAAGTCACCATTACTCCTGAAACTGTTTTAGTAAACCTTTTTGGTTTTACGCAAATATTATCCAGATTCCTTTCAGGCCATGATCCTTTTTCATTAAAAATCCACAGAACTGTGACTTACTGGACTAACTAAATTGTGAACTGCTGTTTATACATAGTCAATTTCCAAACATAAGGGCCACTTCCTGTTTAAATCTGGGGACAGCTGTATTCTCACACTGACCACATGGGGAAAGTAAATAAACAGCTTCAGCGTTCTGACTCGTTTTAAGCTGTTATTAACAAGATTAAAGATGCTGCTCTGTTCAAGCATCACAATGTGACTTCGAGCCACTGTGAACAAAATCAGGACCCTGGAGGTGAAGCAACTAAATGAAGCATCTTTTAATATTTCCAAAAATCATACACATCACCTAACTCTTGACTGTTGTTAAAATATTTTGTGAAAAGGTCCCATGAAGGCCCTTAAAGCCACAATAATTTCAGGTATTTATGTCGAGACCTGAGTTAACGAAACGTGCGACACGCCCCTAAAAGTCACGGTCTTAACTTTTGCTTTTAGAGATCAGAGCCCTGACAGACTCTGACATTGAAACCTCACACAAACAGATGCTATCTTCTGCCCTTTCTTTGTTTAATGAAGAACAGATTATCGTCTGCAGGGTACATCTGCGCACCAGTTTTTTTGTCAGCAGTCGCGGGGGCTTGATTTTTCCTCTTTTTTCTCTTCTCTTGCTTTGCTTTAGGCCCATGCACCTTTCCTCCAACAGAGCCAAAGAGAGGATTAGATCTTTTCTCTGTGTGTCCCCCTGGCTGTGCTGAAGGGACATGGTTCACTTTCTTCTTCTTTCTCCTCTTCTTCCTCTTCTCTCCCATCCCTCCCCCTCTGGGAAAGTCTTCTGCTTCATCAAAAATTGGTTTAGCGGCTGGCAGCGGGTTTCTCGAGGTGGGCACAGGTCTCTTAGGTTTCCATGGTTTAACATTGCCTATGCTTTCCTGTTGTTTGTACTTATTAAACTTTTTTGTTTTGGGTGTTGCAGCACTTAAGTCATTATTATTAAAAAATAAATGGCTGGGCCTGGGATTGTGGTTGTTAGGAGTATGCCGAGGGGTATGGTAGGACTGGTGGTTGGTTTTATGAAAGCTGATCTTCTGTTTCTTCTTTGGGGGTCCTGGTGTGAGAAGGGCCTCAGAAAAAGATTGAAAACCGCCATTTTTCTTCAGTTCTGGGGAAAGAAAAACAAAAATAATTAATTGGATCTGATTTGATTAGATGATTTTCATCTTTTTCTCTTATGATTGAAAAAACAAAGTCAGATGGATAAAAACTCTTATGTGCCAAGACATAAAATATTAATTTGGTCCTTAACAGCATTTAACTACAACCTCACATGACTAATATCTGTTTAACAAAGCGACGCCAAAATGCTGAAGCAGAGTCTGAAGAGCTAAGTACTCCCAAGGACCGAATAGGTTATGAAACAATTTTTAGGAGCAAAAAGTTGACAAAAGTAATTTTTTTGCACGACTTTGTCAGTATCTGACATGATTGTGGAGGAATCCCCCCCCCCCTCTTCTTTACAATGTTGCTTCAGTCTGCAGGCACTTGTTTGTGCACAGTTCTCTTCGCCAAATCATTGCTGAGCACGGGCACAGGCTGAGGTTTGGACTTTGACTCAGTCACTGCATCACCTTGATTCTCTTCATTTTCCTGCTGTGCTTTAATCACTGTTCTGTTTTCAGCCAAGCCTCTACAATACTTTGGTATACAGAGGAGTTCACAGTAGACTGCAGTGGATGCAAAACAAGCACAATTTTTCACGCCTCCACCAACGTGCTTAACAGATGGTGTGAGGTGTTTCTGCTGATATGTTGTGTTTAGTTTTTTTCCAAACACGGTTTTCTCATATGCAACTGTGCAACACTACGGTTCACACGCTGAACAGCTTTTAATTATTGCTTTGAACAGTTCTTTTTTCAGGGGGGAATGATTGCACAGCATAGGTCACTAATGCTGTGGGGCGATCGTGGCTCAAATGTTGGCAGTTTGTCTTGTAATCGGAAGGTTGCCGGTTCGAGCCCTGGCTCGGACAGTCTCGGTCGTTGTGTCCTTGGGCAAGACACTTCACCCGTTGCCTACTGGTGGTGGTCAGAGGGTCCAGTGGCGCCAGTGTCCGGCAGCCTCGCCTCTGTCAGTGCGCCCCAGGGTGGCTGTGGCTACAATGTAGCTGCCATCACCAGTGTGTGAATGCGTGTGTGAATGGGTGGATGACTGAATGTAGTGTGAAGTGCTTTGGAGTCCTTAGGGACTAGTAAAGCGCTATACAAATACAGGGCATTTACCATTTAATGACTTAAGAAGCAAGTGCACAATTTTGAATTTCATTCAGATGCTTTTGGTGGCCATCAGCAAGCTTCTGGTATAATTCCGGCTGCACACTTGCCCGCTCTTCTTGGCAGAATTGGTAGAGTTTATTTAAATTAGTTGGTGTCCTGGCACAGACCAGGCTTTTAAGCATATAGCCCAAGGATTTTAGCCCATGGAGGAAAGCTTAGTACTGCGCCTAGACCAAGACACGCTACTAAGAGGCGTTGGCCTAAAAATGAATAATAGCTGCAGCCATAAAAAGGATAGATATTTACTGGCCTATTTCTTTATGTGATTTACCTTTAGCCCTGATCTTTATCCTGTGTTGTCTGCGGCTTATCTCTTCCACAGTGTCATAGTGGTTAATCAATGAGGTTGTGGGATGCACTCCACTGAACATCCTCTGTCTTATACATGCCTGTGGAAAACACACAAGACACAGAATTAAAAGGCCTGCAATATATTTAAAATGACATAATAAAAACGCAGCACATGAGGTCAAATCCAATCCTACAGAAATCCCGCTGATTATGTTACTTTTAGAATCTGTAGAAAAAACAACTCTGCGCATGCGGAAGCTGATGAGTAAACCCGAAGACGTTGGATGTGAAATACGCTGTTGATTACAAAAACCTGTAGGAGGTTATATCTTACTACAATAATCTCTGTCTGTGTGTTTGTTTCCTTATCCGCTGTCAAAAAAGTCCATTTTGACCAGAAACATCTGTATGAAGCTGCTATTTGAGCCTCGTAATAAAGCTGGCATAGCCTTTTAACTCTTGTTGTGTTTCACTGCCAGCCGTTTGAAAATGGCTGGCAGTGAAACACAACAAGACTTGCACCACCACTTGCACCACATTTTTGTCTCACTGCGCAATCCCTTACGTGCGCAAACCCTGCACCTCCTTGCAGGTCTACTTTTACTGCTGGTGGGCTTCAGTTCAATTTACGTTGAATGAGTTAAGTATAAATTAACCTCTCAACATAACTAAGCTGCAAAAAATTTATATCTTTAACTTCACGTGACGACTTTGCAGCAAGCTATTGATGATTTGATATTTTAGCTTAGCGTTTATGAAATTTTAGAATACAAATAATGAGAACTCTTAGAATTTATTTATTTTTATTTAACATAGAAGCTGGAAGAATTTCAGGGTTGTTCCTGGTTCAAATGGGTCATGGAAGCTTGTTTCTACAATGGAAAAAACACACACAAAAAAAATAAAAATTGCCAGTCAAGAGCCAAGCTGAAGTTTTAAGCTATTAGTTCAAAATTTCAACTTGCTGACTCAAACTGCTGCGTAAACTGAAATTATGAGATCATTTTGTGACTTTTCTCAGTCAGGCAGTACTGGACCTAAACAGTAGTAGTAAAGAATTATTTAATCAAATAATAAAAGTACTTACAATTAAATATATCCCTTAAAGAAAATATTGTTTCTTTTTGTTTTAAAGAATCTGCTTCCACTTTGGCCTTTATTCTTTTGGTGTATACAAAATGGCAAATACCTACACATGTAATATAACAGACAATTCAGCGTAGACTAAAGAAAGACAGTGAGGGTTACTTACATGGCCAAAGTGTCCCTTCTGTGAGCAGTTGTAGCAGTAGGCATGAGAGTGTCTGCTGCGCTTTGGTTGCTGCTTCACAGGAGGGCCATGCTTAGTCTGTCAAAAAAAAAAAAAATCAAAAATATATTTTTAAATAAAAACCACAATCGGATCCCCCCCGATAAACACGATGGACACAATAAAACGGTGGCTTAACCTCCCATTTCTGTCTCATTCTCCCTCTCCTCTGCCATCATTCCCATGCTCTCAATGAAGCGGACTGCAGTGTATTGTACAGAGAATATGGGGCGCTGATATAAACCACTGATTTCCGAGGTATAGTTAGAGGCCTGTAATGACCCTGTATGATAAGTAACTGTGTGTGTTTGTGTTTGTGTGCGTCAGACTGTGTGTGTGTGTGAGTGTTTGTTGGACACGGGGTCCCGTCCCCTATGGGCCAGTGTTCTGAAAGCCTTCCATGCTCCAGCGCCCACAGCTAATATACACTGATAAAGAGAGAGAGAGGAGACACAGGCAGAGTGCATTTACTGCTAATGTTACACTTACACACACACACACACACACACACACACACACACACACACACACACACACACACACACACACACACACACACACACACCCCTAATGCTATTCTCCAAAACACACAACCACAAAACTGCGCAGAAATTGCCCCCTCCCTCTCTCTCATCCCTGATTCCGAGATTACAAATGATTTGTGCCCCACGTCATTTCTTAAACATAGCTTAGGTAACCTCCCCATCCCCTCCCGCTTCACCCTCTCCTCCGTACACACCCCTGCAAACCCACATCTACACCTCACACTTTTCCCCTCTCTCTCCCTCTCTTTTCCGCTTGAGTAGTTTTGCGGCAGAAAGGATGAATGCTATTAGAGCGTCGCGTCATTATCGGGTCAGGCCTGCCGGGCCCATCTCCATCACAAAGGCCAGGAGATCACAGACCTCTCGCAAGCACAAACTCTCTCTCACACACACACACACATACACATGTGCACCCCAAGGAGATCACAGCCCCTGTCTCGAGCCCCCCACCCGACCTCCACCCTTCCTGCCCCTCTTTCCATTCATCTTTCATGTAAATTGGCTGTAGGTCTCCCTCTGTCTCTCCCTCTCCCTGACCTTGGGCTTGCGTTATCTCCACATACTCTGATCCAGCACACAGAATGAATGAAAGCACGAGAGACATCGGAGAAAAAAAGAGAGAGAGAAAAGAAATCCCCCTCTTATTCTCACACCAACCTGTGATAGTTGTGTGAATACCTGGTGTGAATGTGCGTGTGCATGCGAGGAGTTCTCTGCCTCATCCGATATTAATTAACGGGATGAACGTTTATCCCTCACTCATTTCCTCTCCTTGTTCTGATCTCACACTGCCTATCACGGGCATCTAAACAGAGTGAGGCCCTAAGGGATCACCGCAGCTTGGTGCCTTTCTAAATCTTTTTTAAATGGTTTAGTGAGGAGTGACAGCTATGGCTGTGCAGCGACAGCTAATATGACACATAATTTTAGTATAAATTTGCAGCAGGAACATTTCCACTGAAGTCTAAACCGAGTGGGAAACTGGAGTCAACATCAATGGCTATGCAAAACAACATGTTTTCCTTGTTGGTCGGTATGTGTTCAGTTCTGGATCACTCATAGCGAGTGAAGGGCATTAACTTGAGTTACACAGATTATGTCTATGGAGAGTCTACTCGCTTCGTATTAATGCCATGTACCAACATTGAGTGGAATAATCACCAATAATGAACAGGACTGAATAAAGAGCTAAAATAATTGTTTAGATAAGGGGAAGCCATTATATGCTAGCACTGCTAATGTTTGTCAGTTGGTGGGTTAAGATAAGTATTTCAATAAAAAACAAAAAAATTATACCTCCATCAAAACCTGAATAACACAGCTGGCTGTGGTGGTCATCAGTGGATGCTACACTACATGGACAAAAGCACATGTACCACCTGCACATGTCACCTACAGGAGTTGCTCAGTCGTGGTAACACATGAAGCTGTCGGAACACAGTTTTTGTGCTGATGTTAACACCAGAGGACATTTAGACTTTTACACACTATTCGCCTCGGCACTTGCTGATACTGCTCTGTAACTTTACATGTTCGGCCAGATCATTTCAGAGATTCCTAAACACTTTCAAAAATATGACTTATAGCTAATTGGGAAACATGTAGGAGGGAATGAATGTAACAGACTAACCTGCTGCAGTGGTGGCATCCAATCACAGGACAAAACGCAAAGTCAGTGAGCTCTTTAGAAAGACTCATTCTTAAAAAAGTGTTTATAAAGGCTGATTGCACAGCTAGGTGCTTGATTTTATACACCTGTGGTAATGGGACTGAAAACACCTGAATTAAAGATTGGGACCGTTGGCTGTGATGCACAGTGATCATTACTCACAGTAAGGTATTTCATGCAACCTCAAAAAAAGAAAAGAAACTATGTAGCTAATTTGAAAAGATTTAATTAGAAAATGGTATCTTTGCCGATGCAAAGTCTGATTGTTTCAGTATTTATGCATTTTCGTTCACCTACAGAGTGATTTTTTTTCTTCCTTTTATATTTTTTAGCAGTCAAAAAAGTTAGAGTGACCCAGTGCTCTAGGTAAATAGGCACATACTGCAGGAAATCATCTTTTTGTTTTTAAATAGAAAATACACTGGTTCTTATATAGTGCATTTTCTACTCCATCCAAGCACTCAAAGTGCTTTATACAACATACCACATTTGCACAAGCTTTTTTTGCAGCTAAGTGCTTTCTATCTAACAATCACACACATTTACACTCGAGTGTCATTTTACAGACAGCAACTCGGGGTTCAGTGTCTTGCCCAAGGACACAATGGCATGAAGACTGGAGCAGACAGGGATTGAACCACAAACAAACCCTGCACATGAGCAAAAAATATCTGCTTTACCTAAACATTTCCCAAAAGACCCTGAGAATGTCCATGTCTCTTCATAAACTTGCTTACAAGCATTAGAAGAGACTTTCAGCATCAGACACAACAGGAGAGACTCCCTTGATACCTAAAGAGCTTTTGATCACACACATAAAGCATAAAGCCAGCCTGACCTAAAAAATAAAAAAAGGACTGAAACTGGGAAGAGGAATGACGCGTTGGTTTAGTTTTTGTGTGTGTGTTAGTTTGTACGAGGGTATTTGAGAAGGTCCTGAGGGCTCCACTGTGTGGACATAGACAACCAACCATCCGTGGCCTCTCATGCATGCACGCACAGATACATGAGCACTCTCTCCCTGTCACACACACAAATGTGTTTTCCCACAGTTGTCCCAACACATACACCGTGTCTCTCTAAGCCCTGCTCGCCTCTGCTCCTTGCCTTAGCTGCTGGTGGCAAAGCTGTGATAATCCTTCGGCCAACACAAAGCTCAGACTGTTACAGACTAAAATCTGAAGGAACACACACACACACACACACACACACACACACACACACACACACACACACACACACACACACACACACACACTGAGACACACTGAGACACACACACAGTTATCAAACAAAATCCGAGAAGCAAACAGGCTTGTGTGTGTGTAAGAGGAGAGGGGGGTGGGATCTGAACAGTAACGGGTGGTGGGAGCATAGGGGCCGGGGCCAGCAGCGCTGTTTTGCATATGTTATTGCAGCAATAGGGAGACGTTTGCATATGTTACTGGACCCACAGGGGACCAACTCTGCATGCTTTATCATAGAGAGCAGCCTCACAACACAAGACTACTGGGCTCATACCAAAACAAACAGAGCCTTGTGGTGTGTGTGTGTGTGTGTGTGTGTGTGTGTGTGTGTGTGTGTGTGTGTGTGTGTGTGTGTGTGTGTGTGTGTGTGTGTGTGTGTGTGCGCGCGCAACATACCACTATGTACATATTAGGTTAACAGGGAGGATTAATTAGACTGTTGTGAATCAGAGAGATGAAATGGCTGTAAGGTGTACATCTTCCCAGACAGGATGCATTGAATGAACTGCAGACCTAACCATTAATCCTCCTTTTGTTATGGAATAATAAAAAATAAAAAAAAAAGCATATAAACCGTGTTTACTGTCACTCATCAACAGGAATGACAAAAATCCATCTGCTTAAGGAGACTGCTGAAGGTGGAGGTGGGCATGTTTGCAGTTAGGTAGGCCATGAATGAGGAAGAGGAAGTGGATCCTCCAAATAACCAGATGTGATTCCTGCCCTCTTTGTGTCTCCCAGTTCACAAAGACCGAAACCCTAACCCCGCACCCGGTTAGGACTCACACTCACACAGTGCAATTCCCAGAGGCTCTTCCTATCTCTTCCTGTCAGTTGGTCAATCAGTTTGTAGACAATCAGTACGAGTCTGGATTTTTTTTTTCTTTAGAGAGGAAAAAAAAATGCTCCTGGAATGTAACGATAATGTGATGCAGAGCTGGGAGGCGGTGGGTTGCCACCTCTGGAGAAAACCCCCCTTTAGGGGCAGCAAGTGGCGGTAATCTGGTCACACCGTGGAAGGCGGAACAGGGGATACAAGCTAATCTATTCAAAACCAAGTTGTACGATTTCTTTTCTTAGTGCTCACTGCTGAGTGGAGAGGCTTCTTTTCTGCTGTGGCCAGCGTGAGGCTGTGTTTTCATTAAATATAGGACCCATAGACAACACGTATGGACATGAGAGACACGGATTTAGATATACTACATACAGATGGACCGCGTCTTTTATGCTCTGGTCAGTATTTCAAATCCTAATTTTACATTCTCAGCCAGCCACACACGCACACACACACACACACACACACACACACACACACACACACACAAATCGACACCATCCAGCTAAGCGGAAATTCACAATGACCTGCAAGCCTGCAAGACCTCTGATAACACTGCACCTGTGTGTGAGTGTGTGCGTGAACATGTGCATTTGTTTACATTCCTATGGTCCTGCATGTGCATCCAGTAGATTATCTAAAGACACTTTTACCAAATACTAATAAACTCCAAAATACAGAGTCCCTGGTCTTCTTACTGAGGATAGCAAAGTGTGTGCAAGCTTTGATGAGGACCTCTAAGCCTTTGTTTGTAGTTTGAACAAAGTATTTTGGGAAGGGAAGCACCTAAAAACCCCAAACAAGCAGAACTAGTTTGTCTGCATAATGTCGCCATGAGGGAATGAACTAAAAAAAATGCAGTTTTACTAAATAAATTTGATCAAAATTTGGCTTCAAACAACCAAATACAGTTCTTCACATATTTGATAAAGTTATTTCAATTTAAATATTTATAAAAATGATATTAGCCTTCGTAGTGGCTGGTACATATGGATTTGGTTCCTGAAAGGGTTGTTGCTTTCAGCGTTGTTAATCTAAATTTATATATATATATATATATATATATATATATATATATATATATATATATATATATATATATATATAAATTTCAATCAATTATGTAAAAATTTAAGTGACAATGTAATAACAGTGTAATAACAAACAACATAATGCCATTGAGGTTTAAACACTCTTTGTTCTTGCAAGTTTGGTACAAGGTGATGATTTGTCATACAACTAAATGTTGCTTAATAATTAATTTGTCTTTTTCCTTCCAGAAATCTGATGATTTTAGAAAAATCCGCGTATAGGATCTTGTTTTTAAAATACTTGTTTCTTTGATCACCAACATGCGATTCAAATATAATCAGTTTAACATGACATAAAACAGAAACTGGGACTCTTAAAAAGCCCGTACCAATAAATTCTAACATGATTCCTTAATAATGACTGAAACAATCGAAACAACTGATTATTATAAATGACAATATGCTGATGACGTGAGAAACTGAAATTAAAATAAATCATCTGAAGTTAGATTGTTATAAGGTGCCCTGTGCTGCTTTATGAACTGTGCTATCCGTCTGACTACTGAAGACACACAAAAGCCATTTCCTTTCACAAACACCTTCCCCTTCCTCCGGTGCTGTTAGCGCTTCAGTCTGAGGGAGAATAAAGAGTTGAGGGCCTTTTGACACGGCGAGGTGAGAAGACTGGACAGTCTGTACTGTACAATGATGAGACAGCAAAAACAGCTCACTGAATAGATGTGGATTTAAAGGATTTTTACAGAGCACACTTTGAATTGAGGACATTCTTGTAAGAAAAAAAAAAAGAGCGGTCAGCCAAACAGAAGAAAGGACAGAACAAAAAGTGGAATAAAGATCAAACTTAAACCTGTGAGAAGACTTAATGTTGGTATATTATTACTGCGGGAAAGAGTGCGATTTTAATTAAGTTTTGTCTGAGTGACAGTTAAGTGTTCATTCATATAAAACCATTTCTCTATGCAAACTTACAGCCTACACTGGTTTAATTAGACTTTTAACAGCAGCACCTTTGGCTGAGTATGCTGTAACTTTCATATAATGTCTTACTGTTTCCTAAGTGTCTGATTTTTAAGCTCTTCTGCCTTCTTTTCTGTTCCCATATCCATGTACTGCCTCGTGGTAACATTTATGCTTCCGCCATTGTCTGTGCCGTCCCCCTGAATATTTATTCTGTTGGTTGGTTGAGTGTTGGCTTTTCCCCAAAAAAAAAAAAAAAAAAATCAGTTTACCTCTGATCCTCCAAGGCAACATCATTTTTTGTTTGTGTGTTTCATGTTGTATTTGTTGGTTTCATTTCTTGTTTGGTGGGAAAGAGGGGCAGGTGGGTTCAGAGATGTTTAATGTGTGTAGACTACTTGTGAAATTAAACACACAAGTCCATTCATGTTCTGTTATGCTGGGTAAAAATACTTTTGATGTTAAAAAAACCTCCTGAAAAGATCTGGCTTAAAATCCCTCCCCTGCATCCGTATGGGAGTGCAGTTGCCTGTTTGACCACTGAATGGCGCTCTATCTTCACACAGTGTACAGAAAAGCCCAAGGCTGATCTCAGCGCAGAAGTAGGACTTCGATAGGAGGAATACAATCAGAGTTGTTCATTTGTCTTTAACGCAGCTGGTGTGGGCATCAGGACAATCTTCTCTTAATGCTTTTGCTTAATCTGTCTCATTTGGACACTCAGAGCACTAAAACATTTACTTTTATGAAGGTGAAGATGGTGTGCCAATCACAGAGAGAGGTCAGCAAACAATACCACTTAATAATTGTGTGAACGCAGACAGCAATTTAATTCCGTACAAAATCAAATACAATATCTAAATGTGTTAACTGTAAAATAACACCAGGATTTGATCAGTCTTCATTGTATTTAATATTACTGCAATAAAACATTTATGATATTGCACTGAAATAATACAAATGTTTATAAATTCAAACCAGAATAACAGCTAAAGTGCAGCCATGTTTCTTTTCTGTCCATTAAAAATCAGATTACACACATTATCTACCATTTACCTCTAAATATCCAGTAAATATATTTATTTCTAAACGGTCATATAAACCAAAGTCATAAACCCCACAGAAACCAGCCAAAACATCCGACCACTACTGAGGTCTATTTTACACAACAGCGGAGGGATTTCAGGGTTACCTGTGACGTAACATTTATTAAAGTTTTTTTTTTTTTTAAACTGTCTTTTTTCACAATTAATCTGAGGGAGACCCTCTTTGGAGTAAAGCTTTTTCTTCAGCTATTCATTCTGCTCAACTTAAAACAGACAAAGAAAAGAAAATGAGGATTCCTGAAATATTTTGTACCTTGGAAAAGTCGACTGTCTTAACGAGACATTTTTTCCTATAGAAATAAGAGGATTTAAGGGGCAAAATGTCCTAACCTTGCGCTAACAAAGACATGTGTGAACTGAGCATACCTTCTGAAGAAAGACGGACAGACAAAAATGTATAAAAGGGTACAACATGCTAAATGAAAGGGGAAAGAAAGGCAGTCAGGTGAGAAAGAGAGGGGGAGTTAAAACGGCTTCATTTTGGAGTCGACTAGGAGGGTCACGGAGCGCTTTTTCACGGGCAACCCCGACACATTTACACACCTGTCCCACAGGAAAAGATCAATTCACACACCCTGACACGATCGCAAGATTGGCTCAGCACACACATACACACGCACGCACACACTCGGCAGAGCTGCTGATCAATAAACACCAATGTACAGGTGTCACCATTACTATCTAAAGGGAGGCCAATCAATGCTCACACACCGATATACCTGCACCAATCAGCTTCTGGGCGCACTGATTCACTCTCTCTGCTCACTCTCTTGTCTCCTTCACCATTTAATGCACTCACCATTAACCCCCACCCGCCTTCCAGCAGTTCTCCCCCACCCTCTCCAACTGCCTCTGCCTTCCTCCCTCTCCCTTGTTCATACATATATTTCTGCTATAAAGGTGAAACACATTGAAACTACTTCTTCTTTTTCTTTAGTAAAGACACTTGATCTCTATTAAAGTAAAAAAACAAGCATTCCGGACGTTTGCTTGAGCTTTAACCCTCGTTCAGAGTCTCAAAAGTTAGAAGAAAGATAATTCCCACTTCACATACACTCATTGGTTAAAGGCAAGGGAGCATTCACTTTCTACCAGAGGGTGGCACTCTGGTCTTAATGCAACAGAGCAGGGTCTGGGCACCAAGAAAAAAAAGTGACTGGGAGTTGTATGTTTGTTGTGTGTATGCATGCACACATTTATGCATGATATTTACATGAATTAAAGCAGCCAGAATACAGATAGCAGGTCACTAAACCTCGCTCCCCATCCAATCATCCCTCCAGCCATCCATCCCCCCCTTAATCGTGCTTTCCTACTGGTCCCTACATGACTTCAGTCTTTCCACCCTGTCCTTCTCTGTCCTCTCATCCTCCTCTTTTTTGTCTTGCGTGTAGTTAGCTATGAAATAGAAATATGGTTCTTTTAGCCTCTTGTCAAAAAGACTGTTCAATTGGCCCATTAGATATTTAACTGGTCTTTAAAGCTGATTATGTGGTGTATATGTAATAATTCACCAATGTGTGCCATTCTATTTTATTTCAATCATATAAACACTATAAATCTGAAATATCACCAGTGGCAAAAATATTTATTAATCTATAAAATCAGAGAGATTTATCAGTAATATAAATGAAAATAATTATTAGTCACACTTTCCACAGTCTGACCTCAATGCAGAAGTGGCCAAAGGCAATTTGTATAAATTTAAAAAAGCCATTTGTGTAGCAACTTGAGTGCAGGTGTAGTTGTAGGCATGCCCACGTAACAGAAATCATATGACCAACAGACCGAAAGAAAAGTTCAAACAAGTCATGTTGGCGGCAGGGCCTTCTGGAAAACAAAACATATGTCGATGGCAGAACTTTGCACCGGCCGACCTCAGCCAGATAATACCAGTATTTTGGGAGTTTTTTTGTTATATTTAGTATGTAGAGTATTAGGTGGAAATCATAAGAACATAATAACATACATGGGGGTAGTGACATGGGTCTGCAGGAAAAGGAGTGACCCCACACTGTAAGCTTCAATGGAAAAGAAAGGGGGAGAAGAAAAAAAACAGGGCGTCTGTGGGTGGGTGGGTGAAGTGGTGTTTGCGTAGGAGAGTGAAAAAGAAAGATAGACTGAACAGCAGAAGTAAACTCCGTTCTTCAAAAAGGAAACAGTTACATTTTCTACAAGTGCTACAGTTGTGTTAAAAAAAAAAGGTGCTCAAATCTGTATGACACAGACACAATGAAAATGTTGTGGATATCTTTTTACCCCATTTGCTGCTCTATATATTTGTAGGAGGAGTGTGTGTGTTTGTGTGTGTCCATGTGTGTCAGTATCGTACTTTCTCGGTAAATACCCCAGGGCTTTGTGGTCTATACTGTGTGGTTTGGAGGAGTTTGTTAGTTGAGGGCCAGGTGCAGGCAGACAACAGATACACTCATGGAAGATAAACGGACCCAACACACACACAAGCACGCACACACAGCGAAGGATAAATGGACCCAGTAGCAGGGAGGTCTGACAGAATGCCTTTTCACACCTGGCTGAGCCCAGCGGAAGGTGACAGAGTCACATCTCCCAAAGCGAACACACACACACACAAACACACACACACACACGCACGCACACACACCTTCTCACATTGGGGAGTTCAGGGTCATAAGCAGCATCATGAATAAAATGAGGCTGTCTTAAACAGAAGGAGCTCTGTGTATGCATGTGTGTGGGTGTGTTTGTATGTGTGAGACTGTGTTTGTGTCTGCGCAGGCCCCTAACCCCCATGCCAGTTTGGATCTGTAACGACCTTCTGCTCCCAGTGCTTAAATGGCTTAAATACTTCAATTAGACCTGGGTCACAATCCTCCACCCGTTAAAGCACACCATTGCACACACAAACACACAAACGCACATGCGGAAGTGCAGCGGGGAACAAAAAAACAAAATGGTTTCATCATCCCGCAAGGCGACCGGAGACTTTCGTCAGCATGTTCTCGTTTCGTCTGTGGTTCAAAGTGAAACTCCGCTGTAAATCATAGAGGCTCATCCGCCAAACACAGGAGCAACAATTAAACTCAACTCCCATCTTCTCTGCCAGCGTCTCCCCTGGAACTTCTCTGTCCCGCTCCCTCCTCCCACTTCCTCCTCCTCCTCTTTCCATCTCTCCCGCCGTGCTACCCTAGCGCTAACGATGCTGCCTTTTCATTAGACAGCCCCTGCTAATTAATCTCCATAGAGGAGAGTGACAGACCTCCCCTAACACACACACAGTGCATGCCAAGATATATGCAAACACACACTCTTCTTCCCCCTCTCTCACTCCCTCGTCCCACGTGGTGTTGGCAGCCCATTTCATGCTTTATCACGTCTTTTAATTGACAAACAAGCTGCTCTTTTCTCTTAGGCTGAGGTCTATATCACCCCCTCGCTCAGATGCACACACACACACACACAAACATACAGACACACACACACGGAAGTAAGAAGCCAAGAAAACTAGTTATCTTTTGAGATTTTGGATAAACACACACAAACACACAGATATAAATAAGCAAATGCCTCCCCACTGACATATGGCCCATGTGACTGTCAAACAGTTTTCTACTCTTTGACACATTGTTTCTGTCTCACACAGACACACACACACACACACACACTAATGTCACATGAGCACTTGATGAAAGAAAAGGAGGAGGACAAGTTTCCCATAACTTTTAGTACTTCTTTAATATTTTACTATATTTCTTACCCCCACGCTTCACTTACCTGCTACAGGGCAAAGTCAATACCAGTCACGACTGACTTATTGACTAATCACATGACACCTTTGCCTCTATGAAACTCATGGAAACACCTCGTTGATTGACGATTCAAAAATAAATGTAACAAGAAGATCAATTACTCTAATTCAGCAGTGGTGAGAGTCCGGCTTAGTGCTAGTGCAAAGTTTTACAATTAAGTACATTTATTTTTGTTAGTATTTTCCACTGAAAAATACTTTAATGAGCTATTAATTGATATGTTTCACTACAATGTTGCTTTATGTATTTTTTAAGACAAATTTCAGAAGGTAAGATGTCTATTTAGATTGGGCTTTATCACTCCTCACTACCATCATTTTTCTTTTTTTATCTTTCTTGGCTTTAACTCAGACTCTGAGCAGAAATCCTACATAAACGTGGTGCAAACTAAACCCACACAAATTGCTTTTCACAATTTCCCAAGCTTAATAAATTTTGGGACTTTCCACTTAAAACCACTCGTTCTGCTGTTCTCAGGTCACCTCCTTTTACCTCCTTTGTTTTGCTAAATAATTTATCATGAATATAATAATACAAAAATTGTTTGTACCATTAGTTACATATTTAATATTTTCAGTAAAGTAATGAATCAAATATGCACATTTACAAAAGTTTCCACTTGTACTCACTGAAGAAAAAATTCAAACCTAAACTAAGACATATTTGGTGAAACATTCTATAGAAAAACAAAAACACATTTGGTGTTTAATGATTTCCTGTTTTCACTTTTACTGTCATTTGTATGAATTCATACCACAAGTTAAAAGCAGCTTCCCTTATTTTAAAGAGCTATTAGACAAACGCAAAATACAAATCTCAGAATTTTTATCTATGAGCTCAAGATTCGAGTGCGAGCAGAGGAAACTACTGAACGCCATCTGAACCCTTGATCCAAAAGGTATACTTGACCTACACTTTACTCCTTTCCCCTGCACACAGTCTGTTCGACTTTGGCATCGTTTCTAAAAAAGAAGCGGGACCTTTCTCATTTTTCAGGACTGAACCTGATACAATATTAGCCTCCTTTCACAAAAAAAGAACTAATAACTGGAGAAATGGAAGGAGTGTGAAGAATTCTGCTATGACACTTGCTGACAGAGTTTTTCTGTGAAAAGATACTCACTGTCAGGTGATACTGTCTCCAGATTTCTGGACAAGCCTGAAAAAGAAAAACACACACACTGTGTCATTAAATACCTTTTACAAAGCTTTGTAAAAACAACAACACTTTTTTTTTTATACTCCACCACAATGAATTTTAAATCAAACAATCAAGATGTGATTGTAGTGCAGAATTTCAACTTTAATTCAAGGGTTTTTAATGAAGTATTCAACAAAGTGTTTAGAAATTACAGTCACTTTTCCCCATTTTGAAAAGCTCAAAAGTAATTGGACAAACTGGCATAATAAAAAAATGAGAGAATAGTTTTATAGTAGTTAATACATAGATGGAGTCCTTATTTTTGCAGTCTGTGCTTTTAAAATCTGCAGGTCTGTCTTCAGTCCTGCCTCCCTACGCTCTCTTTTTTCAGTGACCTTACAGTAAACGTGTACTGGGGCAACTGTTATTGTGCTTTGGTGCTATGTAAATAAACCTGAACTGAAATTAAATTCAATGAATCAAGTAAGTAAAAAGCATGCTCAGCTGAACTAAGATCAGGTGAATGACTTGGCCATTGAAGAATATTATTGTTAGTTAATGTCTGCATTATCCTTTGGGTCATTATCCATTTGCTGTCCAACCTGTTTTGCAACATTACGCTGGAGCTGAGCAGACAGCACAGCCCTGTACACCTCAGAGTTCATGCTGCTACTTCTATCTGCAGTCGCTTCATCTAAAAAAACAGTGACCCAGTTCCACTGGCAACCATACATGTCCACGTCATCCATTACGCTTCCTCCACTATGTTTGGCAGATGGTGTGGTATGCTTCAGACCATGAACTGCTTCCCTTCTTCTCAATATTTCTCTATTTCCATCATTCTAGTGCACGTTAATCTTGGCTTCATCTGTTCAAAGAGGGTTTTTTAAAGCACTGTGCAGGCTCTTTTAGATGTTTTTTGACCTCCCTATTCTTGAGTGGAATCGATGGTTTGCACCTTGTTGAAAACCCTCTGTTATTTCCATTCATAAAGGTGTCTCTTGTGTCTAATCTATAACTTCTTTTCAAGACTGAACCAGGTTGTAGACCTGACCACTCCTAAAGTATGTGCGTAATGATTGCGTCCTTCACTTGCACTGACAGCACCTTGGACCTCAGGTATCCAGTTAACAGCTACTAAAGCTCAACATTTGGAATCAACTCCATATTCTTTATCTCCTAAATTTGTTTATCACTCAATTGTCCAATTATTTTTGAGCCACTGAATATTTGGGACTATGAATAAATGCAGTTCACACTTCAGTCACATATTGATTTTTTAAAATCCACTGTGTTGGTGTAGAGAGGAAAAAATACAGATAAACTGTCCAAAAACCTGTGGACCAAACTGCATTTATACCAGTTTACTTGGACTCTGACAGTACACACAAAATCAGGACAAAACATTTTGAAAACATCAACATCAGATTTTTAAAACACAAGGGAGAGGTATGAAAGTCTAACTGGTGAGAGAAAAGACAAGAAAGACATTCAGAGGCTGAATGGAAACTCCTGGCAGGCCACGGAGTCATTTGCTTGCCCGTCTAAGACCATAAGTCTCTTCTTGCATCTCTCTCTAGAGTCTGATCACCTTGATTTCTCAGTAACTATTTTCTATCCATGTGTCTCTCTGCAGTCAGTCGGTAAGTAAAGCAGTCAGTCGTTTTGTCCCAGTGTGGCTAAAGCATTATCTCCGGGGCTTCTCCACGCTGTTCCTTAAGCGTTCCAACATCCTTTCCAAACCGCCACCACTTCCCACTGGGAAATTGAAAATGCCGCAGGCAACAAGATTTATCTACTTACATACCTACTGAGTCAAGAGAGTGTGTGAGACAGAATGAGGGAGACAAATTCAAGCCTGTTCTGTGCAAACAGCACTGTTCAGTCACACCAAAGTTCCTCAACATATTTTGTAAAATATATAAATTACAATCCCACTAAAAAGTCACTAATTTGACCTCAAGTGTGGGTTCAAATCCCGACCTTGAAACAGCAGCCTGTGAGAACAGTAGGTACTTTTTCTGGCTTAATGTGATCTGTTCTGATTTGAATACATACAAGAACAAATATGAATTTCAACAGCTGCATCTTCCTCCACCTCTCATCTAGCTCTTTTCTTTTCTTCAACCCCCCCCCCCCCCGTTTGCTCTCTCCCTCCAGACCGCCAGGGTAGTGTGTTGTTGTCGAGGGCGACAGGCGAGGCGAGCGACACACTCGCGCTCCATCAACCGTCTGTCTTTAATGAGAGACACAGAAAGGCCCAGGGGACTGAGACCTGACTCTCTTTCTCTCTCAAACACAGACACTAATACATACAGTATAATTTGTGAGTGTAAGGAAAAGAGGAGAAAAAAAGTGATACGTTCCAAGAAAAAGGTAATTACAATGCCACACAACTTTGCACCTTTGTTTGCTGTTGGAAAACAATATGCAAAAGAGTAGAATGAGATCAATTTGAAGATCTGGATGACGAGCTGAAAGGAATGGGTTTAGAGATTGAGAGAAAGAGAGACAGAGAGAGAGCAAGAGAAAAAGAAAAAATTGGGTTATGTGTGTCCTGGCCTACACTCTCCCTCTGGTGTTCACCTGGTTACTCATCCATTACACAGAGCACAGTACATGACTGACTGACGGAGAGACAGGGCGCGAGAAGGAGAGAGAGACAGCGAGAGAGACAGCGAGAGAGAGAGAGAGGGAGAGAAAGAGTGGGGTGTGAGGTGGAGAGACACAGACTGACTTCTTGCAGGGTTTTCCATTCTGTGGCATTAGTGTAAATGGGCAAAGTAATGAACACTGCGGCGGGATAATTGTCATTGATGGTCATTAGATTCACCCTTCAGTGCCAACACACGCACACACACACACACGCACGCGCCCATAGCTGGAATATGCAGCATGGCAGAGACATAACTAAGCTGTAATTACTGAAGTGTATCAATTAATGTGAACAGCAGCGTTTGCTGACCCCTGGTCACTCATTATTACTGAAAGCGAAAGAGGGAGGGAGTGAGAGGTGGAAAAAACGATGATAGTGGAAAGAAAAAGTGAAAAACAAACCACATTTATTGTGATGAAGGCGGTTTTGATTTCTATGTTCAGCAGTAATTTTTATTAAAAGCCCAAGCCGCAGTATCAATCTGTGGCAGTTCCCATGTTTTATCATAGAGCAAAGTGAAGTTGTGTGTACAGTAATTCTTCATATATGCATTTTACCCCAAAACATGTTGCCTCCCTCAGCTTTAAGCATGTGTACATGCATGTGTTCAGTTTGGTCCTGTTATGCAGTTTGAGCTTCTTTGTGTCAAACTGGCTCTCTGGTTAAAACTATAAGTGTACATGTGTTTGAGCTCTGTGGTCTCTTACTTTCAGTGGAAGAAAATATTAAAGTCACAGCAAAGTGATTTTTGGGAAAGGCCTTTCCAGTCTCAGCTGGGCAATACATTACTTTAGTTTAGAAGAGCCTGACTGACCTGCACAGAGCCAACACCTCAACTACATATCAGCTTTACAACTAACAACGCCAGGAGTTATTGCCCAACAGAAACAACATTCACCATCGTCATGGGAAACCTTCACAGAGAAATGAAGGATTCTCATAGCTCCCATGATTTGGGAATATAATGTTCAACACTCTGGAATGCGTATAATGTTTGCATATCCACAATTCTGGATCATCTAGTGCAAGTCTGACTCTCAAGTAAAATAAAAGTGGGTGTAATACTCACGTCAGGGTAGTGTCCCTTCATGTTGCAGCGATGACAATGTCTGTTCCAGTATGAATTCTCACTGCAGGAATCATAAAGATGCCCTGGCAGGCTACAGTTGTTGCAGTGCCTTTTGAGACAGTCACGGGCTGGGTGGCCTGGAGTCCCACAAAGAAAGCATGGCAGCAACTTCTGCACATACACACACAAAACGTGGTTAGAACCTTTATGTACTTATAAAAGTGCTATATGAGCCACTATGTGGTGATCAGGACTCACTTTAGGGTCAGGACAGTTCTTGGAGAGATGTCCAAAATTGTTGCAGTTTCGGCAGTTGACGTTCTTATCAGTATAGTATCTGTTCGACACCCGCTGCACTGCTATCCTGACACCTTTTCTTTTGTTATAGATTTGAGCCTGAAAAACACAAGTTTAGTGCATTAATGGCATCACGGTGTTAGTGTAAGGATCAAGAAACTCTGTAGCCATACAGGATATATAGCCACAGGGTTTAGTGCTTGGTGTTTGGTCGATAAAGCCTCATCATTCACTTTTCTGTCAGGACAAAGCAGCTGCATCAATAGTTTTACAAGATGAACTCAATATTTTTTGGCAGCTATGAGGAAAAAAACTCATGCTACTGGGTCTAACTTACTGATGTTTACATTTAATAAATATATATTTGGAGTCAGCTGTTTGTGTGGCTGCATTTTATTAAAATTAAGCAATAGGTCACCAACACTAGGCTAACTAGGATATTCTGTCAGCTTCAGTGCTTAAATGTTTGAGGCCATTTCAATACTTTTGCTACGACTGAGTCGCTAAGTTGTTGGTCGAACACACATTTTTTTCTCTGTACACTACCACGGGAATTTCACACTAAACAATCAAGATGGGACTGAAGGGATTTTACAGAAGTATTACTTTAACTGTTTTCACTTTCATACATAGTGCCCCAGATGCTCAAACATAATTGGACAACAGACTGAGCAGGCAGTTTCATGACCAGGTGGGGCCTGTTGTTATTTAATAATACATATGGAGCTGGCTTTACATGTTGAACTTGCATTAGGATTTTTTTTTTACCAGAACTCTTAATAATCATTTCAGTATAAAATAACACAGTTAAAACTATATGAGTAATGCAAATACTAGCTTTTATGTTTATTTATAGTTGATTTTGATTGATAGAAACCAAAAACAAAGCGGCAACAAACAGAAAGCACTAAAAAGCTGCTCATTGCCACCCACCTCCTTGTCTTTGTCTGAAACCAACCAAGTTTCACCTTCTGCATCAACATCTGGAAGAGAAGAAGAAAATACATTTTAAAACAAATTTAAGGGAGAAGACTATGCTAGGCTCTTATTTTTCTGTTATAAGGTTTATTAGTTATTCCTGAATGTAATACAAACCAACACAAAAAACCTGACATGAATTCATCAGTTACTGGGTAATGAGCACTTTAATACAAGAAAGTAAGTGAACAATTACAATTTGCAAATTTTAGAATAACAAAGGGATTGCAGTTACCAAGCATAACATGTTCACACACACAAGTCGTGAGCCATGGTTTTTAAGAGTGCCTAAAAGCAATTACAATGGATGAACATCAGAGCTGCATTCAAACGTGGGGCTTTATATGACAAATGAGTGAGAAAAAAACAAGAGGAAAATATCGTTTTTGAAATCTTTTCTCACAGTAACATTAAACAACAATTGGAACAAATATTTGATAAGAACTGATAGATTCAAGTGTCTAGATCCCACCCCAGCAGGAAACCCTGAGGAATAACTTTAGTTTCCTGTAAGAGAATACTATGCATGCACACACGCACACGCAAACACACACACAGAAACTGACACAGTCGCAGCCCAGCACATCTGTATGAGAGTGGCACTAACAGCACCCTGAGGGAGGCCGCTGTATTCTCCTCAGGCCCACAGAACTGTAACTGACATCCAGAAATCGTAACATACACACAAACATACGCGCAGAAACACACAGACATGTGTATTCGGCATAAATTATGTTCTGATAAGCAATGACCCACACAAGCTGGCGTGTTTTCACACACACACATAAAGTCACACCCATCCGTCGACCCCTGCGATTTGCTGGTTGACAGTCTTTAGCTTTTAGACAAATATACAGCCTTGAGCCATAATCAAATATTCCACACTCCTTTTTCACCACTCTCGTTTGTTCTTTCTTTTACTGACTCTATCCAGCCCCTTATCGCCATTCTGCTCAGCCCTCCCTTCCTTTGCTTTTGCTCTCTCTCTCGTTGTTTTCTACCTCTCTTTCCCCCCCACCTTTCCTCCCCGGGTGAGCGGCTACGGAGGGAGGTTATCACCTCTCTTCCCTGTCAAACAAATTAAAATGGCTGCTGTTTGGATGGGGCTTCTTTCTGCCACGACCTTCACCTCCAAAAAAAAACAAAAACAAGCAAACAAAAAACCAATGCAAGCAACCTAATGTCATCACATAGGTAAGCTTGAAATTTTGACTCAAAATCACCTGATGGTCCTCCCATAGCTGATAAATTTGGAGAACGACCTGTAAAGATGTTGGTATTACCTTATACCTATCATCTCTAAAAGGAAAAATTATCCCAACAGACAGATGTTGTATTGCATCTTCTTGCTATATATTCATGATGCAGTGGTCAAATGTCTATAAGGTGTATAGCAAAGTGAACGGAAATAAGTTAATTTAGGATGAAAAAGAAATAACTCAGGTGAAAATGGAGAAAGTAGCAGGCAGAAGCAAATCAGAAAGTTAATTAACTGAACTAACACGCCTGCTAAAATTGAATGATAATGCATCAGTTTCCCTTTTTAGGGCTTTTTTTCTCCTTAAATTAAGCAGATATAATCCACCATCATAGATGATTCCCAAAAAGTTGATTCTGTTCATCTAGACGTAGCCTTTTCAGAGGGTGAAATGTTTTGTTAGGCATCCAAGTGACTTCTTCAGTCTCAGCTGACTGCAGGCTTCTCCAGCCTTATAAATGGTACATTTGCATAATGACTGAAACTAACACCACTGACAAAGAATGGGCTGTCAGGTCAGTTTCTTGATCATTAATATATAAATTGTCATGACTACAGATCGCCAAATACTGATCAATGAACACTGATCAATGGCCATGAGTATTATTCACAGAGTTGGGTAATGGCTGCAATCACAGCACTGAAAGATTGTGAAAGATGTAGGCCTCCTTCTCAATTAAGAGATGGTCTTTCCTTTTAAAATAAACGGCCACCTTGTCTCCCCGCAGCGTTCCTCCCTGTCCAGGATGTGTACATGCTCATCATTGAAAGAGTGTCCACTGGCTTGTAGGTGTGAACAGATTGCGGAGTCCTGGCCTTACAAGTTAGCTCTTCTATGTTGTGCCATCCGCTTAGCTGCAGAAAGTCTTTCCCAAAAGTCTTCAAAATGTTGGGGTCATCAAAATGTTGATGACCCCCAAGACTGTAAGACAAATGTGAGACAAGTCTTTGTGTTCTTTTTGGTTAGCATTGGTTTTGTCCTCAAATCACCAGTGTATGCCATCTTTTCTTAGTCTCTTTGTGATTATTGAATTGTGAACTTTGACTTTAACTGAGGTAACTGAGACGTGTAGTTCTTTAAATATTGTTCTGGGTTCTTTTGTGACCTTTTTGATGAGTCGTTGATGTGTTATTGGAGTAATTTTGGAACACCGGACACCCCTTGGGAAAGTTCGCCGCTGTTCCATGTTCTCCCCATTTGTGGATAATGGCTCTGTGGTTCTCCCAAAACCTCAGAAATGGCTCTGTAAACCTTTCCAGAATGATCGATGCCGATGACTTTGTTTTTCAGATGTTTTTAAGTTTAGATCATGCCATAATGTGTTGCTTTTTAACATATTTTAGCCTATTTCACTTTGTCAGACAGATTCTATTTAAATGATTTTTTGATTCAACAGATCTAGCAGTGATCAGGCCTGAGCGTGGCTAGTTTTCCAAAAAGCGTGGTTAATCACATTAAATTTGTGATTTGGCAAGTGGGCAATTACTTTTTATGATAAGGCAAGGTAGGTTTAGATAGCGGTTTAGATAGCTCCTTTCCCATAATAAATAAAATAATGATTCAAAAACTGCATTTTATTTTACTCAGGTTATCTTTGTCCAATAATAAAATTTGTTTAATGGTCTGAAACATTTAAATCAAGAAGGGGACAAAAACATTTTCCCCATATAGTAACTTTATTCATTGGTTAGCTGTTTTAACTATAAATACAATGACAAAGCCCAAAGTAATGCCTAATATTAAACTGTCTGAATAAAACAATTTTTAAGACATCAAGTAAAAAACTAAATAAAGGCTCATCCTGAAAAAGCTAGAAGATACCATTTTTATTCTAATTTATCAATTTCACAGAATAGCGTTTCTATCAGTTAATCAATGAATCCACAAAACTATTTCAGCTCTGCTGGGGGTGGGGAAAGTACAGCGACAGATGACTGTTTAATCTTCTGGTTTGCTTTTGTATGTTCACTTCAGGTTTTGAGTATTTACATTTATTATGTATGTAAGCTGTATCACATTGTCTCTGTCTATGCACATCACTTTGAAGTAACTTATATTAAACTGTAGTAGTTTAGGGTGGGTGTGATGGTGGTGGTGGGGTGTACTGATCTAAGTGTGAGCATACTGGGGGGCCTCTGTATGAAGAACGCATGTGTGTCACCGGTATCCAGCAGTCAATGGGGGGAAAAAAAGGCAGGGGTGAAAGGTGCGTGCATGTGTGTGGTGTGTGTGTGCATGTGTGTGAGCAGGCGTTAGTGACTCAACGAAAGTCATTCCCAAAGCACCTCCCGGGGGGGACTCCCCAAATAAAGAGCAGGAAGCTTTCCCTTAATCTAACCCCCTATCCACACACCCCAGCCCGACGCCCCCAACTCGATGCCCCCACCTCACCAACACAACACACCAAATAAAGGGTGAAGCTCTTTGTCACGGCCGAGGAATCAAACACATGGGTGGAGGGGTGCTGGAGAGGAGAGGAAAGAAGAAGGAGGGGGGCTGTACACAGGGTAAAAATATGCTAATCAACCTTGAGGCCCTGTTCAATACCAAACCCTCGTTCCATCGTGGCCCAGCAGATCTGAAGGAGTCTGGAGCTCAAAAAGCAGATGGCAGCGACATCACCGAGCAGCTGAACGCACTCAAGAGAGGCCTCCGCCATGTTGACTCCAACTGTTCAATTTGAGCAGATCTAATGGCAAAGCATTCCTTACAGCCATCTTAGTGGTCTAAACCCAAATATCCTGAAGAGAGAAATGGTTGTTTAATGTTAAGAGCACCAAGTGGTGCTCAAGTCATCTGCTATGACTCTCTGAAGCAGCTCACTGACAGCGTTTACTGAGGGTTCCAAAGACTTAGATTCTGCAGGACATCTCGTACATTATCTCATCACTCCATCGTCACGGGAAATGCAACACAATGACATGGAAGAGGGGGAGAAACAGAGGGAGAGATTGATCAGGGGAGAGAAGGCAACAGATGCTATCTGTCTGTCTCATAGGTACCCTGATTACTAGAAGATGAGGAGGAGAGGGGAGGAGGCTGCGTTCCTGTTCATCAGAGTCGGCAGAACAAAACAAAAGGGGTGGGGGGGATGTATGTGTGTGAATGCTTTAAATCTGTCTCTTCTACCAGTGAGAACAGAACGGAAGTGTACATGTGGCTAATGAACCATGAACACCCAGCTCTCCTGGGGTGACGTGCACACACACACATGGGATGAGGCCCAGACAGGATGGTTTAAGTCTGGTAAACCAAGGACAGCACTGAGAACATCAACGACACAATCAACTGCAATTCTAACCAGTTACCAGTTTCCTAAAATGTGTGTGTGTGTGTGTGTGTGTGTGTGTGTGTGTGTGTGTGTGTGTGTGTGTGTGTGTGTGCGTGCATTCATGAGTGTGTCATATACAAGCTGTTCTCCCCTCTGTCCCAGCAACATCAAAGGCTTCAATGGATCTGCCTTACCCCAGTCTTTTTCCCTGTCCCGACACTTAAACAGGCATCCTAGGCCAGCCCGCCCATTATACAAGCTGCTGACCAGACCCATTAATACACACGCACACACAGGCACCGTCTCACACACAGACACACGCACGCACGCACACACACACACACCCACACCCACAAAGGGAATGTGTAAGAGGTCTTGCCCCCCCCCACCCCCTCCCAAAATGGAGGTTATGTTTGATACCAAAGCGACAGGGCTGGATTAGCAACACTATACATGACAATGGTGAGGGTGGGTGGGAGTGTGCATGCTCTAAGTGTGTGCGTGTGTGTGTGAGTGTGTACAAGAAAGTGTTTCCTTTGTGACATCACCCTTGCCCTACAGCCTTCCCTTCTGTCCAACAGACATGTACAGAGCACCACATTTTTAACTCCTCTCTTTAATTTGAGAGAAAAGTCTGACCAAGCCCGTAAAACACAACAGAAGATTGGCGGAGATTTTTATTACTATGACTAGCGGATACAGTGCTGTGGAAACCCAGCATCGCAGAAAGAAAAGTATCAGAGTCGATGTCTTCACTCCATACTGTGACATATTTTTGAACCAACATGCTGTCCTGAAACCCAAGCTAGCTGCATGTTGCTAGCAAAGCTAGCAACTGTATGTATTCAAAACTCTCCACGAATAAATAAACAATTCACAGTTGTTGGACTGACAGTAGCCTTTTGGAAAATTTTAATCATATTGTCATAAACCCTAGTGTGCAGATGTTTGGCACGTAGGGAGTAGATAAACAGCTGTACAACCACACTACTTACTTCAAATTCCTTTTTTCCAATCTCTACTTATCTCTCTGTTAGAGAGAGGTGGTTTCCATCCAAATGTAGCGCAAATGTTTCCACCCACTAACATTTTTAGATAAACAGCTGGTGGCACCAATTCTCCAGTCTCGCAGCGCAGAAGAAGAGGGTACGCCACATGAGATGTTTTGGCTCAAAAGCACAAGTGTAATAATTATGTGAATGGTGACTGGATTCAGTTCAGGTATTTTCAGGTTCCTGGTGGTGTACATGTTGGCCTAACAAGAGTAGGAAATTAATTTACACATAGGACCACACAAGCATCTGGGACTGATTGGTGCGGCGCTCCATAAGACTCCCAGTTTGGGTACTGCCTACTCCTGACAAGGTCATTTCGTTAAACTGAAGTTTGATGAAGTTGTGCTTTTCTTGCCATTACCAGTTGAAACCAGCTGTGACATCATGATGTAAAAATGATATTATTTGTGCTGTGTTTTTTTTTTACAGTACTGTTCACAACTGCACTATCCTCAATGATTTGAATCACCTCAGCCAATATGTAAAATACTTTTTTGTAAATTAAAAACAAAACAATGTATATATGTGGATATAAACATACCTAGAGCCCGAAAAAACGTGAATGCTGATGCTCTGTGGCAAATATTTGCATCATTTACAAAAGGGATTTGCTGCAATCTGTCTGGAATGAAAGAAAAACATTCTTGAGGGTTATGAAAACCTTTTTTTCATGATTAGATTCTTAAGGCAAGACAGAAAATCTCATGGCAAACAAAGTTTCATTTCAGGCTTATAATAGTTTACAAGATAAGAGATATTTGGGGATATTTCAGTTTGTGTTCTTTTCCCTGGTATTAACTGGGCAATATAAAGCAACTTATGAATATCAATGTTATGAGAGCAATAAGACTGTATATGCACATTTAAATCTGACACCTGTTCACTCCTTATGTAGAAAACGATTCAAGCTTTGAGTACTGCCATCTTTATGAGAAACATATGAGGATGTTTAATTTCTAGACTTTATTTACATTATTTAACAACTAGGGTGTCTTTGTTTTTACCTCAAGAGAATCAAGTCTGTCTGCCTCCGTAAAAAAAAAATCACATAGGAGGGTTTGCTTTATATGTCTGTGGGTGAATTTCATCTATGCTATGGTGGCAAACCAGCAAGTCAAAAAGGTTAAAGATGGGTGTCATCAACTGAGAGCCGCACCTGGTCCATATACGGATCTTTAAAATTGACCCACACGTGCCTGTAATTTTACACATATTCCTTCTGTCAGTTCAACAGGCAAAGGCAAACTGTGCTACTCTGTCACTTTACCACCGCCCAGGAGGCATACTGATATACTTGCAAGATAAAGCACAGAAGTGCATAGAAAACTCTTATTTTTAGTGTAATTAATAAGAAAAACAATGGAATACAAAAATATCTTTTAAAAAATAAAATATTTCTTTCATGCTCGTGATGATGTTTTTGGCAGTATGACATGTCTTATGTCATACTGCCAAAAACATCATGGACTCAAAGCGTAACTCAAGAGAACATTATATCAAATACTATAAGTTATATTAGCTTTATTTCAAAAATTGTGGTCATGACCACAGAACCTAAAGAAACCAGCGACTGTAATGGTATTGACCCTCGGCCAGATAATCAAAGGCAGCAGATTTTAAAAAACGCCAAAGAGACAGATTTTTTACACATCTGCTTGGGTGGTCAAACTATTTCTTTCTGCTACAAGATTCTGGAAAACAGCCCAGAAAGCGTTCATTAGCCTCACTTTGATCAAACAGGATGAAATTACTATCAAAGACAATGTTTAAAACTAGAACCAAAATGATTTTCCACTAATTTTTTGCCATTTCGGTGAAAAACCGAAGACGGATGCCATCACCGTGGTCCCTGTTGAATCTGCCTTATGTTCAGCAAACACATATTTCAACACAGCCCGTCTGATTATCTGATATATCCACCACCCCCTCCTCCGTGACACATCGAGCGCTCACCCCCTGCCAGCCTGTGCCACCTCCTCCCCTCCTCTTCACCCTCTTCCACGCCATGTTGGCAGGCAGGGCAGGGCAGGTGGCCAAACCTGTCAGTCAAAGTACCATCGCCACGCAGCAGCACCACAGACACCAATTACCACACAGCAGGGGCGCGGCCTGGCAACCGCATGGCAACCACATGGTCCAATCAGGGTACACAACAACGGGGACCAGAGAAGGCCAAGAAAAGTGAACGAGGCTGTGTGCCCCCAGTGTGCCTGTGTACGTGTTTTCGAGTTATCCAAAACTGAGCCAAAACGTGTCCGGGACTGACAGGAGACACGTAGTCACTGTGTCTTTTTAATATCCGTTAGCTGCCTCTTTAGCGCAGATTTTCAATTCAAACTAGAAATTATCTCCATCAATCTGCTGATAACCAGAGTGGCTCTTATTAAAGACACAGTCCTGACTTGTACCATCATATCGTCACCGATGATTCAAAAAAGGAGGCTGAATTGAAAATTGACTCATTTAACTGCCATAAATATGCTTGGATCGCTGGTGCTGATGACACATTACATGACAATAAAAAAAAAAAAAGAAGAAGTTACAACTCATATTTTTTACATAACACTTACTATCACAATGATTTGTTCATGTCTCAGTATCGGATTAGATCATTGTCTGGGACTTTAACAGCCGTGAACTTGGGAGATTATAGACTGATTTAAAGCTACAGCAGCACTTTTTTTTTGGCTGTTAAGAACAAACAAAAACACATAAATCAAGAGATGGAGCAGTCTAGAAGAGTTATTCTGAATAACTGTATTTTTATAGACACTATAAGTGGAACAAATGCATATGTATTCACAAAAATGTAAGCTTCATACCAAACAGATTTATTAAAAGATTGAAGTCTGACAAGCCAGTCAAATGTTTTTTGCCCATTAACTAATTGTTTGACATTTTTTAATGAAGCTTTACAGTTACGTCTCTAAATGGTAAAGCCATGTAAATAAACAATGACTACATTGCAAAGTGTTGGCAGTGCCCAACCAACACTCCAAAATCCCAAAATTTTCCAACTTTAAAGTTTAATCCTTTGTGCTTATATAATTGCCTGAATGAAAAAAAGATTCAGCTTCATTAAAGCTACCCATACGTTAAAAAAAAAAAAAAAAAATCAGGATGGAGTTTCCCTAAATCAGTGTTGTGGTAGAGCAGACTATAGTCAACAAGTATTTCATGGCTAAAGTCGTACTTGTGTAAGCAGACGCAAAATGTCAAAAACATTACACAAAAAAAAAAAAATATCTGACCAAATTATTCATGGTGCCCCTTTTGTCTTCTGTGGCACAACACGCATCGTCTGTGAGGGGCAAATATATTTTAATAAAACCAGTGAGTTGCAACCTCAATTTCATTTTGATGAATTTCCTCCTGCGGGAGTGAGCCAGGCAGTGGGCGGGAGGGTGGAAAGGCAAGAGAAGAAGCGGGGTGATGGGGGCTGGGAGGCAGATAGAATTTTCATGATTGTTATTTTTGTTATTATACAGAAAGGGGGGGAGTGGGTGGGGTGGGGTGGTGGTTGATAAACGGCGTTGGTTAATCTGAGCCATTCTGCGGAGCGCTCCATTATCGGGCAGGTTGGGCACGTCGAGGGGGTTATTTTTCCGAGGGATCTTTGGCCCCGGTAATTAAGCTCCATTCACCAGGCCCTGTTCCCCAAATTAAAAATTTGTCATTAAGTGGAATTCACCATAATGCCTTTTTATCTGCCGGCGCTTCAGCATGTGTGCATGGATGGGTGTGTGTGTGTGTGTGTAGGAGGGACAACAGCAGAGGGCAGCCAATAAGGGGTTACACTCTGGTCTCATGCACATACAAGCACATACATGAATACTCACACACACTTTGAGAAGAAATGGCAAATTAAAAAAAAAGAAAAAAAAAAAGAAATAATCCTGGACAGCAGTGTGTGTGTGTGTTCGTTTGCAAGTGGAAGCGCGCGCACACACACACACACACACACACACACACACACACACACACACACACACACACACACACACACACACACACACCAACAAAGAAACCCTTTCAATCCTTCAAATCCACAGCCTTTAGGGTAATTAAATAATAGTGCTTTAAAGTTTTAATTTAGATTTGGCTTTTTCCTTCCTCCTCCTAGTGTATGCCGCACAGCCCTCCCTCTCTTACACACACCCAAAACAGCCCGTCACTGCTGTGGTTGTAGACTTCAACCAGCAAGATAGCCCCTCGATCGGCAGGGTACATTGGAGGGAGTGAATGATTGAAGAGCAGAATCTTTGTCTCTATAGACTTTATAAAACAATACAATTATTAGTCTTTAATTAGAGCAGCCCCTCTGTGGACCAGGGGACAGACAAAGAACAATAGAGGATTAGAAAGGGAGTGCCTAATATGGCTCTTTTATCACTTCACTCAAATATAGCTGCAACCAGCTGTCCTATGCACCTGGTAGGCAGAAGTTAGAAGTTAGATTCTGGTGCAGAAGGGAGTAAAACTACATCACCTATTTCAAACTAAAAAGACCTATTTTTGATCTCAAATGATCTACAAATCAGTAACTGTCAACAACATATTGCAACATACATAAATATAGGGATGGCCTGGTTGTGGCCTAAGACTTTAAGGATCCATCACATAGCATCTCCAGGCTCATACTGGACCTCTAGATGTCTGTCACTGTTCAATGGTTTAGTCTGAAAAAGTAAAAATGACTTAACCATACAATTCTTCTCGCTATTTATTGAGTCAAACTAACAATTATGGAACCATATCAAATAGACAGCTTGAGTTTTCTTTATTTTAAACTACATAAAAGACAGACTGAAAGTGGGAAATGAATTATCAGAACCAAAACCGACAAAGGGGTGCAAACTCAAACTCTGATTAACAATGATAGAACTGAGTACTTGCAATATGAAAAAACACAACACAAACAGGACCTTTGATTTCATGTGATGTGGTTGAAAATGTAAAAAGCAGGCTTTTTTTTTTTATTTTTTGGCTTTACACGACCCAAACACCCTGCCACTGTCCTCCTCCCTCCTCTTCTTATCAGAGATACATGGATACTCCCCTGACACGTGACTAATATTCCACAATCTTGTGAATGCCACCAGAGAGTATAGGTTAAGAAACAGGGCCCTAAATGAACATCTTGAGGTGGGAGGGGGGCTGAAAGAAGAGGAAGAGCAGAGGAGGTGGAGGAGGCTGAAATGGAGGAGAGAAAAAAAGAAAAAACAGGAAGATAGGAAGAGGAGGGGGCGGACAGATGGCAGAGGTTATGCCTGGCTGAAAGGGGCAAGACGGGAGGAGGCTATTCAGGATCTGTGTGCGTGCAAAGAGAGGAAACACCATGCCCTCACTTCCCACATGCAGAAGTCATTCTTAAGAAATCCCCTCCACCTCAATCTCAACTCCTCATTTGTAGACCTCTAAAAGGCATCAGATGAGTTTCAATAAATGTCTGAGCCCCTTTCCTTTACCATCAGCCCGATTGACTGGCTAAGCTGATTCCATATTGGCTTCAGACTCGGTGATGAACAAAATAATTACATTTTCCAGCATCTGATTGACAGACTAGACTGGTTAAGGTAAACTACAGATAGAGCTGAACAACAACATGCTGTCAAAATCTCCAAGTGTGTCTGTGTGTCTCTCCAAAATACAGCGAATGGAGGAATGGCAGACTGGCAGGGGGGCGAGTGCAGAGAGATAGGGGGGTCTTATTTACTGTCGTTTAATTCGCTCCCCTCTTTTCCATCCATCCCTTGGTTTTTCTGACAGGTAATAAAAAGCAGGAGCTTCCTTGACAAGCCCATTTGAATTTGGATTGAATAATATAACTGTAGGGTTTCCCACATAACGCTCTGTCCAAGCGTGCAGACACCACAGATGCTGGCAGCCCCCATGCCTGCCAGTCTAAGTGTGTATATGTGTCAGTGACACACACACACACACACACACACACACACACACACACACACACGCTTACGTCATAGTAGTTAATGCAGCAATAATAATGAATTCCAGCAACTAGCTATCACACCAGTCTAATATGTTAATCTCCACATGTGCCAAACCTTTATTTCTTTTTTTTGTCACCACACTCCCCCTCCCGATTCCCTCTTCTTCCTTCTGCACCTCTCCAAGATCCCTTCATCCCACCTCCTCTTCTCGTCTTACCTCATCCACCAGTCGTGCTACCTCCTTCCAAGAACCCCTGCCCCTCCTCCTCTTCCTCTTTCAGAAGCAGCTGAAAATCCCATTCCCCGTGGGGCAGGCTAAATTGAATTGGCGTGTTTATATGAACAACAGGGCCGTTGCTTTAATATACCTTAGAGTTTATGCCTAATGCCTCCCTGCTAATACCGCTGGAGTTTCAACGCTCACTCAACACACTTGCTTTTATGGAAGTCATAAAAGAGACAGAGGAGTGAGGGATGAGGATGGAGAGATACTCTGGAAGTGTGCTTGATTTTGTAAACCATGGGGAGAAAGAGAGGAAGGAGTGAGACCCCCGTTAATGCAACTTAACGAGTCATCTGTGTTTTGTCACACCTCTTTAAAAGATCCCCACCGCTCTAGAAACCTACACACACACACACTTACATACACTCTCTATGCCTCTAGTGTGAATGAATAGAAAGACAGAAGACACAGAATGGTAGGAAAGGGTTTTTCTGGATTTTTTTTTTTTAATATATATTAGTATGTGATACTGAACAAATTCCACAGTTTTAGTTGATGGAGTTGGTCATGCTCGTCGACTTGCAAACATTGTCCATTTTCTTTCCGTCTACCCCCACTTTTTTCTTCTCCTTTATTTCGTTTCCCTCGCTTGTCCCCTTTCTCTTCTGGCACTGTGTCCATCTACAAAAGGCCCACAGTACAAAGGACAGAAACAGGCCTGATACACTCAACCCAATTACTATTGATCAGTCTCCACTCTGAGGACAAAAAAAAAAAATGCTCACCTGCACGCACACAGCACACACACACACACACACACACACACACTAATCTGTAAAGATCAAGTCCTTTAGGGTGGGTATTTGTCCATAGCTGATTTTTAACACTTGGAACCAAAGACTTAAAAAAGTAAATAAAAATAATCCAACTCTTTGAAAGTCTACATGATCCGAAAACAGTGGCTGGTAACACAGATTGTTTAAGAGAAGAGGGTGATATAAAGGTGAGCTGCCAATAAATAAAAAAAAAAACATATCTGTAAAATATAAAAACACAGTATTATAAATGTGAATTGAAAGTGTAGTTTTTCACTGTATTTTAGATATTTCTCTTTCCTTTTTATTAGGTTTAATGTCTTTCCTCTGATTACAAACAATAATACAAATTCTTCATGAAAGCCAAAATCTGTGAATGCTAGAGAAAGATTTCTTTTATCATCCAACTAGACAAAAAGTAGTGGTATCAGTTATTTTAAAGTGCCTCTAAATCTGCAACATGATGGGAAACTTAACAATCAAAGTTCTTCTACAATCTAGATTTCATACTTTTTTTTTTTTTATTTGCTGTTCTTGACAGTTATTATCTTTTAATTGAGTAATCAGAGAAATTCAGAAAAGTGTAATTGATTAAAGTGTAATTTTGGCAGGATTACTTGTACCAGTTGGCTGAAACAACTAAAGCAGAGAGTAATGTGACTTTTGCATCAGCTCCACTTAAATTTTAACTTAATTTAAGATTGTTTAAATCTTGCTCTGAGAAAAACCTACATTAATGGAGACAAGAATGACTGAATGCTGTGAAATGTGAATACTCAAAGGATAAAAGTCCTTGAGCTGCTGGAAACCCCGAGGACATTCCAGCTGATCCGCAGGGAAAAATGGGGGGGGGGAAAAAGCTACATCAGTATGTCGGCTGCGTTAAAACCCAAAGGCTTTTTGATCCTCAACCAAAACATTTAAAAGTTTGTAAAGCCCAGCTCGAAGGTGCATCCACACACACTTAGACACACAAAACTAGTATCACATTAAGGGTGTGATGAACTCTGCATGTTGTCTGGAAGCCTGTGCCGAAATATCAATGACTAAACTCCCCAACGAGTCGGTAACTATCTCCTTCGCTCTTGATTTTATCCCCAATAATTAATTTTCTCTCCTAACGCCGACTTCGGCTTTATCGGTCGCTCGCCGCCAGAATCTCAGCATTTCATTTAACCATAATCCCCCGGATAAAGGGGCGGCCTAGGTGTGCAAATGCACAGGCATGCGTGTGCGCAGGAGCACACGCACAGGCGAAGGCTTAAACTTCACAGACACAAACCGGTTACACATGTGTGCAAGGAGAGTTAATCATACAATATTGAGGAAATTTGATAAATCACACATTTAGACACATTAAACCTCTTTACAGGAAGTCTGAATGTAGACTGCGGGACATAGTGTCCACTGCTAGCCGTGAAAACACTAAAATGCATCCTGGATAGAAACTGGATTAACTCAGGAAAAGCCTGCAACCTGGCATAGCAACAAGCCCCGTAACCAGGGCTTGGTCTTGTTGTACGGAAGCATGGTTGGGAATGGGAGTGGAGGAATAAAGAGATGAGATGGATGGAGTGAAGGAGGGTGGAGCTGAAGGGTTAAGGGAAGAAAAGCAGATTGTGATATGGATGTACGCTTGTCCTTAGCATACGCTTGCTGTAGCCATCTGTAGTAGATCATGTTGATATATTATGTTGCCTTTATGAAGTTATGGAAATCTTGGTTGGTCACAACATTTGAGTTAGAGACAGAGACCATTTTTCTGCATTGTTTGCATAAGGAATGTAAGTCCATTTTAGTCTTTCAAAAGAGATGTGACCAAAGAGGCATGACATATCCTGCCAGTTAAATACACAATGTTTCAGTGTGTCTGAGAACATCGGCCACGAACTACAAAAAAAAAAAAATTTAAAAGGAAGAAAATGACTGGATAATTTCTTAGATTTAGAGAGCTTTTTCCCTTTACATTTATTTTATCCCACACAGAATAAACACTGATTTTTTTTTTTTCTATTTTCTCATGGTATTCCCCCCCTCATGACGACTGCTTAAGCATTTAACGTGTTCCTTAACACCTATATCCTGGTATTTAAGGGCCGATTAACTAGCAGACTCTCAGATACTAATGGGACTCCTAATTAGTGCTTTATTGAAGGCAGGTGTGATGGAAAGGTCAACTAGTTAAGCTTACATGTGTTATAAACATGCAGAGGGCACTTCCATCGATATGCAGCAATCCAAGAACGTACAAGTCAATCAATGAGGGAAACAAAGGCCAAAGAAATCTGCAGAAGAGAAAAGGTGAGTAGGAAAGAAACAAAAAAGCAAAGAAGATGAGGGAAGGGTTGGACTGACTGAAATTAGTGAGTGCCAGCTAGGCCAGACCAGGCCCAGCTGGTCTCTGTCTGACGAGTGCCTTAATTAAGAGACATGGGGAGAAGCCTTGGAATGGCCACATACACACTGCCAGGAGCCTCTGGAGAGGAAACTGCTAAACAGGCACACTTGTGTGTGTCTGTGTGGTACACTGCCAAGAATCTCTCTCTCTCACATACACACACACACACACACACACACACACCCTCTGGGACCTTGTGAAAAACATTGCCTTGCTATTATTAGGCAACCCTTTGCATACCGAAGCAAGTGTACAAACCCTAAATGAGGTGTATTTGTGTGTTTGGGGTTCTCCCTCTTATCCTGTTGACTGTTAAACTGAACTTATGATTTCAAAACAGACAGCTCCCCTCTTTGCTGGCGCCGGAGCTCTGAGAAGTAGTAGAGGTGAACCAGAAAGTGAGTACCCCCCCCCCCCCCCCCCAAAAAAAGGGGGGGGGGGGCTAAAAATGAAGCGAGAGGAGATGGGGTGATTGTGTGGATCCATGACTGCCTTTACGCCCCCCCCCTCACCCTTCCATCGCTCAGTCCTCTTCCTCCTGTTCCTCAGCCCAAAAACGTATTAATATTAATACATATCCCTCAAACCCCGTTCCCTCAATTCCACCATCCAAAAAAAGAAAGAAAAAAATCATCACCCTAGGCTACCAGTTAATAAAGCCCTCTCGACAACCCCTCCTAGCCCAAAAACCAAGGAAAGACAATAAAGGGAAAGTTCTCGGGTCAAATAAAAGAATAGAAATTAATACAGTCCCACGGGACCTCCCTCTGTCCCACTGTCACCCCCCACAATAATTTGATTTCTTATTAAGTGATTGCTTAATTATAATGATTATTATTGGTAATTGTAATTGACATTTTTTTCCTCTCTGCTAGTCTCCTCTGTGTCCCTTCCCTCCCAGTCCTTCATTTAAAGGATGAGACAGTTTGTGAAAACGGCCACATTTTGTGTAACTACTTGACCAAAAGCTACAGTTACGGGACCAAGCGGACTGCAAGGACAAACAATGCAGGATTAAGGTGTTGAGGCCTAGAAGTTTTATTTAATCAGACTTGAGTGGGTGTCTGTGTGCGTGTGTGTTTCTGTTGTGTATTTGTCAAGATGTCTTACACTGTAGCTTCAGGGCACTGTGTCTGCTGCAGGTCTCCGTAGGAAGAAAAAAAAGAAAAAAAGATCCTTGCTCTCAGTGGGATATCCTGGTTAAATAAAGGTTCAAGTAGAAGACAGGGATTCCCTATTCAATCCACCCACCACCCCACCCACACAGACACACACATACATACGCATTAAACTACAGTAGGGACCCCCTTGGTCTCCAGTTTATTACCCCTTCCTCCAGGCCACAGTTACCGCAAGCAGCCGGTTGTGTGCTATTGCTAAAAGAAGCCCCTCTCATGCAATGTTACATCTCACGCTCAAAAAGACAAAAATCCCAAACCACGGTTCATCAGCAGCAGCTAAAAAAAAAAAAAAAGCAAAGCGTTGAAAACCATTTCATTTAATGTCACATTCTCTCTCTATTCGGAACTAAAGATGGTGAAACTTCGTTCCAGTGGGCCATGGCACGGTTATTGGGCTCACCTCAGGCGTGGTGAGGCTGACACACACTTTTCTCTTTAGATGCGCACACCTTCACACTCCAACACACACACACACACACACACACAACCTGGCATCGCACCTTCACTTTCGCTCTCAAACGTCCTCTCATTTCTACAATACGACATATTAAAAACAAAACAACCACATTTCATAAAAAAATATCTCAAATCAAACTAAAATGGGTGAAAAAATAAAACAAATTTAAACCATCTCAAATTCGGGAATCAAAATGCCACTCCCTGACCGACAGATGGTGGCTGTGCAAAGGTTTCTGTAAATGTAGCCAAAATGTTTTCTCCTAGATTATATTCAAATGCTGCCCCTCACTCACGCTGAAGAACAAACAGCCACATTAATACAAATGAGCACCTGGACCCGCAACCGCAGATGTCTGTGGGTGTTTTTGAGTCAAAGTTTCCAGGAAAAAAAATAGCAAAATTTTCATAGATTATTTTGACAAAGATTACTTTCAGACAGGATGGCTTGTTCTGTCCAGATGCAGATAAAAGCGGTATAAATAAACTCCAGATATCTGCACACAAAAAAAGACACTCTGCAGTAGAAGCAGCACAGCTGAAATTAAAACGTGTCCGTGATAACTAAAAGCAGGGGCAGTATTTTGACCGTAATTCTGCAATTTGAATAACAGTAGATGCAGAAAATGTTGCAAAATATAAAACATAAAAAAAACTATTATCGCTACAGTTTCAAAACACATTTTAATAAGAAAATAAATGTGATTATGTCACATACATAAACTATAAATCTAACATTTAAATGAATTTCAAAATCAATCCATCATGACATTGCGACAACTCATATTTGGCTCAGACTTAAAGCTTCATATGAACAGTTTCAAGTGCAGCTGACGTGCTGGAAATCTGAAAACGGCTCGTGAGACAAAAATTTGCTTTCGTTTTTCCTAAAAATAATGGCATTTGAACCAGATTCGCAGCTTTGTACAGAGCCACATCAGGTCACGACTTATGTGGGAAGGTTCAACAGCAGAACCATCAGCTACACACAGACGGGGCTGACAGACAGCGCTGGATATCAGTTTGTGCAGACAGAAATCCGGCCGTGTTCGAGCCACTCTGAGATCTTAGCCTGGAGACAAACCGTTCCTGACAGACCGACACCGTGGCCGATGCTTTTCAAGGCCTGTCTCATCCACTTTGGCTTCTACCGCTCTCATCTCTCTCTACCTCTGTCTGATGCTGAGCTCTACTACCTGTCCGTCCACCACGATTTTTTAGATATAGACTCGAGTGGTGCTTCACAATTTCTACTTCCTCTATCCTGTTCTTTGTCACATATGTAAGCAATTATTTTACTCAATTTTCTTTATGAAACCATTTGGCAAAAGACGTCCTGAAGCTAAGTTAGAAGAAGGAAGAATTCAGCTGTGCTGATTTTCTAATATTTAAAGTACAATTGAACAGAAGAACACAAACACGAAATCCAACAATGATAAGTTTCTATCTCTGAGTCTGCAGGAACAGCATGAGGATTATCCTGCACTATATTTCACAATAATAAATAACACAAGCTAACAAGTTGCACTGTGTACAGTGCAAAGCATGTCCAAAAATGCTGCAAGGGGCTAAATAATAAAATCTTTAATGAGTCTACACAACATAAATACATCTTAATAAGCAAAAGATGAGCAGTAAATGCTCAATTCATTTTAACAAAATATGGAATACTCAATAAGGAGATTTTTCTTTTTTGCATTACAAAAACCTTCTGTTTCATTTACTCGATTCCAAATGTCATTACATTTCAAAGGCCGCTGGCATCAAAATGATTGTTCAATCAAAAGCTTTTTTTTTTTTTAGATATGAAGGCACCGGCCATTCAACTGAATTTCCACCATTTATTTTGCATGCGCTAATATTAGGCCTACACTGTAGTCTCATCTAATTTGCATATCCTCTGAAAAAAAGAAAAAGAAAAAAGGATAATACAAGTCAAACTATGGCACAGTGATTTCATGGTGTGTGTGTGTGTGTGTGTGTGTGTGTGTGTGTGTGTGTGTGTGTGTGTGTGTGTGTGTGTGTGCCTGTTCAAACACACTGTGTGGTAGCGTGGGTGTGGCGTTACACCTCGTGTGGCACTGGGCAGCCAAGATAAGAGCTGATCCTATCCATGTCTCCCTTCTGCAGCGCCTGCCCGCCCGCCCACCCACACGCGCGCGCGCACACACATGCACACGCACACCTACTGCACTACCCAACGTGCCATTGTAATCTCATTTTACAATCCCGATGCCCTGTACATAAACGTGCACTCTCACACATAATCAGAGCAAAAAGAAAATACACACAGCTAAATCCGTATTTCACTTTGTGCGTACACTGGCATGCAACTTTAGAGTACACAGATGCTGCAAGAAGCAGCAGAAGAAAGCTTTAGGCCTAAAGTAGTGTGGCTCATTCACACATATAGCTGAAAACATTTGTGCAACTACTTTCCACAAACAAATCTGAGTATGGAACAGCCTCTCAGGACTATAAAAGATGGCACACAGAAAATGATGAAGGAAGAAGAGGAGAGAAGTGAACAGACTTACCTCGCTTTTCTCTGAGTCAGAGTTAACCATTACATACAAACACTCACTTCTCTCTAATTCACCAAGACTTTCAGTGAAACACACACATTGACACACACACACTCAGGCTCACTCTGATGTGATCGGCCACCCTGATAGCAAGCCAGAGCTGACTCTAAGCCTCAAACAAAGTTTGGTGTGCACTGACCAAGATCGAGGGGACAAAAAAAAAAGCGAAGAGGAGAGAGCTGGGGGTGGGGGGAGAGGGGGGGGGGAGTGTGACCATAGAGTGAAGTTTAACCACTTACAATTCAAGTTTAGCTTCAGCACACCCCGCCTACACCGCAGATTCATTCACGGGGAAGTAGACGCACACCTCTTCGGGTGGGAAAGGCACTGAGCTGGATTTTGGGAAGACCTGTTTTCGCTCTCTTGTTCCGTCTGGTTGCTGCTGCATAGCTGCCGGACAGGCAGACGGCCCTCGCTCACCCTCCTTCTCTCAACTATCTTTTCTCTCTCTCTCTCTTTTTTTTTTTGTTTTACCTATTCGTTGTCCTTACAGATCCACCCAGCAGGACCCGCTACTAACAGCTAGGTGACAGATAGCCACTCAGACTGTGTGTGCATGTGTGTTCACGTTCTTGATTAAAAAAATTATTTTAAAAAAAAAAACTTATCTCAAGGGGTGAGAAAAGATTAGATTGTAAAAGTATGTGAACAAGTGACAACATGTAGGCGGAAGAGGGAGAGAAAGAGGATGAACAGATTAAATTTCTGCAGGCGAGAGGGAGAGACTAAGTGTAGTGAATGTGATTTGATGGTGATGCTGAGATGGGGTCTAGGCGTACAAATACTATTAGTCGCTGCTGTGCAAAATGGTTACACACACACACACACACACACACACACACACACACACACACACACACACACACACACACACACACACACACACACACACACACACACACACACACACACACAAACAAATGCAGAAACCAAAGCTACAGAACTCACAACATGGCATATAAAAAACAGAAATCAATCTTTATATTTGAAGCCCTGGTTTATGGATGTAACGATTAAGATTAAGGTTGCCATAAAAATTCAAACAACCATATCTCAGCGACCTAAAATTGGCCTTTTTCTCTGAATATCTTTTCCAAGTAAAAAAGCTTGTGAAATGAATTGTAAAAGAAGAAAATGATTCAGCATACGATTGTGTTTTTAAACCTACACCATCAGAGAGGTGGAGGCAAGAGGGAATCAAAACTGTGTCCCAAACATACATTCAAGTCAGCTGCAGCGCGTACTTCACACAAAGATGTATCAGCAAGCGACATTATCGGTCCAATACTGGCTCGTCACACATAAATATGTGCCGTCCCATTTAAACCCATCTGAAAACGTGCAGCACATGTAGCAGAGTATGCAACACTTTAGAGATGCGTGTATAAATCTATGCAGATATATTGATTATCATGACTTCTTGCATTCCTTAAAAACCCACTACTAGTCAGGTTACATTTAGTACACACTAAATCATTTGACTTTTTGTTAGTTTTTTCTCAAAGATTTAATAACACTAAATATTTTTTTCATAATTCTTCAAAGAGCTATAAAACCAAATTTTCAGTTGAGATCAACAGACATCTTATTTGATTATTAATTTAATTAACTGGTGACAACCTTTAAAACACAGTTCGTGAATTTTGCTTAATCATAAAACAAACTGCATAAAGCAAACTTCTGTCTTTTAGCTCTAATGGTTACCATCTATTTTTTTAAAACACCATTTATTTCTAAAAGAAGCTTTTTTTGTTTCAAAGAATTACAAAAAAAAGTGAACGATGTATTTCTTAGGCAATGCATCTGCAGAATGGCACATTTGGTGCACTTGGAAATGTTTTACAGTGGCAGGAGTGTGGCTCACTAATGTGTTTTAATAGTTTTCATACAGCACCCCACGATAAGCCCTATCGGTTTTGGAATGAATAGAAAACGGTAATCTGGGATCAGTTCAATTTTAGTTTTTGTGCTTTTCAGAATTTTTTCTTAAGATTTAAGAAAAAATTTTTTATATTTTGGCCCGTTTTTAGTGTAAACGCCCAACATACTCAGGACCAAGTTTGAATTAGTGAGTTGTATTAAATTCAGGCACAGTTCAAGACTACTCAGGCTCATCCCTTAATTTCCTCGCCTTTATTTCTCCTTTTTTTTGAAAAACTCCCCCCCCCCCCCTCCCCGATTCCTCTCACTTTAAGACCCCATCCACACCACACCCATGACCCCCCATGTGCAGACATGAGGTCAAGCTCCAAAGATCACAGAGAGAAACCAGACGAGAGAGACAGAGAGGGAGAGAAAGACAGAGACCTAAAATCCTCCTTTCCTCCCAAAACCAGGCCAAACCTCAAGCCTTCCCACCAGCTACAGACCCCCTCCTTTAGCCCAGTTGTGTGTAGAGGAGGCAGTGAGCACTCTTGCAGAAACATCAGCCCAGGGAAATTCAAATGAGGAAGAAACGGTGAGAGGGAGAGTGGGAGAGAGAGAGCACAATAGTGAGAAAATAGGATAAAAGAATGAGATGGGAGAGCGTTAGGTAGGAGGGAGGAGGAGGAGGAGGGAGCCGGAGAGGTTGCTGAGGCTGCAGGTTAAGATAATGTGTAGATCTGAAGAGATTTGCAGGGAACATTTTTATTCATTTTTTGATTACTCCCATCTCTCCCAAACCTCCCCTCCCTCTCCTCCTGCGTTACCGTTTCTCCGTTTGTTTGTTTTTGGCATTAGCGTTATGACTGCTGGTATCCACGTGTATGTACGCATGCATGCTGATTAGAGCCAGAATATGTTATAAACACAAATATTCACACTTTTGCAGACTCACACACATATATCAATACATAATGCACACAAACATATTTAAAGATGCATCAGAGAAGCGAGCAGCTGGGCAGACGGTGCCAGGAATGCTAAAAGCTTACAAGTTCGTAAACATGCAGACATAGATGCTGCTTATGTATGTACAAACACGCATTCACACAGATTGTTCTCAGTGCAGCCTAACGCCTGCTTCTTATCAATGGGCTGTGCAGGTAGACTAAGTGTTCTGAATGAACTGGGCCACACAAGAGGTGCAGCCCAAATACAATGCCGTGAAAATATTTATTTGATGAGCTGAAACATGTAAGTATGGAAGCCCGTTTCCGCCACTAAAAAAAAAAAAAAAAAAAAAAAGGATCCGTAACTCAAAATTCCGAGTCATTTTCTCAAAATTTCGATTTTTTTTCTCAAAATTTCGAGAAAGTAACTTGAAATTTCGAGTTAGCGCTGCCAATCAGTAATCTACGTGAATTCCTTGTTACCTGGAAGCTGAAGCCCTCAGCTACAAATGCTACAGCTAAGCTACCGGTATTATATCCAGTCGTGAATGCACAGATTGCTGAGTGTTTTCAGCCTGGCTTCACAAATGATGAAATCCCTGTGTTATTAGCTGAATCACATGGTGTTACTATCAGCAAACGTACTCGCGAAAGCGCCAATTTGTTGGGATCCATTTTTGAGTGCGCGTTCCTCTGCGCCATATGCTTCCGGGTAACAAGAAAGCGACCTCATTCACATATATTTTTGATTGGCAGAGCTAACTCGAAATTTTGAGAAAAGTAACTCGAAATTTTGAGTTATGGATACTAGCTTTTTTGTTTTTATTTAGTGGCGGAAACGGGCTTCCATATGTAAGCATGACAAATATGCAAATAAATAAGAAATCTAGAAAGGGGCAAACACTTTTTCACAGCACTGTAGGTCTAACTATTTCTCAGTACAAACAGGAGTCACGATTAAATAAGGTCACAAAAGACAGACACACAACACACCCAATTCGCTGTGAGACCCTCCTTCCAGGTTGAGTGAGATGGAGTGGTCGCCAAACTGATTCCCTTGACCCAGGATCATCCAGCTTTCCAGGCCATCCGAATCAGATGAATCGGACTCAGATTCGGATTCTGACTCTTCTGAATCCGATTGTGAACTTCTGGACTCCACAGTCACAGGCACACCTGGAGTCCTTTTCCTTTTCTGAGCATCCTACATGGATGAATTATACACGCAATTAGTGTGCATCAGATGTCAAATCCTTTATTTATTTATTTTTTTACCTTGCAGCTTTACTGAACTGATCAAATGACAAAGCAGCGATAAAGGTGATGGTTTGTGAAATTGCTTTGTCCTTTGTTAAACATCATTACTTCACTGCTAGCATTACACCTGCAGCACCTAGTCATTCACAAGCCATGCTACAGCTCAAAATGGAAAACAGCAGTAATTAAGCCTGGTGCCAGTGACCACTGAGAAGTAGCTTGCAAAGGACAGAAAAAAATCAAAAATGAAGATGGAAGCCAGATTTCTGATAATGTCTCACAAATTACAAAATAAAGGGGCTTTAACTTTATGGTGACTTTTGCTATGTCTAAGAAGACGTTCATAAAAGTCTTCAAAGTTAGATGTCCACATGCTGGGCGTAATCTATTTTTACAGCTCATTTGAGCCATTGGACATCCTTTTGTAATAAGCTTCATATTTAAGTGACTGGGAACTGTGGATTTAATCCCCTGACCCCATTCTGTGCAAGACCATATGCAAACATTTATCTGCTGCTAGTATGAGGCCCCAGCTGGCCTAGTTTGTCAAAGTTGCATTAGTGTCAAAACCTGAAGTAAAAAAATTGGTTTTACTCTTCACACGGACATCTGGCAGACTTACCGCTCACACATACTGTCATCAACATTCAGTCAGTTTTGATTATGACTGACAAACTCAGATTTTAAGTTAAGTTAAGGTTTGACTTAATACCCAAGGCACCAAAAGGCAGCTGATCTTGGATGGCTGGAGGAGTAACCAAATTGGATGGGCAATTAAGTCCAAGACTACAGGGTGCAGCTGCAAACTGACGTGCTGAGCTTCAGCGCTGTTTCAGTGTCCACAGGAATTGTTTCAGAGGTAAAGCATCTGTTCCTTAGCATGTTTAATCTGCTCAGAGGTGCTTCTTAACACATTTTCTTGTTTATGCATGTCAGAGACAAGTTTGCAGATTGTTTAACACTACCCTAAGCCAGACGGATTTTTTTTTTAATAAACTGGAAACACCATAAATAATATGTTTCATAAAATGTGTCTTTATTTTTGCATTTACCTTTTTTTTTAAATTAATTTTTTTAAACGTATCTTAAATATAAATACTTCTGTGTCAACAACTACTCTGCAAACTTTCTAGTTACTCTGCCACTGTGTTGACTGATGTTAAAATGACTTTATCTACAGTTCATCAGCAGGGTAATACTGGCTAACAAAGTAAATGTGACACACGGATAGCAGTTCACTTTTTGCTCTACCTGCTGCGCTGGAGTGGAAGTCTGCATGCCTCGACCCTTTAAAGCACAGATCCCTTCATCACCTTCAGCGCTGTCATCGTCAGAGATTGAGATGACGTCAGGGCCGGAGTCGATCACGATGACCTCCTCGAAAAGTGATGATGGCAACCTCTGACCTTTAGAGTCACTTTTCTTCTTCGGCTTGTCCTTTTTCTCTTTCTTCTTCTTCTGCTTCAGGTGTTGCTGCAGGCTGCCATTAGTAGGTGTCAGAGCCTTGATGCCTGTTTTTTCCTCTAGTCCTCTATCACCATCTGTAACCCTATTTTGCCGGGTGTCCTCTCTTTCATGGTTCTGCTCTTCTTCACCCTCCTGCTCCTCTAGTTCCCCAAGGTTGGATGAGTAGTGGAGCTGGCTATAAAGGTGGAACTCCACCTCGCTGTTGGCCTCTGACCCATCAGAGTCCACTTCTTCCTCTTGATAGAGATCATCCTCCAATCTCTCCCGGTCCTGGTAGACACTGTACATCCTCACAACCACATGCACACACCTGAGGAGATGGCGACTTCAGTGGCTGAAAAGCACACAAAATCAACATAATACAGCATCACATTGTCTAACTCATTATCAAGCATCAAATTATACATTATTAATACACTGCTGTGTTATAGTTGGAAAAAGAAGAACAAACAGACAGTTTACTTTAGCCTACAGTTATTGACCACTAGTTATTATCATTTGGTTTGTAAAGACGAGTCAATCAAATTCTTTTCACATTTCCAAAATCCCAAAGAAATAAAAGGCTTAATCTACCCACAATAAAAAAAAAAATCAAAGAGTTTTCTATTATGCAAGTCAAAATAAAATCAAAAGAAATTCTTACGCGTGGGAAACTTCACTTTTTTTAACAATTCATTTCTAAACTGCTAACACTGGTTACCATCACCAACATAAACCAGCTTTAAGTAGGCAATCATAACAGCTCACCAACCAGCAGCTCTTTATGCGTTTCCGCAGGTCCTTCCTCCCTGCAGCTGTCAGACTGTACAATCAAAACTGCTCCCAACAAACAGAGGTTTACATCAGCGCTGTAACTTGCACTATTTTATCAACCGAGTCACACTATAACCAGGGTTTGCCTCTTAACTTCATTTAATTTAATTTAATAATGGTACAGTACTCTGTTTTTGGTAACCATTGTCCTTGATGTAAATATGTAAAAATTGTGTATGTTTCTGTTCTGTGTCTTATGTACTGTTTGTTTGCATATGTGTCTTTCTTGCTGCTGTTACACCCAAATTTCCCCTTGTGGGACAATTAAAGGATTATTCTATTTATTCTCTTTGCAAAGCATCACTTTGGATTCAGATTCACCTGCTCAGTGGTTTATTCGGGAAAATAAGGCACAAATAGCAAATTGTGTTTTTACTAGTGTCATAATAGTGTACATTTGTTAATTTTAGAAAAAGATGTGCTCCTTTGCTGCAACCAATCTTTCTCCTAACTGAGTGTGTTTTTCAAAAGATTCAAAACTGAATACAAAAATTAAACTTATTTAGTTTTCATTTTGCCTGATATCAGCTACAAAATCTTCATCAATACCAATCCAATTCTAGTAATGTTTAGAATTTCTTCTTTTTTTTCTGTGCACATGAAATCTTTATCCCACCATTCAAATATTTAACACTGATCAACCACGTCAGGTCTAATATACAAGACTAATTAGTAGCTCTACTTTATTACCAGAATTGTGCTGTCCTCATTTTCCTCTCTTAAGTTATATGGCGGGTATCCACAGCGCTGTCGAACTGAAGGAAACACAGGCCAACATCAATTACAGGAAACTTCCATCTTACTCGGAAAACCATGAGGCCTTGTTAAGAAATCTGAGCGGACACAGCTCAAGAGAACTCAGATTTTTTTTTTTTTTTTAACATGTAGACTTTTTTTTTTTTTTCCATCGGAGCTGTCTTCATTGGCTCAAGCAAACAAGACCCAAGTTTTTTTACCTGCCAGGTGACGACTTTAAATAACACTTAACGTGACACCAAAAAATTGTTGAATTAGCTGGTTACGCACTGTGGTGTTAATTTTTCCAGTGCTTGTCTGTCTTTTTCTAACACACACAGTCACACACACACAAAGTGGACAGAGAAGGGGCACCGGCCCATTGCTCTGCCCAGTCCTGCGTGTCTGTGCCATGATGGCTGGAGATGATTGGCTCCCAGGCCGCACACACACTGCATAAAAGCCACGCTACACGGTCACAAGCCGGCCACAAGGGATTAAAGGGACAGAAAATCTTACCGGTTGGTGAGGGGCGACCGTTGTGTTGAAAGTTTCAGCAGCTCACAGGGACTGGGAGCCGACAAATGACTCACTGTGTTTTACAGTAGTGGAATTTAATGTACTATACTTAAAGGCCGGGTACAGTCATGGTCTGACAACACAGGTGATTCCTCCTAATCTTCTCAATTAAAATGCTACCTGAACAACACCTCTGGACTCTGTTAGCTCCATTGCATCTGTTTTGGTGAAGCAACTCAGCTTCACCAAAACCAGAGAGGGGTTTTCCACAGAAAACTTTTTGACATGCCAGGAAAAAAAAGTGAAGAGAAAAACAACAGGCAAGATGCAAAGGTGTCTAAATTCTATTTAGTTACTTCAGTTTCAATCCTAATCATGCTCACAGTCTAAATGTCTGATTTAATATAGATCAGACAGACCTATGAATGATAAGACCTATGAATGCAGCTGAAATGCGTTTTACAAATGCTGCATTAGGACACAATGAATTTAGTAGAGATCAACAAATATCAAGCACTGACGTTTCTATTAGCCAGCTGTGCATATTCACACGTGAGTCCCTATGGGTTTACACCGAAACAGGAAATACAAGGTTTAATTTATCTGTAGTTTTGGTTAAAAAAAAAAAAGTGAACTGGAGACTCTGAAAATTTACTTCATAGCTGTGAGATTTAACTAATCATTAGAACAGAAAACACCTACATATGGCTCAATTGTGAATGTGCATGTATCTGAGAAGCTTTAAGTAAAATTCAGGCATGTTAGGTTAACTGGTGATTCTAAATTGTCCAGAGAGGTGAACGTGAGCGTGAATGGTCATTTGTCCCTACAGACATGACAAACGGATATCCGCCTCTCAGCCAAAGACAGCTGGGATCCACCTGAGCTGGATGAGCAGTTAAGAAAAGTACATTTTATGTTTCAAGAAAAGAAAAAAACAAAAAAACATTGAATCAACTTAACTGATCTTTTCTTATATCATTCAGAGCACAATTCTTCAAACAAAGCACATCATCATCTTAATAATTAGGAGGCCATCTTATACTTACAATACTAAAAGAATGGACAAACTCTATTGAACCAATAATAATCTATTAATATAATCAATTAATGTATTGGTTGGAGGATAATGGCCTATAAGATGCTTGGATTAACTTGAGGTAACTAAATGGTGTCTGCATGTAGTTTGCCCAGCTAAGGACTGGTGACTACATTACATATAACACTTTTGCAGTACTACATGCTATCCAAAAACATACTGGCTGATATACTGACATTGGAATAGATCCATCCATCCTCCTATTTTCTTCAGGGTTGCAAGAAGGCTGGAAACTAACTAAGCTGTCATAGGCTGCGAGGCAGGCATGCAAACTCTACACAGAAAAGCTCCAGACTTGATTCAAACCTAGGACTTTCTTGCTGTGAGGCAACAGGTAACACTGCACCACCATACCACCCACTGCAATCTTTAAAAATCAGTATCAGCCAGGTATTGAACAAGCGTTATGACAAAAGTGATTTCTTATGTTTCTGTGTGTTTTATGTCTGATATCTTTTTCTTACATAAACTGTCTTCAGCATGATTTTTGAAGGGAGTAATAGATAAAATAAAGACAAATGTCCTTAAGATTCTGCATTTTGTACATAGTCTGTGTTCTACATTATAACCAATACTGTCCATTTTGGCATATGGCACTTCTGGCGCAAAATACCTTGATATCATTCAAGGAAGATATGTCTGACATATTACAGGTCAGCAGTTTGAATACTAGACAATGTTTTGCTAGATATTCACCTTTTAACCAGTGCCATGCAAAAGAGTGATCATCTCCCAAAAGGTGATTTCTAGTGTCTACCAAAAAATGATTGCCCATATTTAACCTGTTGTAAATGACTTATTGGCCTGTAATTTGTGAAACTTATGTGAAACATATCTTTCATGAATGATAATAAGTAATTTTAAGCCAGAACTTCCCTGCTACAATGTAGAAGATGCAATGAGTTTCTGACAAAGAAGCTTTTAGATATCATTTATGTATCCCAGTAAACATCACAGTTTTGTAGAACATCACAATTCTACAAAAGATATATTTAGTGACCAAAAAGGAGTGGATTGATTGTATTGGAGGTGCAATTACACAGTTATAAAAATACTTTCAAAACAGGTCATTTATTTATTTTATATATATATAACCCCTCCAAGAACCCTGCTGAGTAGAGTTTATTTAACAATTTAAGAAAAAAAACAAGTTTAAAACACACACAAACATCAGAAGTCACCTTTTGCACAAAACTGTGTAATGAGGCCTTTTGATTATACATACATTTTTCTTTAATTTTAGTGAATGTGTGATTATGCTATGGTTGCAATGTGGAGTTTATAACATCCAAGCGGTCATTTGACTTAAGTTAGGTTGCCAAAAACAGACTAGAGTGACAGGCAGACATCTCGGACATCCAGCAGCCTGGTTACATTGCAGTGACAAACAGAAACTTCAGTTTTATAACTGTGTACTCTCCAATTGTAGTTAGCCTAATGGTAACCCCGGCTAGCTCAATGCTAACGAGCTAGCTTACTGGGGAACATGCGAGCTGTTTATCAGAGTACCGAGGCTTCACTAAACAGTAACACGCCATAAAACACAGGTAGCTCGGGAATTTTCGCTAAGCTTTTTTTGGGCTTTTAAAAGTTATTTTAGCGTATCGGCAGTCCCTGGTTGACATGTCTCAGTCCACTCCATCCACGTGTTTCTAAGCAGCAGAGCAACTGCTCGGATGTAAACAATGGAGCGTTTCAGCCTCAAACACACATGAAAGAACATAAATACAAGGAGCTGAGGCAGCCCTACTCAAGGCCACCACTGTGTGTGCTTAATATATAATGTCAGTGTGTATGAGCTCACCTTTGGAAACAAACTGGAAAGGTACTGCTACCGGAGGCTGGAGCTGCTTTTCCTGCGCCTCCAGCACAGGAGACAGACAAACAACTTCCGGGTTTGTCCGAGGAAAATAAGTTGGCCGACCGTAACATTTCACGTCGAATGCGAAGACTGTTATGAGTGTTGAAACAAAGTGCATCTCGGACACTGAAAGGTCATGATTTCCCCAACACAGGTAATTTTTACAGGATACCAAGAAGAAGAGCCTTTATTCTATAAATAGTTATTTGAGACTGTATTTCGCTCGTTTTCTCCCCTTTGCCTAAAATAAGTATTTTTGTCTTTTTATTTTCATTACTAACAACTGACAAGCCTGTGTTGTGTCAGTATTGTAGGTAGTAATTATGGGGTTTTTAGAGCTAGAAAGAACGACGAATAAACGCAATTTACTAAACAAAAAAGAGACAGAGACAAAATAATAAAATACAGCATTTTACAAACACAACATTTAAAATTTAAAGCAGCAAATTTTTAAAAACAATGTTTCGTAAAATGTTTTTTACTAAATTACTATAGTGAATTATAATTGATTATATAGAGACAAAGATATGCACTGTTTTTTCAAGTCCTGCTTGTACATTTAGTTTTGTTTTTCCTTATCTATGTTTTCATTTTATGATTAGAGGTGCCTCCAAAATGTTTTCAAAGGGTTGGCCATATGCGGTCTACTAAAATATTGGGGTGGCACACCAAAAACAAAACTTCCTGTTTTATTATGCTGTATAAGTTACTCAAAAATATCGCAATGAAAAGAGAAGGAAAAAAATTATATGCCTGGTTAATTGCCTGCTATTAAAGTTGATATTACCAAAAAAAAAAAGGTTTATATGAAAACCAAAGAAGACTTTGAATTCCAAAATAATCTGTCTTGAATGATTGATTGACTGGAAGTCCACTGCTTTAATGATTCTCAAATAAATATTACATCATGTTAGAGTGTGAACTGTTGCCTGTTTCTGTGTTGGCCCTGAGATCCACCAGTGATGTGTCCAGGGATTGGCTCAAGCGTTTCTGTAACATTATTACATTATTACCAATATAGGACAGTCTCCCCTGCCTTATATTGTGTGTGTGTGTGAGAGAGAGAGAGAGAGAGAGTGTGGGTGCAGTGGCCAATGCCCCCTCTGCCCCCCCCCCCCCCCCCCCCCCCCCCGGTGGCACCCCTGCTTGTGATGCCTATTCTGATATAAAAGGAGATTATTCTTCTTTGATTTGGATTTCTTTTACAACAATTCAACTAGAAATTCCTTTTCTTATCAAAATTCCAACATTGTTTCAATGAAGAAAAGATGAAATGAAAATGTGTTGATCTCAAAAGATCTGAAGGTCATAATCCCTCATGGTACCACAAGATAATTTAAGAAGGCTGTCAATTAAGAATTAGAAGAAAAAAAGATTTTTGTTGTTGTTTGTAGGTTGTTTGCTTGCGCAGGTAGGCTTCATTAATATTTTCTCTCTTACTTTAACTGCTAAGCATCATCATATGAAACCACTGGTTTAAATAGTTTGTTAGTGTGCTGGCAGCCAAGGGAATGGAGATACTCATTTGGTTTAAGTCCAAATGGGGAATCTACCCATTTCCTCTCATTTGCTTCCAGCTTTTTGCTGACAAAGACAAAATGTCCAAAACTGTCAACAAAGTAAGAGACCTCCATCATCAACAGTTAGTATTCAAGTCTTGCGTACTTAAGGTGGATTTTCTTTGTGATTCATGAACGCGAACCTCCTCTGCTAAACTTTTAATTGTCAAACTTGACACTGAAGTCAGCCAGGCTGCTCTACTTCCAAAAATATTGTTTCTGCAAACAAAACATCCCTCAGGGCCCTATATGTTGTTTTACTGCATCATTTCTCTGATGTATACATCTACAGTAAGGTCCAAATACCAGCTGTAAATCCTCTGAATATGTAGGTATGCTCACTTGGTGTGAGCATGAATGTGTGAGTGACTAGTATGAACCTTCAGGCCCGTGCCTTTATTACATGTTGATGGGAATGTAAATCTATATGTAAATGTAATTCAACAGACTGGGTATCGCCATCAGTCATATTTATGACACGTAGAATACAGCAAAATTACGCCATCCTGGCTCTTGTGCAAGCTGTGTAACATTAACATCCATCTCCCTCTTCCTCTCCTCCATATCATGAGAATAATTACGAGCTCTGTATATCCTGCTATAAATGTCGCCATCATAATAGTGGTGAGAGAATGGCGTTATGATAGGGAATCAGAGGGTGAATGCCATCTGATTCCTGAGGTTTCTCCATGCGTGTCATCACAGGAAAGGCCATCACAGAGTTGGATTGTTTCCTTCCAAAGGTTAGTCTATACCTCATGTCACAACACTATCACCTTTTCTAGTCTATGTATACCTCTGACATACACATACACACACCTGTGCGTACACACAAGTGCATACTTAATATTGTGCACCTGTTTTGTTTTTAGGAGGTGCAGATGGGTGGGCGTGGGACCCTCTGCTTCCTCTGCCTCCCTGTATCTCTCTAAATTGGATGCAGGTCCGAGATGCCTGACTGCCCCAGTGAAATTGTGATGTGACTGCCTGATTTTGGGTTCTACGCATTTGGTGGTATTTACTGTTATTATTTTAAATGAAGGTAGAAGAGATCGGCTGAATGGAGGCATCTGGTTCAGCGATTCATCTCCAGGCCAGTGGTGCCCAGACCAGTGGCGTGTTGAAGATGGATGGAGTGTCCGGGAGAGGGATTTAAAGTCCCCTCGTTTCCAATCACACATTCCAGAAGGGATGGTTCTGCCTGATGAATGATCTTTATTGAAGAGAAGAAGTTAAAAGAAGCATGTCATTGCTCTCATTTGGTGGTGTTTGTATGTTCCATAGCGGCCCCTTCTTTCCATTTGGTATCGGACGACTTGGAAAAGCTTTCTCCGGAATGTTTTATCAAAGCTGGATTCTTGTCAGCCGCTCCGGTGTAAAGGCGATATTCTACAGCTGATGGTCATTTTTGTTTTGTAAGTGTGTAACTGATGACAAAAAAAGCCCCAATTCTGTTCTTTTTGTCTGCAGTTGTGATTTGAAGAACCTGTACAAAATGGAGTGGAACACTTGCTTTCTCTGGCAAAAATCTGACCTCTAGCTTCTGACTGCATTATGAGAAACCATGGACTATGCTTACCTGAGAGTAAGCATGCAATTAATAATCAGTTGTGAGGACAATGGTTGGCAACTATATAAGTCCGAATGAAAAATAAAAAAAATGTCACTGGTTTTGAAATATGCATGTCAGTTTGTTTGTGATAGATATTGCTGTTGGCCAGAGAGAGCAGAATATTTTAAGAAAGCAAAAAGTATTTTATTCTCAACAGCAGGTTTGGAATACCACCAATGGAGTATCTCCAACAGGAACGTGTTTTTTAATAAACCTCATATTTTTTTCTACTAACTATAAGATTCCTACAGAAGTGTTTAATTTCTATTTGGTGCAGCTCAAGTTGAGAATTTTTTGTCAGAACAGGTTCAATAACAGCATCAGTCTTTAGTGACTCATTGTTGAGCTGATGTCGCTCTCTAATTTTAAAAGCAGGTGAAGGTGAGCTTGAATCAATCCTGGCCTTGTGATAAGTAAAGGTGTCTCAAAATAATATGACCAGTTTTAGCCCTACAGTCTCCCAGCTTTTTAAATTTTGAGAGATATTTTGTGCAAGTCAAACTGTAAACCAAAAAAACAAAACAAAAACAAGCCCCAAAAAGCTAAACTGGGGTTTAAGAGATTAATCTGCGCTCATTCTCTCAAAAATTAACATGATGGGCATCCACTCCAAATTTAAATGTTCTGCATTTGCCTTCTTGCTTCACATTTAATGTTTATAGAAGTTTTTAAAAAAAATAAAAATCTAAATATAGCAGCCAAACAGTTGTGGAGCTGATTTGTATTGAAAAAGGAAAATAATAGCGGAGATCTAGAAGTAATAGTAAGGTGTTTCAAAAACGCGTCCAGCATCTGCTCAGATGTTTACTCCATCCATAACTGGTTGCATCAGCTCGTTTCAGTTCTCTAAAAGAGGTCTGCTTCCCTTTCTACTGTTGCCACATGCTTTCTTGTTACTGTATATATGTAAATTCAACCATCCGGTCTGTATCGAAGCAGCCGGGCAGAAGGAATTCCCTTAAAAAAAAGGCTCTCCCTGGATCAGCGCATCTGAACAAAAACGGCTCCTGTGCGTCACCCATATGGGGCCCTCAGTGCTGAAGTCATTCACATATTCTGGATGTACAGAATGTATAAGCCCCATCATCACTGGGGGTTTTTCACTGCATCGCATGTAATCTATCGTATCTGTCGCCTCAGTCAAGGTTTGATCTTTTTGGTCACATTAATGCAGGTGTTACATTCTCATTAATTCTAAGAGACACTGCAGCGTCAAATAGCTTTGTGGGATAAGAAACTGGTGGTGTATTAGAGAGATTCAGTAGATTCTGGAGTTAATATGCCAAGTAGAGCATGTACTAATCAGTGGCAAAGCTCACAGGCAGGAAGGAACAAATGATAAAGCACAACCAGAGGGGAATGATAACTCGTCACCGGGGTATTGCTTGTAATTTTGTACCATGTAAGAGAATATTTCTTTGTTTTCTCAGTTCTACACAAAGTTTAGCAAGCTTGATCTCCAAACCTCTCTTCAGACATAGAATTTGTAACACAGATCAGCCACAAATGACCTCATATTATGCCTGGGCCATATGGATGAAATGACAAACCTGACACTTAAAGTACTTCATGATACGATGCTAAATTCATTTAAAATGAGTTGTTTTACAATACTGAACACAGTGGCTGGACACTCTGTTGACACCAGAAAGTACAATGCATCTGATCAGGGCTCACAACTAAACTATCTCATAAATTAAGAGACAACAAGCCAACAAAGAAGAGTGGAGATCCAGAGCGATGCCACCGGGATGCTCCAGGGTTTATTTGTTTCAGGTTGCAGCTTAAAATCTAACCTGCATTATCAGGACTCTCTGACGATGATCTTTTTTCATATTGAATGCATGTCAAGTACAGGTGAAACACACACACGCTTGTGTGCACAGCCAGAGGAAACTGTTTTTGTGAAGCTCTGTGATCAACAGCCTGTCCATGCTTTCAATTGGAAAAAAAAAAACAAGAGAGCAAGCCTGACAACACCTTTTCAGGCCAGACCAAGTGACTTGTGTCTATGGGGATTAAATTTGTGAACACAAGCTCTACACACACACACAAAGTCCCACATACACACTTCATCACCACACGATGCCACAACACCTCTTTCTCAGCTGCAAGTATAAAACCACATTGACAGGAGCCTTGTCCGCTCTTGTCGAATTGTCACGCTGAAATGTTTACCTTTACATACAAATGGCCTGGTGTCATGTTGTGTCACATAATGTTTCATGGACAAATAATGTGTCCCATTTCTCAATCCGCCCTGCAGCCCTTAAGCCCCCTTTCTAGCCTCTATAGCCACAACGACACCCAGGCACCATGGCCGCAGAAAGGGAACCTTGTGTCGCCACAGTGAAGTGCCACTCTGAATTAAATCCCAGGGATATAGAGGTAAGCTCAATCAGCACTGTGGCTCTGAGTATTTCTAGGAAAACAATGAGCACCAGAGGTAAGTTTTTGGGGTTTTTTGTAAGGCTGTCGGTATTAGGTTTCTCTGATGTACTGTAAAGAAATGTAACACATAAGTGGATGAGAGGGAGTATTTTTTTAACTCATACCTAATACACACTCAAGTTAGAAACCCTGAGTGAGACTTATTCATATAACATTGCTGAAAAACAAAAGTTACTAAATACTCCAGAATTTAAGGAAGGATTAACAAATATATAAAAGCAGGAAAACCACAATTTTTAAATTTTTTCTTTATTGTAAAATGAAGAAGTATATAAGATATAAGTCCAGAGTATACTCTGCTTTTAAATAGTTCTGTCCCTTTCATTTTTAAATATGAAAAAATACAGTGTTGATATGAATGTGAGGCTTTGGACTTAAGAATAACATTTAGGTAGCAAACAAAACATCATTATCAGGTAAAGTTGGGTGTTTTTTGTTAAATTTTCTTTTGAAATGTAAATGTAGTTCATTTTGAAGTTAGACAAAATATTTTAATGAACACTTGAGTATATTTTAAGGTGCTACTACTTTCTATTTCTGATGCTTTCCTCTCTGCTACAGTTGATGGGAAATGCAGTAAAGTGTATTGCTTCACCTGATATACAAATTTATTATTATTAAATATAAATTAAACCCAGCATTACAGTGGCACACATTAGCTCCAGGCATAGGATTAAAAGCTGTGTATAGTTGGATCCCCATTTAAATACAGCATAATCAAACTGTCATTGTCCAAATGCCCTGCCTTTACTTTTAATAGTTAAAAGTAAATCACGTCGATATCTAATTTGCATAGCCTGCATCTAAGTGAAATTTTGGAGGCGGGACCTTTAACACGCAACTTGTGAACTTCCACAGATAACACAGATGCATGTGTAATTTTGCACTGACACAATGAAACCCCACAGAACTGCAGGCCTGCAATAAGCCTTTGTCTTTTCCGTGTAGTTTACACTAAATTAAACCGGTCTGGTGAAAGCCAAAAGTCCCACAGAGACGAGGAGCATTTCCGCCTGTGTTTACGTGTTTACTTATTGTTCTAATCGTCCCTTTAGTTCTTCTATCTCGCGCTTTAATGCGATTCTTTCCGGTTCCGCTCGGTCAGAGCTCGGGTCACCGATCCAGCTACTCCCCACTCATATTAATTACATTAATTAGTACGGGGTGAAAAACAAACAAGTGATGATTAATATCTAAACTGTGGAGAGTTCTTTGAAGAGGTCCTGCAGGCCAAAACAACAAAAACAAAAACAAAAACAAAAAAAAAGTGGAGAGACAAATGAAAGACTGCAAAAAAGAAATAAATTCATTAATTAAAAAATGGGATTTTAGGGATTTAGGAAAAACTATTTCTTGTCTAAATGTTTGAAATACAAACAATAAAAAATAACAAAATAAATAAATAATGTAAAAAAAACCTGTTGCATGTAAAATATTTCATACACGCAACATATAAGCCCAAATAATTATGTGCACATTGTTACATAAATATATTTAAAATGCGTGATGTATATATGTATTTTACATATACACTATGTAAACAGTAATTTTTCCTTTTATGGTCTATAGCTCGTTATTAACATCATCATCTTCATCAATAACAATAATAATAATAATAATTATTATTATTATTATACTGCCTCGAGCGATTAATAAAAATCGTTACACATTTCTGCATTTCACTGCACTACAGTGAAGATTAATTACCAGTCAAATCTGATTTAAAAATACCCCCTCCCTCAAACTGTGTCCGCTTTATGTTTTGTAGTTTGAAATTATAATTGTGGCAAGATGTGCATTTCATCTTTATGTGCGTCTCTGGAAAAGACTAAGGAAAAACACACAAATTAAAACCAAGCAGAATGCAATAGTGTGGTTTCTTCAAAGAGCCCAATAGCAGATAATTGCACATTTTTCTCTCCACGAGCTCACACATTTAGGAAATGTAGTGAATAATCCGCAGCCGTGGCCTTGCATACAGATTCAACTTTTGGGGGTCCATGAAGTGATAAGGATGAGACAGTTCTGCCGGGGATTCGAGAGCTTTCCCCTGCAGGCAAAACACAGAATCCACGTTAGTGTGTGCAGGCCTAATCATCATTAGCCTGGAAAGTGACAACACCAGGCTGCACTATTAACCAAATCACTCTGTGCGATGTGCAAAGGCGGGTTCAAAAGATCCCGTTGACTAACTTTTCCCCGCATAAGTGGCCTACAGTCCATTCCAACACGGCATAAATTCATATTTTCCTCATAAAAGTCTGTAATTGATTTATCTGCGGCTGCTTCCCCGCCTGAAGGTCAGAGTAGAGCCTCCTTCTTTGTTTTCTCGCCACCACACAGGAAACATTAATGTTGATGTTTTGATGTTGTGGGCGCGAGCCGAAGGTCAGGGTCGTAGTGTTGCAGCGCGAGGCGACAAGCAGAGCAAAATGGGTCGCTGTCTCGCGCTTTGTTCCTCACTCAATTGTCTCGGGGCTGCGCGTGAACCCTGAGACCCGCAGCTGTCTGGAGGAAAGCAAGAAGAAGTTAGACACCGAGTAAAGAGACACACCCACTGCTTCAATTTCGCTCTTAAATCTTAATTCCTGTTTATGGTCACGATCGGCAGGAACTGGCGGTGAAGTCTTAAGTTAGGACTGTTGTGTGTTTGTCTTTTACAGTAAATTCACTTTCGTTTGTACTGCTGTTTCCACGTTTTTTCGCCTGGAATCAGTCCTCTTTTAAGCATAATTCAATTGCGTTTGTTTGCTGCATGAGACACCCCTTCGTTCCGGCTTTACCTCATGCCCTCTTATTGGTGAAAATTTTACTGAACACGCTGCTGTGAAACTCTTTTAAAATTGCTCCTTCAAAGTGGTACTTTGGTCTTCAAGTGTCAAATGATTAATATCTGTTTGATTTTAAAGGTTGCAAATGTATCAATAAATGTAATAAATGTATTTATAATAATTTAGGGGGGGGGGGGCATTTGCGTGTTTGGGCTTGTTGACGAAAAGCGACAGCAAAACCTGACCGTAATAACACGAAAAGCCTACAAAGGAACACTAAATCAGGAGATCTATATAGTCAGTGTTTCACTAGACACTCTAAGAAACCCAAAGAAAGCGGTAAGTATCAGTATGAGTGGAAATTTTCAGTTGGAAAATCGATTTCTAAATTAAATGTAACGCGCTTACAGGTGTGTGTCTGACAATCAAGACTAAGGACCAGAACTATCCATTTTGTAACAAACTCTTTTCACGAGATACACGCAGAGGAAGACTGTACGCTCCAACTGCAGAGCAGTGACGTTAGCTGAAGTTGTAGCTCGACGTATTGCACCTGCTCCAAAGTCTCTGAGTCCGTGCGTAAAGAGCATCCTGCGTAACAGGTGTAGACCGGCAGAGGAGGACAGAAGTTGGAGAAACTCCTTTGAGCACTCTTTTGGGAGACACTGAAAGGACACTAAACAGAAATCCACCTGTGAACCAACGTTTTCTTATTTCTAAGTAAAAGGAAAAAAGAAAAAAGTTTTACGCACGGCGCTGTAATGTTACCTATCAACCTGCATAGCAATCAACCGGGAATGAATCAGAGGTATCAGAGGAAATGAATCTAACATGAAAGGGAGAAAGAGAGAGAGGGAGAGTGGGGTGTGGGCGGGAAAGTTTAGTAAAGTGGAACTTGGTAACAGATGCGAGGGAGGGGGCGCGGCCCTGAAGGGAAGGGTGGCGGTTGTAAGTTGCATGTTATGTATGCAGGGCCGTGCGCGTGCGTCGGAGCGCACGTTAATGTGTGCACGTGAGCGCGTACACCCATTGAATTTGTGTGTGCAAGCTCGTGCAGGAAAAGGACAGGACATGAGCGCACATTGAGAAAGCGGCTCTTTTACTCGGCGTGATCATTTCACGCTTCCCCCCGAAGCCTTTTTTCCACCTAAAGCGTTTAGTTGCAGCTGACTGAGCACTTGCAGGGAGTGCAATAGGGAGCGGAAGGGTCGAATTATTTCAACCTACAAGTCGCCCCAAAAGTAGGGGACAAAAAAAAGGGGGGGGGGGGAGAAAGGGGGAGAGAAGAAAACTGCCCCAGAAAGGGATAGAGATAGGGAGAGGGAGAGAGAGAGAGAGAGAGAGAGAGGAGGAGGAGGAGAGGGAGACGCTGGAAAAAAGTTTTTGATCTTTTCCTTTTTTCTCCCTCCATCGCCTCCCCCTGTTCTAACCGAGTAACATGGACCAGGGGCCCAAGAGTCCTGCGCTGCGGCTGGGAAGAGCAGGTAGGGTCGCGCCGTCTCACTCTGGCTATATTTTTGCTCTCATCAAGAGCTAGAACTCATCTGCTTATCTAGTGAACTTGTGCTTTTCTTGTTTTTTAATTTTATTTACGACAAAACTTTTAAACTGACGTTAAAGTTTAGCTTTTTACAAACGTTTCTTTAAAAAAAAAAACTTGCTTTAAAGCCGTTCCAAGTTATTAAACTATTACAAAAACTATACAAAAGTTTCTGGAGTTGATCTCTGCAATGAAACACTCCGTAAACTTTTGTGCTAACTTTGAAGTGTAAAACGTGCTTTACTTGCAATGTTTTCTCTCAAGTTTGTGACTTTTGTGGACAAGTGCAGAAACTTTTAGTCTTCGTGTTGCTGTCTTTTAGAAATTCCTTAGGCTTCATTTAAAGAGATAAAGAAGATAAAAAAAATGTGCCTGAGTGCTGTCGGTTTATAATTTTGCTTCTTTAAAAGATATGTTTTGGTGTTTATTTGCTATTTTGTATCTATTATTATTTTCGTCATTTGCTGGCATAGAAGGAAAAGTGGCTGAAGTTGCTGGGTTTGGGTGGCATTGAGCTTCAGGTCATCTCCACGTGTTGGTCAATCACCTGATGGGGTTAGCTTAGTACCGAGTGGGTGATTAGAACTGAAAGGCAACGTGGATTTGCGCAAGATCGTGGTCCCTGTGTATCTCCACGTCTCACAAATGTGTGTAAAATGCGTCTTGTGAGGGTGGCCATGTGAGATATTTGTTTTTCTAGTTTGTTAAACAGAAGTTGGCGTCTCTGGTCGTTTCAGTCAAATGCAAATCTCTAAAGGATGTAAACTCGACTCTTTCCTTCGTGTCTCCATTATTTTATTCAACAGGTTAATCTCCTATAGGCCTATTCATAAAACAGCAGGGTCTGGTACAGCAATGGATCAGGCCATCGACCTTGTTATGGCACCCAATGGATATCACATCATTTCATATTGCTGCCCGCTGTGTCTGCATTGATAAAACGTCGTTTGTCATTAAGAAACTGTGGGTAGGTGATCAGCCTCTTTGAACGGGCTCCACGCAGCTTTTTTTCCTCCAGAAAAGCAACATCTGCTTTCATGACCCCTCCTTTTGCCTGTTAGAAAGAATATTGAAATGTACGCTCACAGATTTAAGACAGCTGTTGAATAACATTTTTAATAGAGGTTCAGACTGCAGTTAATGCTGTTTTGCGCATTCATTTATACTATATTGCGTCAAGGAGGACTTTTGAGAGCATGGCACTTTGTCTTGAAATAGAATTTTTTTTTTTAATCTTGGAGTCACCCTTCTTTGAAAATTTCTCTACAGATGATGCCACTGCTCTGTAAGACAAGCCAGGGCTCCTCTGCAGTCTTTTGTGGAGTGGGCCTAGCCCCTGATAAACGGTGAAAACGATGGGATTTGTAGCAATTGGATGATAGCCTTTTAGCCACTGAGGAAATCAGAGTTTAAAGGAGGGCCCCTCCCATGCTGATGTGTAAAGTCTTCTGGGCCCGGGGCCTGTACCTACGGCCTCTCCATGTTTCCTCTCACTTTAAGATACGTGCCTGGAGTACAAAGGAGAATCAATGGGGAAGAACATGAATCTAGAAAAGCTTCTGGTAGTGCGTGAAAGAGAAAAGCTCGATTCTTTCCATTTAGCTTGGCTGTTATTTCTGTGAATTATTATTAAAACAACAACAACAACAACACGCAAGGCATTTATCTGTCTTATAAGACATTTTCAACACTCGTATATGATGTTAGCTCCCCTTGGCCTGTCTTCTGTCCACAGTAAAATACAGGTGTATTGAGAGTAATACGACCCACTCAGTGATATCGTTTCTCTGCGTATATTCTTCTGCGTCATTCTCTACCAGCCTGTTTTTATGCAGGCGCCTCGGAAACCCAGTGAACTGCTCTGCACTACTCTGACCATTCAAGCTTCAGCTACAGGATTTGTGTTTTCCAAAAGTCAAAGCTGACACGCCACCGTATAAAAGTTGTTGACCAAAACGCTCACTAAACTGTGCAGAGTACACTATGTGATGCACAACCGATACCATGAAAATGGAAGAGAGAAAGAAGTGAGGCAGGGGAGGGGAGGGAGAAAGACAACCATGACCTCACATGGCGTAGCCTGCTTTAGCTTTGACCTCAAGTGCCCCATCATAGTAGAGAAACTAGGCTGATATACGGCCATGAGGCCTTTCTATTCCACCTGGCAGATGACAGACTGGTCTTTACTTGCATTATGAAAGAGCCAAATGATTACAAATAGGACCATCTGATCGGGCCTGTGGGTGGGACAAGCAGTCTCAGCGATTTACCTGCTTGGCACACGGTCGAGTTCCACCCCGGGAAGTCCAAGACGGTTCACTCTCTAGTCCATATATTTTATTTATTAGTTATGACTTTTATATTTTATAAGCAAATGAAAACTTAAGAAGAGATACGGGAGCTTTCTCATTATGTTTACAGTCAGCGGGCGTGTAATAAACGAGCTGGTGGAGTTAACATGCGCTATTAATTTTTCATTGCTTTTTCGTTTTGAGGCTCGGGCGTAAAAAAGCAAAACAGCCGAAGCCTTCTTGGCGGATAGAGGGAAAAGGGGAGAGCAGGAGTGAAAGGGGGGAACTCCTAAACAACAACAGTGGGTTCAATTTGCCTCCAAATGATTAGCACAACTCCACCACATTCTTACTAACGTTTAAAAAAGTCTACAAACCCTTCATCCTTCTCCTCCTCTTCTTCTTCCTCCTCCACCACTACCACCCTCCCATCCTCCCGTTTCCAGCAGTGGAGAGGTAATGAAATATGGTAATGGATTTGGATCCCCGGATTAAAGTCGTCCTACCCTGATTGAAGTTTTCTCCAAATTTCAAACCCTAAAGCAACAACAATTTGTATACATGATTGATTGTGTTTGGATTTTTTAATTGCTTATGTATTTAATTTGCAAATCGGAGAGACAAGAGCGACGGCTGTAATTTACTTCTGTGGGGAGAGAAGCGCTCGTGTCTATATCTCAGTAAATAAAAACAGACTGGGTGCAGAAGGAGAACGGATTCAGTGACAGAAATACGTAAAGTATCATATGGCAGGTTTTGTTTTTGAGTCTTTGTTTGGAGACCCCTCCAAGATAGCAAAATAACCTGCTCCGCCAATACAATATATATTACGAATTTACTACTAGTAGTTTATATTTATATAGAAAGTAAAATGAGATATTGTCATATTTTAAAACTAGGTTCATTTAGGCCTATTTTAAACGTCACGAGGCCAGGAGATTTTTTTTTCCACTCTTGGTCCCACTTCAGAGAATTTTCAGTATTATCAGCGGTCCCCTGCTTTTCGACATTTTGTTTCGTCTTGTGGCCTAAATTCAGGCCTGAGGTGTAGGTGGCAAATCTAAATATCAAAATTAAAAATATTACTACTACTTCTTTGTGTTTTAATTTTTTTTCTATTTTAATGTTAAGAAAAATGCAAGGCTAAAAACAGAATGAGGCTCGTCTGCTGTCTGTCGTGTTTTTCCACGAGGCCTCATAACTGATGAATACTCAGCAAAGAGATGTGAAATATGAATGAGGATTAGCGTGGATCCTGAAAACAGGGTCTACTTTCAGTGGATTAAAGAACAGAGACGTGGAATCAATGGAGATTCATGAAAACGTATTTTGTGTTTTGGATGTCTGGGTTAGTGAAACAGACAAAAAAGAATAGAAAGAAAGAAAATGTTTGATATGCAGTAATCCCGTGCTGGGATTATTGTTCTTCCTGTTTTAGGAGATATTTTGGTCCTTCTAGGCCTTCACTGGTCTACTTGGAGGACTTAACTTAAGGTATGTTCATGGTAAAGTTCCTGTAGGCCACGTCTTGTCTTCGTGTGTATGTGTGTGCACCTGCATGCGCGTAAGGGGGTGTTGCCCAAGGTTGAACGCCCCCTCGTGGTTAGTTCCGCAAACATCCCATACAGAGGAACCAGTCTAACCAGAAAGCAAAAGCCCAAAGCCTCCAAGCTTCCAGTTTTTCAGAAAGATTTCTGAAACAGCGTCAAAATGTGTTATTTTTCATTTTAGGGATAACTTTTTATTTTCTAGTTATGCTGTACTTGAGTTTACATGAGCTCTCTGGGCTGATGCGCGCTTTAAAATGAGCAGAAGTGCAGATCATGAGAGGAGCAGAGGAAAGACGCTAACAACTGCAAATCAAGAAATCTGCTAATCTAAAAAATTAAATAGACTCAATCATATCACAAACTGACCTTTTCCATAACTTGAGGTACATCGAGCTCGTAGGTCTTTTGAGGATAAGCTTGACAGGTAGGCAGAATAACCTAAAGACTGTTGTGGTTGTTGTTTAGGTCTCCATTGTGACACTGACTTGACAGATTGTAACAAAAGCCGCATGCTTAGTGATGCTGTTAGACGGGCAGAAATGACTTGTGCGATTCTGCCTCCTGTTTAAGTGTCTGTGAATGACTGTACAAATATATCTAATCAGAGGGGTTTATGTGCATGCGGCACATATGCACCAAAACGATTAAATGTCTAGACACAGGAAGAAGGGAAATAACACTTTTTAATTTGGCTCATGCTTTAGGCTATTTGCTTGGTTAATATTACCGGAGCGAGGCTTCGATATGCCCTCTCAAATCAGGTGGGACGAGCGCGTATTGAATCCCCTCTTGTAGTTTGGTGAGTAAACGCGCAGCTCGCCAATTGCTTTTCGTAAAAACCGACATCCGTTTGGATCCGCGATCAATTAGGTAATGAGTGGGAATGCATGTTTCATATGTTTTCTCCCAGTTGTCCCCCTAGCTAAAGATTTATAGCATTGTGCTGAAGGAAGAGGGAGGAAACAGAGAAAGTATGCAGGACCAGTTGTTTTCAAAAACACTCTGACTTTGGTAGACCTGTGCTTACGTGAATATAAAGATTTTATTTATTTTATTTTTTTATTTTTTTTATTTTTTACTCAAACGCGTTTCCCAGAAAGGCTGTGGGCCTATGAAATCTACTTTTGTCCACTTACAGCTACAGTTACTCATGCAACAGAAAGATGGACACTAGCTATTTAAGTTCTTCAGCATCCCTTCATTTATAAAAGCCTGCTGCAACTAAGCCTCATTTTTAGTAATACTCAATTAATTAGCCATTTAATATTGACATGAATAAATTGAGCGCAAATGGGTATAAAGGCATTAGTTTTTTTTTACTTCGTTAATTGAAATTAAACATATGATCATCTACTCCCCGAGCCGGGCGTCCCTTCGCTGAGCCTCACCATTGGCTGACGCGTAAATCTGCGGGGCGTCATTGGTCTACGGGATTCGCTCGAGCCAATCGCCACCCTCCCCCGCCCGATTCTATCTGGGGCTGGCGGTGACGTGTGGCTCGCGCTCACGCTGTGATTGGCCAGATTCCCTGTGAGTGACGGGCAGCTGGCCGGCGCGTGTAGGTTAGGGTTCCAGGGGGTTGGGAGCGCGGGCGCTGTCCGCAAGAGACCAGGTCCTGAAACTCGCCGTGCGCCACCGCGGATGCTGGGCGCAGGCAGCTTTCTATTGTATAGTTAAAGAAGCCCGTTTATGTACAGACTTGAATCGCAGTCTGTGGCGTTTTTTGTGCTTTGAGCGCGGAGAAAAGTAGATCTTTTTTCCCTTAAATTTCGGAGAGAACTGTTTTTCTTCTCCGTCGCGAAAGAAATCAAAACTCACGCACAAGCCCGCATCTTCGTTTGTGCAGGGTTCCTGGTCAGCAAGGAGGAGGAAGGAGAAAGAGTGACCGAGGGCTGAGTGCTGCCTTTCGTTCCTTCAAACAAGGCAACAGATATCAAGTCATCTTCAGTACCTTCTGTTGAGAAAGAGGGAGAGCGCGTCCCCCCACACCCTCCTCCTGTGCACTTTTTCTGTATTTTACTTTTCTTTTTGGGGGGATGTGAATCTTCAAGATGTGAGCACTTATCCGCTGTCTTTCATGGTTTTTTATGTTGATGGGAGATAACCGAGTTTTCCAGTAGAAGCAACCGAGGACGACTTATCGCAAGAAGCAATGTGCAAAAAAGAACTTGGGACAAAATACAGCCGCGAGTGGATCTGTAACGAATATTTTTGTCTTTTAAAAGCTCTTTTTAATGTTTGTCTTTTTAAATATTTCTGAACAGACTGAGAGGAGAAAGTTCAGCCTCCGCCGGGTTAGTCTCAGTTCAGGGGTCACGGCCAGCGGACCGAGAAGGAGAGAAAGGAGGGAAGGCTACTTTGTTTATTTTGCGTATTTATTTTTTATTTTCTGGCAAAACTTTTAACATTACCTCAATATTTTTACGACCCGGGACTGGTGCAACTTGGTGATAATGAGAAGCTGAAGGAATGAAAGCTTACGCCGTCGTCTCCCTCCTCTGGTTTAGGAGACGCCAGAATAGACCCGCTGTTGTGTCCCATCCCCATGAGGAGGGGGCCCATCTTTGATTCATATTTTTGAGGCCGGTTCTTTCTTCCCCATCCAACTGCAAATCCTCCATTTTCGATGTTTTAATATCGTTGTACCAGTTTATCACAAAGTGTCGCCTTGCCAGCATCGTATTTTATTTTTTAATCAAGAAGAAGAAAAAAGTTCCCTCTTTTAAAGGGAAACAGGCGCTTTTCATTCATTGGAGGTCACGGTCTTTCAGTAATATTGGCCGACTGAAGCGAGGAGTCCGTTGGCATTTTTTTAAAGACTCGTAATAGCTCGCTGGGGCCCTCCAGCCCCATCTTTCCGATGGAGATTCACTGTAAGCACGACCCGTTTGCGGCAATGCACAGTAAGTGTATGCGTTTATAATTTCCTTCATCTGCATCTGCCCTGAACTGAACTGTCTCCCAGACCGACAGCTCTGCGTGCATGTGCAACAATAACAGCAAAGAGTAAAAAAAGAAAAAAAAGAAAATAAAAATAAAAATCATAATTCGAAGAATTGAAATGTCGATTTATTTGTAAGAATATATACAAAAACATATGAAAACGTGTTTTTTTGTTTTGTTTTATTTAATTTAAATAGGAGCTCCCGATTTCGGAGAACTCAAAAAACAAAACAAAACAAACATTTTAGGCATTTTCTTTTTCAAATACAAAAAGTGTTTAATATTGGATTGTTTGAAAGTACTTTACAAATATGTTGCGCACGCGTATCTTTAGGCTGCTTGTTATTCTTTCTTATTATTATTTGAAAAAATCAATTATAAGTGACTTTACAATGTGGATATTTTCTCAGTCTTTAAATATGGACAGAAAACATTTACAAATCTTATATCTTATGAAATTATACATTTTTTTGTATTACTTACCTTACCAATTGTTTCTTACAATTTAAAGCTGGATCATTTTTCATAAATGTGCATATTAAAATGTCAAGTAAGTGTAAATCGACATGAGTTTTGGGTAGAATGAGGAGCTGAGGGGATTTGTGAATCGTGTGATGAAATGCAGGTTGCGCACATTGTGTCGGATTTGATGTTTTGTGGGAGATGGTTTGCTGTGCTTCCCTCTTTTGAAGCGAAGAAGTTCAGGGGTCAGAGAGGGTCGGGGAGAGGGAAAGAGAGAGAATGGGAGAGAGTGGGAGAGAGAGAGAGAGAGAGACTGGGGTAACAAAGCATGACTAAAAGCTGAACCTGATCCACAAACAGTAACCGCAGTGTTTCTGCACATAACCAGGTTAGACTGCACTTCACACACACACACACACACACACACACACACACACACACACACACACACACACACACACACACACACACACACACACACACACACACACACACGGATCCGGGAGATTTTGAGATTTTATGCGAGTACCCACAAAAACTAAGCCCTCGTTTTTACCACACAGCAGGACACAGTTTTATGTAGCTCAGTGTCTTGCTTGAGGACACTTCAACAGAGTAGCTGTAAATATATATATATATATATATATATATATATATATATATATATATATATATATATATACACACACACATATATGCAGGGGAAGGCTGTGCAGAAGGAGGGGGATCAACTTTTGGTCACTCAGTCGTGACATGGCGGAGCCTGCTTTGTTTTTTCGGTTCATTTTCCCCTCTCCAAAAATGTGCTGCTGCGCACCTCTGCGTATTTATGAAGAAAGAGTCAAACAGTGATAATAACAAAAAAAGAAGAAAGTCTTCTGCTAATATTAATCATTCTGAATTTGAGCACAAAACCTCTGCTGTAATTATAAGCAAAATGTCAGGTTTATTACAGTGTGCACTGAAACTACTGCAGTGTTTTGTATTTAGAGTGTTAGGCAGTAAAGACTGAAGGCTGATGCTCAAAAAGACGTTTAAACTGTTAAATTCGTTTGGTTTTTTTTTGCAAATTTGCATAAAAAATGTCACCCCCTAAATCAGCAGGCTGCACGGTGGCAGTACATGTTGTGTTTTCTCTTTACACTCAAAAGTCAAATAAAGCGTCCTACAAGCGTTTCAGCGTGTGGCTAATAGATTATGCGTTATATTGCACTTTAGTCCCGGAGAGAAGCCGTGTTATGTGACTGACATAGTTTCCCACGGTGTGTTGCTCTGTGGGATTTAAAAAAAGAAAAGAAAAGAAGAAGAAGAAGGAGAAAAAAAGTGCTGCACACACGTATCCAAAAGCTAGAACGAATCACGTTTCCTCTTCCCTGCCGTTTCAGCAAAGCCAATGATCCGCGGTGCTGATGGCAGCGGCGGGGCTAAAGCTATATATGTCAAAGCGCGGAGACGCTTTAAAACGATTACACCTAAAAATGTCAAAGGTAGAGAGAGAGAGAGGTCGGGAGGAATCGACTGTGACGCGTGGAAATGTTGTTGGGAGAGTTTGGATGTGCGCTCCATGCCAGTGTTGGTGTGCGTGTGTGCGTGCAAACGGGTGTGTAGGTGTACTTCACCTCATCAGGAAGTCTGTGAAGCATACGGCCACAGACTTTTAAATTTAAAGCAGAGGCAATAACACACGATCCTAAAGTTTCATGTGTTATTGTGAGGGCGTAACAAGTGCGTGTTCGTCCCAAAAGCCTTTCCCAAATATTTTATTTGACAAAAATCGGAGGTTTTTCACCTACACGGCTGACACTTATAATTAATATTATTTTTCTTGCTATTATTTTTGCTTAAAATCTCATTCCCTACAATCATTTGCCTTACACACTTTTATAACGATTATTGAAACGTGAATAGCCCACATATGTGGCTCATAACAAGCCTGAGCACTCACTAACTTTAAAGAGTTATTTCTACCACGAGCAACACCATAAAATAGGGATATTTAAAATATCTATACCAGGTAATTGTGATGGTAATGAGTTGAATTTCATAATCACGCATTGTAATGGTAATAGAGGCATGCTGAATATTAAGTAGGCGAGGCCGTGGCCTACCGTAGAGACTCGCGAGTTATAGCGTAAAGAAAATATAGATCTGACTTTCTAATGTAGAGCTACACTGAGCCGGAACAACAGCAAAGAAATGTGGAAAAAATGGATTAATCTTAATCCAACAGATCGACTCAGACGCCATCGTCATAATCAGTGTCCGCTGCAAATATGAAGTTTACTTTAAATTATTTAGTTTTGGGGGACTTTTTCCTCTGTGAGTTTCTTTGAGCCTCGATTCTTCCACCAAATATTAATTATCCCTCTGTTCACGTAAAGAAAATACAAAATAGCACTATACGTCCAAAACGCCCGCCTGGCACATCTCACCGATCTATCCACTGTTTGCTCAAGGAAATTTGCTTCATCTGTATTCTCGCAGGCGACTTTCCAAACAGGTTTTCGGCCTAAAGTAATTTCTAGTTGTTTTTTTTTCTTCCTTTCTTCCCCCTCTAAGACAGGGAGCGGAGAAAAGAGAGAGGGGACCGGTGGCGTTTTGTCGCGATTTCTCTTTTGCTTTATTTTTGAGTCGTCAGGCCGTGACGGCCCAGATGAGAGATGAGAGAGAGAGCTATGTGGACAGAGGGAAAGAGAGAGAGTAAGAGAGACACTGAGGAATGTGGCTGGAAGAGAGAGACAGAGAGCCTAATGGACCTTATTTTCTGGATGGGGGAGCGCGAATATATTCTGCTTTATCTTTGTATTTCCCCCTCCCGGAAACAGTGAATCAATCAAACGTTTAAGGTGGCGCTGGGTTCTTAAGGCAGCTCCTATAAAGGGTAAATAAATAAAATACAAGAGGGATGCATAATGACCGCTGGTCCCCTGGCAGGGTGAAAATGAAGCTGCTGTCTCTGCCAACACCCCCACACTACCACCACCTCTGGAGACTTCAGAGGTTCAGTAGAAAGATATTTAAAAGCCAAGGCTAGTAATTTGGCAAAATCTTCATTCTGCAACAAAGTCTCCTGAGCTGCTGATTGAATTTCTGTGAGCAAGTGGTTAATTTGCTTGGTCAGAGGGATGAATTACTGGCATCTGTCAGTAAACCCACCCAGCTGTGGGAACATCAGCCCGGGTTTCTTCTGTAATTAGTTTTAAGGACAAGAAAGGAAATCATTTCTTCTAAAATTAGGAGAAACTTCCGAGTTCTCTTACTCGGCCTTGCTCTGGGCTAGCACCGTTCACCTCTCCAGCCTGATGCCTAAACATGGCATATAACCCTCTGAAATGAGAACTTGTACAGCGTATTCAGAGAATTACGCTACTGAGGCCGATAAACAAATGCTTTTATAGATTTGCGTTTCTCCCTATCAGTATTTATGGGCTTAGAAAAATAAATTTCAAACACATAATCCACACAGCCTACCCCAAGAATGGTGAGAGTCTGAACGCCTAATACCAACAGTAAATACACAGATAAGTGAATAAATAGTTATCGGGAGGTTTTTGTAGGTCACAAGTCATTCCTCTCCATCTCTTTACAAAGCAAGGCGTATTTCATGCCCTGGCCCAGATAGGAAGGGTGAAAGGAACCATTTCATTTACTCTTATCTGAGGAAGGGGGAGGGAGGGAGAGCGAGAGCGAGGGAGCGTCTTCTCTGCAGATACCTTTGGTCAGGAGGAAGTAGCGCAGTAGGCTTCTATAAACCATTCTAGAAAAAAACCTTCTTTTATTCCTTGAGAGGTTATAGGAAATAATAATAAAGAGAGGAGGAGGAGAAATGCGTTTACACATTTAGACAACCTTATAAGGTATTCACAGAATGTCAAAAAAGACTTTCTCCAGTGGAGGTCAGCTGACTCTTTCTTGCTTTAAGGAAGATCTGAAACTGTACGTGTTTGAGATGTCTCTGCGAATGCTGTACAGGACTGGGCAGTGAGTATTCCCAGTAAAGTCTTAGTAGATCAACAAATTGATCCCTTATTACAAAAACAGTAGGGTCAGGGGTGCCCTGTAGGCTCCAGGAGGGTCAACTGACTGCCTATGAATGACTATGAGCAGGCTCGTCTCTTCTACTTAAATTCTGATTATGAATTTTCTGATAAATACATAAAATCTGTTCACATGTTTTACAAAACATATGGTTGGGAAGTTTACTGGAGGAATTAAGGGTGATAAAGGGGGCTATGATGTTGTTCAAGTTATGTAGCCCACCGGAGCAAATTTGTAAATTGTGATTTTGGATGTTTTAATTAAATAAATCTAGTTCCATTTGACTCGTTGCTGTGTATGCTTTCAAGAGCAATAAGTTCACAGTACCCGTTAGTATGAAAAAAGCCTTTGAAAGCCAGAAATGTCCTTAATGGGAAATAAAACAGAGCACACTGAACAGTTGTGAGGTACAAATTCTTATTTTGGAAAATAAAATAGATAATAGACATCAAGAACTCATGAAGAGCTTATCACAAGGATAAAACACGTTTCTTATTTCAGGTGAATGGTCCTCTTCATTCAGCCACTGCTATATCTCAACGTAACATTACTGTATTATTAGCCATCTGAAATATAATGAAAGCACGAAGAAACCTTTTGCATACAGAACATAAAAAAAAACATGGTACCTCAGCACTGAATGATTTGCAAATCCACTGTTAAGTTAATAAAAAGGGGTGAGATTTAACATTTCTTATTCATAGAGTTAGAGCAGACAGGGACCTTTAGTCTCTGTTCTACAGTAAATTTCCCAAAAGCTCTGACATTTTGATGAAGTGTGACTCAGTAGCGTCTACAGTACATCATTCAAATCTCTGTGAAGTCTTCCGAACTCCGTCCTTCCAGTTTGTTATAAATTTAGGACATCCAAACCCAGGATAGTAACACATCTGATGCTATACGAAGCAAACAGTCTACAGAAGCTTTGCAGTACTTCCTCCGATGAATCCACTAAACGTGTAGAGCGGAAATATGAAAAATGACAATACATAAGCGCTAATTGGGTGAATGACTTCTTTGATTGAACAGGTTTAAAAGTAAATAACAAATCGATTAAACACAGCTGATGGTAAAGTTCATGCTGCTTGTCTCTGAGCTGTGGCTGAGCCCAGCTCACAGGGTCATATTACTCTGCCTGCGTTTTCCTGTCTTTCATAAAGAGCGATTGCTTTTCAAATTGTGCTCTGCAGCAGACGTCTGCATAATGAGACTTCTTCTATCTGAAAAAAAAATAAAGCAGTAAGGAAGCGAGTCGCCGTCCACGTTAGCCATTTGGAAATAGCTTTGTTTGATTTCACAGAATGAGACTCTCCACTCTTCACATTTTTGTATTTATCTCTCCTGTATTGACCTATTTATATTTATGCTGGAGAAAGCTGCGAAAGTGCGTGCGTGTGTGTGTGTGTGTGTGTGTGTGTCTTTCTTTATTTTATGCTGATGGAGAGAAGTTGAGGACAGGGGGACAGGTTCAGGGGACAGCACGGTGTTTTAGGGGGTATCCCTGCTGGGGTAATGTGTTTAAAATCTATTACCCCCACAGCTAGGATTAGTGTGTGTGGGAGAGTGTGTGTCTGTGTGTGTGTTTCCCCTAAAGACGCAATCACTATGGTAATACAAAAGCCAGTGGATTAAATGGTTGAAATTTTTTTTCTATTTCATTTAAACTTTGCCTTTGGAGGGAAACACACACACACACACACACACACACACACACACACACACACACACACACACACACACACACACACACACACACACACACACACGCACACACACATATGTTTAAGAAACCTGGGGAACCAGTCCTGATCTTTCTTACTGTTTTCTGCTCACATGCAGCATTTCTGTTGGTGGATGCAGTTTAATCATTTACCCCAAATTCCAGGATTCTGACCTGGCCCGGCTCACGGGGTCTCACAGCGTGGTGTTTACAAATGTATAAATGGTGTAGTCTGTTTAAGTGCATCTTCTGTGATATGCTGCTGACCTGCTCAAAATGTATTTCCAGTCAGTAGAAGCTTGGATATTTTCTACTATAGGAGAGCTGAAAGAAACTAGATGGACACAGATCATGTGCATATATATAAATTACTCTCCTTTGCAGTTTTGCCCTTGTCAGTTGTGGCTGCTGTTTAAATCTGTTTATGCAACTTTCTAATAGACGGCTGTAGTTTTCTGTGACTTATGGATACAGAAGAAGTTTATTCAATTATGCAAAGGTTCAGCTAGTCTTTTCTTCTATTCTACTTTTGCTGTCTTTCATTCATTTCCTTGTACTTTCATCCCTTCATCCCTCAGAGGGAATATTAGCGGTGTCTTTCGCTAAGGGGCCAAGGCAAGGCCTTGGTCAATAATTAATTAAAATCCCTTCATTTACTCAAAATCTTTGCTTAGCCTGCCCCTGGTGAAATTGGGCAAAGTTTGCACTTTGGAATAGTATTATTATGCTGAGCAGGATAAATCACAGGCGGGAGAGAAAACAGATGTATTTGAGATAGTAAATTAACTAAGCTAAGCCAGCTAAGCCAAGGGCCAACAGCTGTGGGACTGCAGCCTAGAAAGTGTTGCTGAAGTAACTATTTCTCAGGCAAACAAATGTAAATGTACAGAAACAAGCTGTTAATGGCACAGATCCAGCATCAATTTACTGAATGAGAAGTGATGTTATTAAAATAAAGCTCATCGAGTGTTTAAGTAGAATGGAAAAGCACTATATACGAACCAATCAATTGACCTTTTCCCAAAATAGAGGAAGTAGCCTCTAACTGCTGTGCTGCAGACTAGACTACCTTAGTGCTGATATGAGGTGTAAAGATTGTCTGAAATGCCCTTAAACAAGCTGGTTTTTGCTGCTACTTTATACAGTGAAGCTGTTAAGTTTTTGTGTTCTTCTGTCTGATATTGTTTTGACCTTTAACTTGAACCAAGTCTTGGTCAGTCTTTGATATGCGAATATAAGGATAATGGATCAATTTGTATGTTTGATTGTGTTGAAAAAGTTACATCAAGATCTTTGACTCTTGCCTATCCAACTGTCTGCCATGTATCAAGAATGTAATCAGAGGAAATGAGAGGATTTTGTAATTAATTTCCACTGAGTCCTTTTTTTTTTTGGTTGCATATCGAGTTAGATTTCAAGGTTATCTTTGATTTCAGTGCAATTTTTCATGCATTTCTTTCTGTTGTTCCTCATTGGCTTCTTGCCCATCTCAAATTCTCATTCTCTTCTAGGACATGGTGGCGTGAACCAGCTTGGAGGTGTGTTCGTAAATGGCAGACCCCTCCCAGATGTAGTTCGCCAGCGAATAGTAGAACTTGCCCATCAGGGGGTTCGGCCGTGCGACATCTCACGCCAGCTACGAGTCAGTCATGGATGTGTCAGCAAGATACTGGGCAGGTAAGAAGCCGACCAGCACCTACACTCGTGTGTGTGATCAAAACACATCAACCTCCTCATTCAGTACTTTAAAGGATCCCTTTTCACAATAAGTTAACCTTTAAACGATGCAGTGGAAGACCAAGTATCTTCACCTTTACTTGTTGGATTTATTTGTGTTTTTCTGGTTAGTTTTTTTTCCATCAGGTGAAAAGAACACACACAGGCTGGTTCAGCATGTGTCAGACTGAAGCTCCTGTAAGGTCATACTGACTCCTTTGGTGTCAGTTCTGCTGTGTTCTTCAGTTTCCTCCACATGCACAAGCTGCGTTTTCCAAAGTGCCTCCATTTTCGCTCTGCTTCTTACTTCTCTCACACGGTTCTCTGCTCTTTTCTTGCTTTTCACCTTCCTCTCCCCTCTCCTTATATCCTGTATTTTTTTTGTCCCCCCCCCCCTATATTTCTGTGTCTCTCCTCACTCCCCCTTTTCTCTCTCTTTCTGTCTCTCCCTCTGCCTTTTTCAAAGCTAAATTCAAGAGTAAATCCCTGTTCGTTCCATCCCTCAGAGAAGAAAGGGGGACAAAAGGGAAAAGATTCATCACTTTTTGGAATTAGCATCAAAATGAAAGTGGCACCATATTTCTGCACCAAAAAAAGACAGAGGGAGATGGAGAATGGGAGAAAGACATGAACAAGGGACACAATCAAAAGGGAAAAGGCGTGTTAAAGAAGACGAGTGCAGGAAAAAGAAAAACGAATGAGAGACAGAGAGACCATTTGTGAGGACGGAGGGGAAGGATTAGCTACAGCGACCCTCAGCTATATCAAAAAATGTGCTGCTCATTGTTCTCCCATGCCTCTCTTTCTCCGTCTCTCTCTTTCCGTCTTTCTCTCTCTATCTCTCTCTTTCTCTCTCTCTCTCTCTCTCCCCTTTCCTGGCCGTTCAACTCACTGAAGCGTTACCATGAGGGGGGAGGAGGGGAGGGGATCGAGGGATGGAAGGAGGGAGGGAGGGTTGTTTTATCCTCTCCTCTCTCTCTGGTGCCAGCAGAACAAAAACACCAACTCTACCACCCTGTGTGTGTTTGTGTGTGTGTGTGTGTATTGGCTCATCGTTGTGCAGATATCAATAACTACGCTCATTTATTCACCAATGATTCAGCTGTGAATAATTTAAATAGTTTTCCATTTGAAAATAGATTGTTTTTCCTTTAGCTGTGTTTATACTCCAGCTGTGAATAGTCAAAAATGTGGAACACACACACTCACACCCCCCCCCCCCCCCCACACACACACACACACAGAAAGAAAGACAAGGAAGTGCACATTTACAGGAACTCGCATCTTCACGGAAAGGATTACTCTACCGTACAGTGGAGAGAGAGAGGGCGAGAGGAGAGCAGCAGCAGGTTTAAGACTGACTGACAGCTTGCATCCACACACAGCATCCCCCCTTTTTTCTGCAAGCTGTGTAGCGCATTTGCTGTCCTCCCACCCCCTGTCCCCCCCATGCCCCTTCTGCATGCAAATACATTCATGACATAGCCATGGTGGACATGAAACGGTTGTGTGAGTGCGTCCCGTGTGCACATGTGTGTGTGTCGGTGCCATCCTCTTCCTGCATCTGCGTAATAACGTGAAATTGCTTAAGAGAACAGAAGCCGATCGCGGGACGAGTCAGGCCCTAAAAATGTTGCGTGACAGGTGTTTGAGCTTATTGCATTTAGCCTTTCAGCTGACTCTGACATCTGCAGCGAAATCGGCAACATTATGTAACTGGCAGTGAGGGTTTTAGCACGCCTTGATTTAACAAGGTGTATCCCAACGAGAGCAGAGTCTCTGTTTGCGAGAAGGAGCTGAGCAAATCAGTCAAAGATACAAAATAAAACAGAAATAAAGAAAACTAAAAGAAAGGATCAAATATACAGAAAGATTCCCTCGAATTTGCAGTATATTTGACCAGCATTATCTGACCGGTGTGAATAAATACAAAGTCTTTGATACAAACTCTATCCACACACAGATTATAAATACACAGTGCAATCATTAAATCTTCAAGGTGCTTTCAAGAGGAAATATTTCCACGGCAATATTTCGATTTAATACAGAACCTTTTTGGTTAAAGAGGATTTTAAGCCTATATAGCAGACACATTTGGACCTCATCTGGGGTACTTTCCACAGCTGTTGGGCAGGTACATCCCTAGAAAGTATTATGTGGCCAAAAATATCCCAAAAGTTATGACACAACTGGCATCAGGCTCATTTTAAGGAGAACTGTGACTGAATTCACATGTGGGCAGATATGAGCCACCTTTGGGCCAAACATTCATTGCATTCTGAGCAATGCAATATTCATAAGTCCATGCAGCGCATGGGCACTGAAGCTGTTTTTGCGATCTTCCCTGCTTTATGCGATGTGATTCCTCGCCACATCAAAAGATCAGCCCAAACCAACACGGAGTTTCAATTGTCAGAATTACCCAAATAAAAAGTTCTGTTTGAAATTCAAATTCAATTAAAAAAAAAAGATGCAGCTGATGGAGGATTAGCAAATAATCACACCCATTTCATACCTCAAATTAAGCAAATTAGGACAAGAACCACAAGTGATCAAAAAATTTGGACACTAAGAAGATTTACAGGCTACAAAAACTATTTTAATTGACATGGCAACATGACAGACTCGGGGGGGGGGGTTAGCTGTCTATCGTGAGTGGAAAAAAGACCTTAGACAGGAGGAGCACGTCCAATGTTTGGTGTGTAATCCAGAAATAAGTCCTGACCACAGGAGGGAAGGTCATTCCTCTGTTGGAGAGCTTGAAGGGAAAATAGCTGAGTCCAAGTGGAGCAATGTTCAAACCACCACCAAGAGAGGTGAAGTAGAGGGGCAGTAAAGCAGAAAGCTGCTTTATGTTATATCTGGGTTCTTTGGAGTCTAGATTCCCCTTCTACTCGATTTAGCAGTGAAACAGAACTCCCAATAATTATTTCAGCATATTTGATTCTGTCACAGAAATTACCTGGCCACTTTTCAGCTTCAATAGGTGAAAGAAGAGGAGTTAAAGGATAAGGACACCGATACGAGAAATTTATTTAAAAAAAATCCTTCACATTTGTATCTTATTCCTCTCTGCCACTGACCTACATTGTTGTCCATTCGCTGTTAAAAACACAGAAAAAAAGCCACACTGTTGGGCTCTGTGTTAGTTTATTCACTGTCCTCGTGCTGTGAAGAGCCTCGAGATCTGACTCCACACCTGTTGATGTATATTTGAGAAAATGAGGAAAGTATAGAAGAGCACCAACCTAATGCTTTTAAAAAAAAGCATGTTCAGATTCTTATTTGGATGGAAACTTGAACTGAAATATTTTCAGATGCGGCGGCACAATCTTGATTAAGTACTTTAACCCAACTAAACTCGGCCTTGTTTCTCTTTTATGTTTTTTTAATTAAAGTTTTTTTTCAGGTTTGGATTTGGCACATTTTAATAAGGAGCTGTATGCATAAAAAAACGAACTAAAAACAGAATTTGCAGATTTCATATTCCATATGATTCTATTAATTTGTCCTCTCGTTCCTCTCCGTATGATCAATGCAAGTGTCTTTTAATTGGCAGGTACTATGAAACGGGCAGTATCCGCCCTGGGGTAATTGGGGGATCCAAACCAAAGGTTGCTACACCAAAAGTGGTCGACAAAATCGCCGATTACAAACGCCAAAACCCCACCATGTTTGCCTGGGAGATCCGGGACAGGCTCCTAGCAGAGAGAGTTTGTGACAACGACAGTGTTCCCAGCGTCAGCTCCATTAACAGGTACGACGGTCTGCATGCTTTGTGTATGTTTGTTTGAGTTTGGGCGTATAGCAACAGGTACAGCCTATTGGTAGAGCTCAGAGCAATATAATACTCTGTGTTTTATGTGTGTGTGTGCCTGTGTGTGAGTCTGGGAGTGGAAAAGAGAATAGTAAAGAGGCCCCAGTCTCCATATGTATGAAGTGGCTGCAGCTCAGTGGTTCAACACGATGGTACAATGACAACCCTTTCCCCTGAGCATAGAAGCAGAGAGAGAGAGGGAGGGATGGTGAAATAAGAGAGAGAAGGAGTGAGCAAAAGAGGCAGACAAAAGGGAAGGAAGGTGTGTGGGGGTAAGGAAAGAAACAGACACAAAAGGAAAGGAAAGAAAGGAAAAGGGAGAAAAGGAAATGAGAGGAGAGGAAAAAAGGGGAGGAAAGGAAGAAAAAGGAAAGGAAAGAGGAAGAAAAGGCTTGCATGAGCAGCCAAGCAGGAAGTGTGAGGCCCCTCTGCCATGTCAGCCTGCCTCAGCCACTTCACACACACACACACACACACACACACACACACACACACACACACACACACACACACACACACACACACACACACACACGCACAGACACATATACACAGTTTTGCTCCCACGATGGTCATGTTCTCTCTGTCACTCAGGATCTCTCTCACGCACACTCACACAAACCACTTCACACACACTAATATCCCCTCTCTCCTCCTGCAGGATCATCCGGACTAAGGTTCAGCAGCAGCCTGGTCAAACGGGCTCAGTGTCGGCTCACAACCTAGGTAGGTTGCTGTTCGAAAATCCTGTTTCCAGCCATCAAAGCCAATTTTTTTTTTTAACAAAAGAAGTGTTTTTGTGTAAAATCTCTCCGGAGAGGATCTTCTGTGCTGAACAAGAAAACAGAGTTTCTGGACCTGTGTGAAGACAGGATGCTATGTGCCACAAAGTTCCAAATCTACATTGCATCCTTACAGTCAGCTTTAGATTGTCATTTTCCACGTAAGAAGTATGTTTAGGGTTTGTTTCTTTTTTACCAGAGTTTTGTGTGATGGTCAGGTTCATTTAGCCTTTTTGGGCCAACCGAGAGCTGACTGAAGAACGAGTAAGGTAGTGTACGATCAAACAAAGGTGACCGGCTGGATATAAAATAACAGTTACATATTAAGCTTTCATATTCTTGGCCCATCCGCTATGACGACTGTAACCGAAAGCACACTGGTAACATTATTACAGTAGTGTACAATGTAACTATTAAGACGTACAATAGTCCCAATAACAACAATCAAAGGGATCCACGGCGTGAAACCATGTCATCCTAAATATAACTGTTTCATAAATAAGTCAACAAAAATGCTCAAGTCATTGTAATATCAAAGCATTAGAGATCTTTATCAGTTCCTTCTCAAATGGGTACTAGATTAGCAACACTGGCAAGCATTTAACTCTTTGATTATTGGAGGTTATGACTGGAAATTGATTATTTACAATGATATTCAAGTTCAAAGCGAGGATGCACCTGGTGAGGCATATTCTCACGGGCTAGAAAAGATCATATTTACGGTTTCTCAGTTACATCACCAAATTATTACTTATAGGTTAATGGACTTCTTGTGACCTATGCACCAAACTTTACACTATGCATATTCATAAACACATTTTTTTTCATCCATATTGCTACAAGCAGTGATTAGTGGGGAAGGATACACAGCTTTCTGCCCCCTTTGTCAGATTAATTCAGCTGTGTTTTGTTTGAGCAACATAGTAGTTTGAAAATAAGTTTGAGTATATTAGCAACAGGTAAACTTTTGCTTTAGTTTCGATTAGCACGAGTTAAAATTATGTTAAGTGCAGCTGGATGAGATCCAAAACCAGACAAATATTAAAGGACTTATCGGAAGGTTCTCATTATATATTTTTAATAAAGGACCCGTAACCTTTGTCAGTATACAGTTAATTATCCTGTTAGACACTGAAAGACTATATCTGTGGCATCTATGGCTTGAACATTATTTCCTTTTATTCGATGAATATCGCAGTGTACACACAGATACGATAGCCTTTCTCTCTCTTCCTCACTTTGCCCTGCAGTGGATTGTGTTTCAGAGTCTCTCATATCTTCATAATCGCACATTGTCTATTAATCTAAATTAATTTCACACACACTGCTCCCTGACTCCTGCCTTTTACTCACATTTAAGCGACACACACACACACACACACACACACCCTAGATGCAGTGAGACACACACGCACACGCTTACAGATTACACAGATAAATGGGTCCCACTCCCAGGCGGAAAATTGAACATTTGGATTTGCAGAATAAAAGCGTTACGTTCTGATAAAAAAAAGAGTGAAAAGAAAGAGAAAGGAAAATCAGATAATTGAAGTGCTAAATCAAGTGATGGGAATAGGAGGGATATGCATTCATTATACTCTCCTTGTCGTTAGCGAAAGAGTAACGGCTTGAAGGGACTTTGATCCTCTGGTTTACCTGCCTTTTTTACCCCCTCCTTCTTCTTTATTGCCATTTCAGTCTTGTCTTTCTCTGTTTGGGGGGTCTGCTGGGAGAGGGGATTAGTATGTCTGTCTCCACACCTTTCTGTCCCTCCTGGGATACCATACTGTCACTCAGCCCCACGTCCGCTTACAGGGGTACAGATAAGGGACCAAGAAGTGAGCGACTGTATGTTTAAGCCTGTGCCTGCGTGTCAGGAGGTTGCAGGATGCGTGTGTGTGTCCGTGTTACTGAAGCGGTGACAAGTATGTCGCTGTGTCACCCGGCAAAGAACTTGTCTCCTCCAGGGGGAAGATTAAAGGAAGAGACAACAAAGAGCAAAACACTAACAGAGGCTGGTCTTTTGTGTCTTTTCCTTTAGTTTCAATTTAGCCGATACAACCGAGTGAAATTTAGAGAGAAAAAATGGACTTTTATTGATTTTTTAAAAAAGAATAATAATTAAGATTTATATTGTGTGGCAATCATGCCACAAATATATGAATAAGGACACTTGATTGTTGTTTTTCAAGCCTGAAAGGCATCCGCACACACAGACACACAGAAGAATTTCTCAGAAAGAGCTTTGTGCACAAAAACTATAGCTTACTGTTTATTTTCAATTAAATATTTGTGCTTTCAAATGAGATCCAAAGACACATGCAAATATATTGGATTCAGTTCATTTTGGTGAGTGTTTATAGAGTTTTGTGACACAGTACATTAAAATATACAGTCTGTGATATTTCAGCAACAGCCAGAAATTCATAAAACACTTTGCTGTCTTCTTTTTCTTATCATTTTATCTGAGATGTGATCATAAAGTAAAACATGAACATTTTAAAAAATACACTCTTTTCTTTATAAGTAATTGTTTTATTGAAAGCAAATGTTTCAGTGAGTTAAAGAGTCACTTATGCCTTTTTAATAAAATCACACAGCTTACAAGAGTAAGTGTCCACATAACACAATAAATGTGTTGTGCTTTCCCCCATTTTATTTTACAATAGGACTCTGAGATTAAGTAATTCCTCATTTCAGTCATCTGTTTTTTGGGTGTTCTTTTGCTTTCTCAGTATATCCTTTAAAGTGTTGGCATTGTCATGTGATCTGTCTGCAGCAACGTCCGTGCCAGCCACACAGGTCTCAGCAGTGACCAGCGACTCGGCCGGCTCCTCGTACTCCATCAGCGGCATTCTGGGTATCAGCTCAGCTGCTGATGTAGGCAAGAGGAAGAGGGATGAAGGTGAGCAAACAGTTATGCTTTGTATATGTCCCACTTTGCTAATTTTTCCTGGTGGATGCACAAGGCACACGAGAATCTAACACACAAGCAACAGCAACGGGACATGTGAATAAAATATCTTCATTGAGGAACGCAGATTTATTTACTAACAGTGTTTCATGGGATAGCAACCCGAGAGGCCAGCTCATGCACGCACTATCGATCATATACTTCTGTCATACTTGGTCAATGTTGCGTGCTAATGTATATGCGAGCTTGTGTATGTGCTCATAGGTACTGGATGTATATATTTGTGTACGCTGATATGCCTCCACGTGTTTGCTTGATTGTGTGTGTGTGGGGGTGTGTGTGTGGGGGGGTGTCAGTGGCATTAAAAAGCCATCACACAGACGGTCTCCTACGGTAAATGAGACAGGACCAGATGTCGGAGCGAGAGGGGGTGACAGAATGCCACTGGGGGCTATTTCGCTCTCTCTCTCCCTGACACACACACACACGCACACACACACAGATACAGTGTGGGATCCTTTTTCCCACTGCTGATGAATTTTCAGAACACTCCAGCAGGTTCCAGGTGAATCCCAGGTGCACCTTGATATGCTCGGATTCAGCCCACTTAACCATCAGTAGAGTACAAAGACTTTAGACCCAACGCAGACATAGAGACATGCACACATATATCATTGATACACTGGATCAAAGTTTGACTTACTATGTGAACAGTTTGTCCATTGATAAATGAGGTTTTAGCTCAATCCAAAATAACAACAAATTGCACTCTCATCCTGTTCAGCGATCATCCGCTGGTTGGGGTTTCCTCCGTCTTTCTGTTGCAACTGCATAAAACGTCAAAATATGTTACAAAGTTAAGGTTGAGGTAGAAGACTTGGTGTATCCATAAAAGCAAAATGTGACATAGTGTTCTAAAAGCAGGCTTAAACACCCGGTGAAGCTTGAGACACACTCTAGACTTTAAAAACTGGGGCAGACAAAGAACCTACACGATGAGGAAACTGCCTTTTCTCACATTAACACTTGAAACAAATGTAAAATGGCAATTTTCCCTCACATTTTCCACATTTCGTATTCATTAAGTTATCTCGCATGCACACCTTGACTTACCTTGATGTGCATGTATGATATCTGCGCAACAGAACTGAAGAGAAACAAATCAAATTCAAATGTTTTAGATATATTCGGTTAAATTTTACACTAAGTTTGACGGGACTCTGATTTTAGTTGCTGCTCTTGAATAAGATCAGAGCACTTGCACAGAGCACAGTGATTGTCATGTCCACATTTTGGCTCACTGACAGAGTAAAGACTGAAAGATTAACAGATTCACCTGTGTTAGTGATCATAAGTCTGAACGGCCACAGTGAAACTGGTCTCTGACTGATTTCATCCATGCCTCTTTGACATAAATAATATGAAGTATTAATCCACCCCATTCTGTGCTGTATTGTCTTCAGCAGAAACTCTGCAGTCAGATCTGTTGCTGAAGGAAAGTATCTGTAGCCTAATTAGCGGTATTATTGTTTCACTTTGTTCTTTATGTGCATGACACACTACACCATGTGCTACATGTGTGGTCTGTCTGCCGGTTTTCTATGACTGCTGCTGGACTTTCCATTTCACAGTTCGAATCGAAACATTGTATCACTTCTCGTTTCATTGAAGCATTCAGAAAGCATCATTCGAGCATTATGTCTCTCCGTGTCACGTTTCGCTTGTGTGTTTTATCTGCAGCGTTTCTGTGCCAGAGGTCTGCGCGGTTGGCTCTGTGGTCTAATTAACAGCATTGCTAATCACAGCTTCCATTAGAGCAGCCCCCGCTGGATAATGACACACACACACGGCAAGGGGCGACAGGGGGAACAGCATGCACAGACATGGACAGACAAACACATACACAGGCAAACAATAAGGCAAGCTTCTGACGACGAGTCACGGCCATATGCCCGTCTTTGCAGACATTCTTACACACGGAGAAGGAAGGCATAAACCCACAGTACACTACAGTGACACACCGGACATCACCAAGGCTCTTTTGTTGACTTTGTCTGTCTCTCTTTGTACAGGTGGATATATCACACATACAGCAATGTGACAGTTTGTGTAGTTCAGAACGCATTTAGAACAATGATACCATTGGTCCATTTTTTGGTGGGGCAGGGGGGGGGGGGGGGGGGGAGCCTTGAGTCAGTCTGTTGCAATTTTCCTGATTTTTTTGTGTAAAAAATCCCCAAACACACTGCAGCTCTTATTTTTATTTATTAATTCATTTATTAGAGCAGGTTAATGTTAGCTGAATCCTCTGATGATCCTAAGGCGGCATGGTCTGCATGCTTAATAAACAGGCATTTTATTACATATGCAGCCCATACTCTTTTAGTGAGCCTCCTACGTGACAGAGAGGATTAACAGTGGCCATTGACTCTTTCCTAAACTGGTATGAGAAGTTATACCTTTTCCTAATGATTAAATCCACTAACCCTGCTGATAAACCAGTACAACTAGTTACAAATTGCTTCGCAATGTGCTTAAGCCATAAGCTTATACTGGAGCATGTGGAGTGACCACATAAACTGAACAAAAGAAACCTTTTGACCACAAAAAACAAGTTGTTACTGAAAATATTCTGTCCCACTACATCATCTGCTACTCTGCCAACATAGCCAGTAAACTGTACCAACATCAGTAAACATACAGAGTGGTTCATCCATTGTTTTGTAGCTGACAGGCTGTTTGCTAGTGTAGGTAAACCTCTTGTCTAATTCCCATAATTCTCACATCAGTCAGTGGTATTCTTTGCATCTGTCTCACTCAATCACCCCCCATGAAGTTGAATTTTAACTTGGTACCAACTCATTTTGTGCCTCCACCAATTATTTAGTCTCTCATTGCTACATGTTGTTGAACTCCACACTCCCTGGTGTCCACAGCATCTCAATTCCTGCAGCAGATTGTGTTTACTCTTTGAATTAAATGTGTTGTGGAAAATATTATGTTTTCAATAATGGAATGTATCTACAGAGACAGAGGTATAAATAAAGCAAATGATATTCTAGCTCACAAGAGGCACCCCACTGACTCCTCAATTGAACTGTTGCCATCTGGTCAACAATATTGCCCCCTCGATTTGCTAAAAACACATCTACATTAGAACGTGTTCTCCAGGCCATTGACTTTTAAAACTGGTAAAACATAAATCAGTAGTTCTGGTGCTGAGCTGGTCTGGCCATCCTAATCTGTTGCAAGGTGCGCAGTATGAGTGAAATGATGCTTAGTTTGTTGTGATGAAATTGCTGTTTTTTTTTATATCATATCATTGCATATCATATCTGCTGTATGTGCTTGTGAGGACGTCAATGCGTGCAATGGAAACTGTTAGCCATGAGCATATCAAACAGCTGCTGTGCACGTGAACACAGGAAGGAGGGATCAGTAGCTTGTGTTGTGTATGTATGTGTTCTTGTGTGTTGGTAGGAGGAGTTTGTGGGGGTAAAACCCTGTGGTGACCTGTGCCCCCAGCCAAAGCGAGGGGAAGTTGGGGGTGACTGGGGCCAGAAAGGAGATGAATGGGTGTGAATGGAAGAACTTGACTTCTGGGGCCAAAAGGGGACTATTGTACCTTAACCTATTCACTTTACACATTGAAGCTTCTGCTGCTGCTGCTGCTGCTGCTGTGTGTGTGTGTGTGTGTGTGTGTGTGCAAGCATCCAACATGCATGTGGAGTTCAGGACAGGTGGGCCGGTCACTAAAGGGAGTGCTGTTTTTTTCTTCCTCAAATCTGTGAGGGGAAATCCACTCTCAGTATTTTTAAGTCATGCACATTTTTCAAAATATAACAACAAATAGTTTCAATGGCATTTACCCAGAATGCCAGATTGACCTCTCACCCCCTTGTGCATCCACTGTGACATGAGGCAGCTTACAAAATAAAAGATGCTGGGAGTGAGCAAGAGATGCAGGGTGGAGGGAGGGGATCGTCGCCCTTCGCGCGTAACTCCTCCCGGCTTACAAAAACTTTGATCTCTAGAGTTTGGATCAGGCACATACACACTCTCACAGACAAAAAAAAATCATTACACACACACATGCAGGGAAGAGCTGGGGCTGTGAGGTCAGACTTGTGACACTTAGGCTATCAGCATGATTATCTATGTCAAGAGCAAAAAGGAGCACACTGGTGGTGTTCTAACCTCTGCAGACATGCATGTATAAGCAGGCAGGAAAACAGACAAATAAGTGACAACTCATCTAATTCTTTAGGGTATTTGGATTTAATAATTCAACTGCTTCTGGATTCTTGGGAAAAATGGCAGCAGCAGGCTGTTATGGAAGACGACTGTGATGGAGAGAGAGCAAGAGAGGCAGGAGGGAGGGAGAAAGAGAGAGACAGACAGAGAAGGCGGAAGAGAGAGGAAAAAGGCAGAAAGGAGAGAACAATAAGGGCTCATTGTTTGTTTTGTTCTGCTCTGAAAAAGAGGGAAGAGAAGCGCTTCCCTTCTGAGACTGAATCACAGAGATAGAGGCAGCTGTGTGTGTGTGTGTGTTTGTGTGTGTGTGTGCGTGTGTGCGCGCATCCAACAGTGAATAGGATTTAACCCGTCACGGCAATGAGTTTCTTTACCCATCCATGGATACAATGAGACCAGCCGGATATCAAGCTACCCACCCACCCACACTCACAGCCTCAATCACATCCATACCAAGGCCCATGCATGCACACCTCAAGACAGACACACACACACACACACACACACACACACACACACACACACACACACACACACACACACACACACACACACACACACACCTTTACACAACTTCATACAGATGAATGAACAATATTGATTATCATAAGTAAAAGCTTTGTTCTTACTGCTCGATTACAGCAGGTTCTGTCATCTCCCCTGTTCTGTCTTTCTCTGGTTCTTTGTGGATGCTCCACCATGACAGACACAGGTCAGTCTTTCAGGGTGCATTTGTGTGTGTGTGTGTGTGTGTGTGTCTGCGCACATATGAGAGAGTTTGTGTGTGCAACAGAGAGAAAGCAGAAAGCAATAAGCTGGCTGAAATGGTGCCATCAGAGCTACATGATTGATCAATTGAATTCCATCATGGGGACTGGCCGGTGGGATTAAATGGGTTGCCTTGGGTTACCAGGCTAAAGCATCATACTGGCTTTATCTCCCACCCTGATTGGTCTGTCACTGGAGACCTGGACCATACACACACTACTCCCAGCATCTGTATATGAGTGTGTGTGTGTGTGTGTGTGTGTGTGAGAGAGAGAGAGAGAGAGAGAGAGAGAGATTATGATCAAACCTCTGTTTGTGAGAGAGGGTTTTGTGTACTGAAGATGTAGAGGGAGGTTTAGTGTGTGACACAGCACTGTAGGATACTGTCTGAAGATTTAAAGGTTTGCTAGAAGTCTTTGAATTGATCCAAAGCCACAGGTTGTGCCAAGACTGATCCTTTTTATCAACTTTTGAAATTTAGCTAACACACATCAAACTGTAAGCAAACATTTTGCAACCAGCTTTGGTACCGTTATACAACTCTGGGACTGTAATCCATCCATCCATCCATCCATCCATCCATCCATCCATCCAGGAAAGGTTTTCAGTCTAACCTGGTGCATTTGCACTCACACCTATAGCCAGTTTAACCTGAAACTTTTTAGACTATTGGAAAAAATCCATCCAGCCACATTGCGATCACACAAACTTCACACAGAAAGGCCACAGCCCACAAACAACTTCAAACCCAGAACCTCCTGCTTAGAGGAGAAGTGCTAACCTCTATATCGTCACAGTGCCATATGCCAATCTACCAAATGTTTTAACATAGTCTTTGTTCTGCCTGTCACTCTTGGATGTGCACAGAGATCACTTAAATAATGAACCAAAACAACGGAAAAAGTGAAAAAACAAACAAACAAACAAACTGTCAGTTTCCTTATTAGGCTACTGTGGATGTAAAATGTACACTTACATAATCCTCTTATCTTGTACAAAGGATCAATTAATTCTGACTCCTCAGGTATACTCACAAAACACCTTATTTTCCTCAATGTAATCTAGCTAAACTTGCTTACTTAAAACCCATTGCATCTTTGCTTTAAACCAGTAATTCTTGCTTATGTCGTAAAACCTTTTTTAGATTATGTTTTTAGGAATGTGACTAGAACAAATAAAGAATGAATAAGATTAAGTAAAACTATGTTAAAGAGGAAACCTGTCATTCTTATAGATTACTACACTGTCTCAGCTCAGTCCTTAGTTGAAACCTCAGTTACTTCTTTATGACAAAGTGAATTATACTCTGATTTATCATCTATTTTATACAGATGGGTAACAACTATTTAACAAAATGAATACAATTAAAACTTGAAAACTAGTAAATAAGACCACAAAGTCATTAGGAAAAATGTTTCCTGCTCATAAATGAAAGAAGAAGTAATTTAAAATTCTCACTGACTTATACAATCAGATTAGCAAAACTCACTTCTGTAGTTTTGAAGTCATTAAATCTGAAATACTACATTTTAACAAACACTCAAACCTTTATAAAAAGAATATAGTCTCCCCTGCAGTAGCACAGGTCTCAGTAACTACATGTAGTGGTATTAAAAGTTATCCACAACTACAGAATTTCAAAACAGGAAGCATCCCTTGAGGTTAAATATGGTTAGACAGACATTTTTTTCTTTCTTTCTTCAGTTTTTTTATTTATTAGAACTAGTCTGGTGCAAATGAATCTGTATTTTCACTCCAAATGGAAAAAAAAAAAAAAAAAAAAAAAAAAAATATATATATATATATATATATATATATATATATATATATATATATATATATATATATATATATATATATATATATATATATATATTTGAAGCCCCCTCCCCCCTCTCCACCTGTCTGTCATATCACTACCCTGGACACACATTCACGCACATACACACACTAAACACAGTGACCCCCAGGACTAAAATAGGCTCTCAGGAGTGGTTTGGAACGCTGAATTGGCTCTATAGTGGGGATTTTCACCCTCATCCCCTTTTTCTCTTTATCTTTTTCTCTCGTTCTCTCTTCTCTAATCATTTGTGGGCCGCGACTCTTCAGAGTTCTTATAATTGTCTCGTTCAGTCCCTCAGCCTTGCAATAACTGCAGGATACGAGAGCTCACAGTCTAATACTGATACCGTGGCAATATATATTTGTGTGGATGTGTGTGTATGTGTGATACGACGAGAGGGGACGGACAAGTGTGTATATATGAGAGGAGAGAGTGTACTTTTTAGAGATCAAGAAGGAGAGACAGCGTATGCTTGGTAATGGATTGCATTTGTATACCATTTTCTCTGAGCCTCCACAATCTATGAAGTCGCTCAGTCTTAAATCAGTTCACTGGAGTTCATTTGAGTCCACTAACTTCTTTCTCCACATCTGTCTTAGTGATTTATATTGTCAACACACGCTTTCACTACTCCCTTCATTCCTCTATCGCTGTCTGTCTGGGTTTTCCCTCCATAACATAAACCAGACTCGCAAAAGCTTCCTTTTATCTTGCTCATTTCCTCTCCCTTTCAGTTATCATTCCTCTCTTAAAAATTCTGCATTTACAGCCTGTCTAACCCCTCTCCTTTCACCTGTCCTCTCTGTGCAGGTTTGCAGGAGTCACCGCTGGCCAATGGACACGGCCACAGTGGGCGGGACTTCCTCAGGAAGCAGATGAGAGGGGAGCTATTCTCGCCACAGCAGATCGAGGTATTGGACCGCCTCTTTGACAGACAGCCATCCTGTCCAATCCAGTCCAGCTCTGACCTCTATGTGAGCCCTGATTCTGGCAAGGTAAGGGCGAGGCATCGTGCAGGCTCTGGGCTGAGGCTGAGGTTGGGAAGAGGTTAGGAGTCAACAAGAATGTAGTTGTGGGCTAATGAAAAATAGGGGCTGTGACAGGAGATAACCGCTCATGAAAAACAAACAGGAGCTGACTAAAGCAGAAGTGGCGGTTCCTGTGTTATCACCTCACGGCCACCAGACACAGCAGTGTACTTCAAGTCACTGTCACAGCACAACAGCCATTCAGCCATCCTATACTGTAAGTCTTTTTTCGCTGAGTTCAGACATTTTTTTTCTTACTGTTTACAAGACCATGAAAAGATCCAAAGCAACAAATATGTTTCCCGCCTAACAAGTGCTTTGTCCTCGTTCAAAGACATACATTTTTTTATCCTGCTAACTGTGGCCCTTCACAACCTCTGGTTATAGTCAAGAAAATAATACATGGGCCTACCTGGGATGTAGGTGTAACTGCAGCACAGAGGTTAAAGGGCCTCTCATCCTTTTCAGAACGTGTGTTTTTTTTATTTACAATCTCTGACAAAAAATAAGCAGAATATAAAAAAGCATACGCTTTTTTTTACACCAGGGTATATGTTTTGATTAGAAGACGGCCTACTTTCACCAACCTGGAATCTCCAAATAAAAACATCCAAGAACTAATGCTCAACGGTTGCGTGCCACACATGCAAACAAAATTAAAGCAAACAGCGCTAGACTAACACATTGTTGTTTTTGGTCTTTCCATCAATAAGAGCAAAACTGTTGAATGGCACAAGTCACATCGTTTAAAGAGACAGTGTGCAGGAGTTTCAAACTGCCACCAATATGACAGTTATTTGGGTTTTCCAGTGGACACAGGTGCAAATTTCTTTTTTTTTTTTGTTGCTGATAGTGAAAAAAATGTAAGGCAGGAAAGCTTAAAATGTAATGGACTATTTTGGGATTTACATAGTACAGAAGCCAGATTAGTTTGTAGTTTATCAGTTAACATTTAAGGTTTATCTGACTGTCGTATAAAATATTTGTCTCTGTTTTTAGAAAAAAAAAGCCTGCCTGCTATGCCTTGCCATGCCATGTCAATGTTGCTGACTGCTGTCACATTGCACAACAAATAATCCCATTTTAAAAAGCTCTCTCTCTATCCAAGCGCTTCACTCATCCTGTCTTTTCCCCAATTCTTTCATGTTGCTGTGAGCTCTCAAAGTGTCAGCATCAAGTCGTGTTTTCACTGTTGGCTTGACAAACCGCTGTGAGTTTCTTTGGTCTGATAGACACTGTGATGAGTCAGACCTGCTCTATTGATGTTCCTATAATGTAGACACACTACAGGGGTTAATGAACATATTGACCCGACTCTCATTATGACCTCACTTCCTGCTGCTTGGTGGGACGGCAGTGCCGCTGTCCGCATGCTGATGCGTCTTGGGAATGTGCGTATGCGTGTGATCGTTTGCATGTGAGAGAAAAAGAGAAAAAACGAGACAAGAAAACCGAGAGCGAGAAAGGGTGTGTCTGTGTGTCCTAATGTTGCATCTAAATTGACCTCCCGCCCTTTCTCAGGAGAAAATTAATGTAAATCTGAGTGGAATAGACAGGTGTAAGTGGTATGCTGAATAACAAAATGACAACAAGCTAGCATTTGTATTCTCTCTACCTTTTCTCAGATGCCTTCTAATCAGCAGCCCAACGGTCAATATTAAGGAAATATTTGGCCAATGTTTCAAAATGAAATTTTTGTTTCAGCGAGCTTTCAAGCTGACACTGCTTCTGGTTTATTTATTCAGTCAGTGCCAAGGGCAAGAGTACAAGCAAACTCCCGAGTAGTCGGAGTATATGGAAGCATAAATAGGCTGCAGCCTTAGACCTACAGGGCAGAGTTTGGCTTTTTAGTAAATTCTCTTTCCTCTGACCGACATGGGGACTTGAGTGGCACAGGGCGAGAGGTCGACAGGGATTGGCTGTAGTAGCTCTATAGACTGGGACTCAAGACTATAATACCCATGATTCATAGGTCAGTGTCCTGTCTGAGCCTGGTCAAGCCACTGGGGTCGGTGTCTGGGATAGGGGAATCAAACTGGGGTCAAACTGGCTTCAAGAAGTGCATTACAAAGAGACCCAAGCAATCACAACCACATGCACACAAACACACACACACAAATCTACATGACTATCTAGTCCTCCACCTCTGCTAACCCCCCTTTTTCCCACTGGGAATGATTGACACTCTTAGCCTTAACGCTGACAGCCACAGCTTAGGCTCTTTGGTATGTGGGCTGAGGTGTGTGTACACGTGTGCGTGAGTGTGCACAGTAACCACTATTGGTGGGGTTATGGTCAAGGGGGGTCACCCTGCCTTGCGACTGACATTCCTGACAGATTTGTCCCTGCTGGTGATGTTTTGTATGGGGTCGTCTTTTACGAAACGCGTGTCAGTGTGTGTGCATCGGACAAAGACGTGTCCAAAACTGTGAAAACCAAAGTAAAGACAGAAGAGCAAGAGGCTCAGATTCAGGTGTTATACTAATAAACTGTAATCTCAGTGGTTACGTCAAGCTCCTCATTATTTTTTAGCTTTCTTGCACTAAAACATGAGGCTTACTCATTATTTTGTCTTCCTTCGTCCCACTTGAAGAGACCAAAAGCAATACCGCTCGCAAGCAAATCTTATTTTATCTGTCAGCAGTAGTTACTCGTCTATCCTGTTTATTTCAGACCTTTTTCTTTATCTTTCTTTCCTAACAAGCCCTGCTTTTATCTCATCTGCCTCTCCTGCTCTTGTTCCACTTCACCCTGTAGTCTATTAAGCCCCGCTATTAATTTATGTGTGCGTGCTCGTATGTGTGTCTGCATGTGTGCCTGTCAGAGACAGTTCATTTGAATTTCCCTTCAATCACTTTCTATTACCCAGGTGATAAATCAGCAGGGCTGACAAGCACCCCCGCCCATCCGTGCTGCCCTGGGTCCAAACGCCCACCCCAGTACCAAGCAGTTTACACTGAGATGTGGACGGAGAAAAATGAGACTGATATTATAGATTTTTTTTTCTTTACTTAAAAGGATTTCTATCTTGGGCTCCAGTTTGGCTCAGATGCCCTGTGGCTGAAATGCAGCGGCCCGGGTTTGAATCTGCCCCTTGACCCTTTGTGTCTTCCCCTCTTTCCTGTCTACTCTTTACTGCTGCACTAAACACAAAAATGAAGAATGCATTTCAGGTCATTTCAGCTAGTTCGTCTCATCATTGACCGCAGAATGTTTTCCCCACACAACAAATAATAAATCAAGAGAAAACAAGTAGTCGGGAAACTAGAAATAACGCTAAATTCATCGCTTTATAGCATGAGCTTATTAAAGTATCCTGTAGGAAATTTCACAGTGCAGTTAGAGATTGAATTTGATGGCTCCAGAGTGTAGTGGTTCACACATTTAACTGAAAAGTAAAAGATACACTTTTTGTTTCTAGGAGGAGACACAAATCTCTGTGGGGTTGTAACAGAAAGGGTGTCTGGATGCAGTTAAAAGTAGCTTTCAGGTGAAGATTGGATTTAGATGCACAAAGCCACAACATTTTTTTATTAACACTGAAACTATTTAAGTGTGATCAGACGCATCAACCATGCTGCTCAAATTTGAAAAAAAAAAAAAAACCCCAGCAGACTTTGCGTCATTGTGTAATCACTACACTAAACGTTTTTTTTTAAATCATGCATACAAGAAGTATAACAGTAAACAACTGCAAAACTTAGATAAATTAATTAAGTATAAAATATGTAAAAACTTCCTCTCATGTGGCCTACAGCGGCCCCGTGACTCATAAGGAGCTGTTTGGAAATGAGTATCCTCCCCTTGCTGCCACGCTCAGTTTGAGCACAGATAAATTCCTTCCCCACAATCCCTGTCTCAGTCTGTGGGCCACTCAGGGAATTGTATTTGTTTATAGTCAAGCAATTTTCCATCAGGAGCACTCAAGCCAATGTGACGAATGGGAGAGAGAGAGTAGGAGATGGAGAAATCACGAGCTATTTTGGAAGTGGTGAAAATAGGAAATACTATTATGCAAATGGTACAGAAGGGCCGGTCTGTGTGTGTATTTGTGTGCTTGTTTGTGTTTATGCGTGTGTCTCTGGCTGGGTTGGGCACATCTGTCCCATTTCTGACTCAGCAGACCAAGCGGCTGCGTGGAAGAGACACAGTGATAGAACGAGTGAGATTAAAACTTAGTGCAGCTGCTTTTAAAGAGTTAAAGTGTTATGATAAAGGACTGCTATCTGCTAACCCTTTAGAGGACAGAGTTAACGAAACAAGAAAGGAGAAAATGCATCGAAGCAGACAGCAATAATCAACCAATGAGAAATTGTGTATGTTATACCCTAAAAAACATGCTGCATTTATATAAAATGAAAACAAAACGCTGAAAACAGTGAGTGCCGTCCATGATGTGTAACTTTAGTGGAGTAATGAAGTGAAATTTGATCCTGGGAGTCCACTTTGGGTGACAGATCCAAGAATGTGAAGACTTAGGATTCAAAGCAATGTAAAGTTTGTGAGTTAGTTAACTTCAAATCCTTTAACTCATTGGTCACAGAAGAAAAACTAAAAATGACCAAGTTCTCAGTATTACCATATATTGGTGGGATGCTGCTGCTGCTGAGTGCCCTGCTCTACATTCTTTTCTCTATCCCACTAATTTATCAATCGATTAACATTTCCCTCCATCTCAGCCCCATTTCCTGTCTCCTCCTTATTCCTTATTATTTCTTTATAGCGACCCTTTATATCTGCCAGGTCCCCCTCCTGCCACCTTTACTTGCTTCCTCCCATCTTGCCCCGAACAACCCCTCCCCATCAGCATCGCCAACCCCAAACCCCAACCCCTCCATGGCCCGGCAGCTGCGTCCCTCCTCTTTGATGAGGGCTGATGGCGCTGTATGAGCGGTGGAATTGACAACATTTACGGGGGCGAATGAGAATGATCCATCTTCCTTAGCGGGCCTGTCACCCCACTGGCCAAACTTCATCATGGCCAATTACCACGGCAGACCCCTTCTTCTCTGGTGCTGCTGCTGCCTGGCCCCCATCTACACACGGATACATGGACACATTAGACACCATTATAATAAGACAGAGAGCGGCCAAGAGAAAGGGGGGGAGGGCGGCTGAGCAGTGATAGCTCATATGATTGGATGAAGAAACTACAGGTGTGATGTGTGTGATGTGTTTGATGTGCGAGAGAAAAGAGAGCTTAAAAGTGTGTCTGAAGTCCAAAGAGAGAGAGAGAGAGAGTGAGGGAGGATGTGTGTAGTGTACTGCGTAAGCTCTTATTTGGCAGGTCACAGTCCAGTGGTTGTGTTGTGTGTTGACGAGCACAGGGGTGTTTAAGAGGTCAGTGAGCACAAACACACGCCTACACTTACACCTCCACACACACAGATGCAGACGCATTAAAAGGGTCAGTGCAAAACTCTCACCTCATCACCTAAAGGAAATTCTGATTGGTGTCATTAGTGTACACACACACACACACACACACACACACACACACACACACACACACACACACACACACACACAGGTCAGTAGTAACTGAATGGGAGGAAAAGCTACAGAAGGAATTTCATGCGATAAAGTGCAATATTTCATTTGCTCAGTTTTATTTACTCGTACAGTGGGAACAGTTTGAGGTTCAGTGTGTTGGTCTAGTGTGCTTCAAAATGCAGTCAGGAGGAGAATTTAATGACCAACTTACTAAGCTTTTTTTAAGCCACCCCTCAATAATCATACACTATATGCTTATATTTAATTGCCGAACTCCGGATGAATATGTGTCTCTTTTCCAATACTGTGAGTAGGGTTGTTTAGTACATACACAAATTAATTGAAGCTGACTGAGAGCAGTTTAGTTAGCTCAGTCATTATGGCTTTCCGGTTAAAAACGCTGCTGCAGAAACATTCATGTGACATGAACTCTTACCTAAAAAAAGAGCTAAAGCTTACCTCGCAGTAGTCAATTAACACAACAGACAGATTTAATGAGCAAACGACTGAATGTACTACTCCACACAGTCTTAATTGTGGCCACAGAGTAACGAATGGTGTTTGCCTGTATGCTTTGCTTGCATTTGCTTGTTGCTGTAATACAAGGTTTATTTATATGATCACTTGTCTCAAAGTCACCAAGGAATGGACTTAAATATTTTATTGTAAGCCCCACATTTTTATTTCTAGTGCACCTCTTTTCTGCACTGACTTACTTATGATGTTACTTCCTTTTCTGCGTTTTAAGGAACAGATGAGCTTAAACTCCCTGATGCTGAGAGCCAACCTTTTTTTTTTTAAAGTGTCAATTTCTGCACAGCCTTCGTTATTATTATTATTATTATCATTATTATTATTATTAATATTATTATTGCACACACGGCAATGTGCGTATCTCTGACTTCAGAGGTCAATACATGACTTTAACCTTTACCTACCTGCCCAACACTACAAAAAAGACATATATTCACCTTAAAATGTAATCATTTGCATGACGGGGATTTTGTCCCAATAAGAGGTAAGTCCCCAGTAAGTCACTGTGTACAGTGATTTAAGTCCCTGCATGATGAGTAATGTCTGGACCACACATAATTACACACACACTTGTCTAGTAGAGAAATGAGGATGGATGGGTCGTGACTCTGTGCTGGGGTCAAACACAGGTTAGCGGACAGTTTCCATTATCCACCCATCTCACTGCCTTTCAGCCAGGCTGGGTTATTAAAGACCTCTTTCAAAGTTGTGTCCGTATGATCCAAAGATCATAACCCATGTTGTGGACAGTGAGTTATTTGACATTTGTGTACTGTACGAGCATACTGTTGTATTTTCTGGGTTTCTTCTTTTGTGTGTCTTGCTAGTTAAGCTAATTTCCTTTCATGTGCTTGTGGGTTTTGTTTTGTTTTTTTGCAGTGTTTTTTTGTTTGGATCACATTATCACATGTTTCTTTATTTCTTTTCAGCCTTCCTTTTTTTAAACTTCAATATTATTTTGTTTCTAAAGAAACTGCACATTCAGACAGTGACATATTGTTTTGTCACTTCAGCCTTCTCTGAGTGCTTTTTAAGTTTTTGCAGCGTGTGTGTATGCTGGGTTAACACCACTGGGAGAACGTGTGTAGGTGTGCTGAGATGATCACAGTTCTTATTGTTGTTGGTATCTGGGGAGACAAGAGGCTTTGTGTTAGCCGTGGTCTATGTAATGCCAGCGCGTATGTGTGGATATATATACGGGTGTCTATGTATCCTGTGTGTGTGAGGGATGAAGAGAAAGAGCAAGCTGATCCTGTGGTTATAGACTGTTGGACTTGGTTGTACAGTAAATCCCTGTCTTTGTAAACAGATCAATAAACTCTCAGCTGTAGGTGTGTTTCTGTATGTGCGTGTGAGTCTGTGTGTGTCTGTGAGTTTGTGTTCATTCTAAAGCGCTTTTGCTCTCTGCTCTGAGGAAAGTGCAGCATGCTGAAAATGTAGCAGGATGTAACAAACACTGCATCCGCGTTAGATCTAACAACAAGCTAGCCTCATAACATGTACTTGTTGTTTTCGATTTTTGTTAATAAGTTTACCCTTTGTTTACTTCCTCCTTTCTTCCAGACGTCAGATTATTCAGCCATGGCTTCATTAGCAGGAGGACTGGATGAGATGAAGAACAGTTTGGCCAATCCGGGCACAGGGGCAGAGTTAGGAGCCAGCGTCTCTGGTCCACAGTCCTACTCACTAGTTCCAGGTAAAAGTTACACCTAGCTAATAATCTTAACTTCACCTCTGAGAGACATTTTGAAATGACTAAATAAAGGGTTTTCATATAAATGTTAATTTTCCATGAAGTTTTGTACTCAGTTATTTTTTCCAACCTCAGCTTCACTTGGTAATGACCCGTTTCCAATCAGTTTCTGTACACATTTCTTTTCTTCATGTTGCTCTTGCCTTTTAGAGGAATGATCTGTTGTGGATATTTAATGTATGAAAGAGACTAAAAAAGTAGTGCATGTGTACTATGAAGAGTGAGATTTTGAATTCTTTTATAATTACTACCCTCCTATTTGGTTACACGAAAAAAATGTGAATGTTTGTTGTTGTTTTTAAAGAGAGAATTAAAAGATTGCTTGGGTTTGTTTAGTTTTAGGATTAAAACTGCTAACCTATTGCTGCACAATCCCATAATTCACACATAAAAATTCCATAAAATATTTTAGTCAGAAGACAAAACTCTGGTGTTTTATACTTTAGAGTCAAGCTTTAGCTGGAGCTCTGACAGTCGTATTTAAACAACACACACACACACCCAGAGAGTAAAGTAAAGGCTTTTTAAGTCTACCTCAGCAGTGGCAGGAGCTCCAAAATTGTCAGGGCTTAAAGAGCTTAACGCTTTGGATCTCAAAGGAGGAAGGAAACTCAGAGGGAAGGAGGAAAAGAAAGGTGGAAGGATGGATGAAAAGTGAGAGCCTCATCTATTCCTCCTTTTCCATTTAGGGGCACTGGGAGAGGCAGTGGTTAATTAAGAGTAGACCAGGGAGCACTTGGACAAGGCTTTGACGCTCCCATCTGTAATGAGGGGAATCATAGAGCTGGGAATTTGGGATATCTGGGAATGGGCTCGTTTTTGCCGCCTGAAACCACTGAGGAATATTACCTGCTCGTGTTGGAAGAGAGAAAGAGCGAGACACGGAGAGCATGAGCAAAAGAGAGCAAGATCAAAATTTCCATTTCTGCTTATGCATGCAAACACACACATTCTGTTACACACACACACACCTTCTGAATATTATGCATACATTTCCTTGCCTGTTTTTTCCCTGAGAATAGAGCTCCCTTAAGGGGATCAGACGTCTGTGTGTTTGACGCAATGTTATTGCATCCTTGAAGTGGTGATACACTGGACACATGCTGTAGAGCAACGCTCACACTCTCATCCCTCAATTCTAAGGTCTTTCCAAATCTGTAGGGCATTTTATTTTATCCTGAACTTCACCCAGTCTACTATAGCACAAAAACACACAAAGGGACACACACTGTGCCCGCTTGATCCCTCCAGGTTTGACATGTGTTGCTTTGATGGCTGGCTGAAATGGGAGAGTTAGATAGGCAGACAGTATGAGAGTAAGAGAGGCAGAGGATGTGTGTTCATCTGTAGCTGCAAGTGAGCGTGGAGGAGACTTGTACTTGTTCGTTGACCTCTGCAGGAAAGCTGTGGAGAACAGATACATCAATACAACTGGCAAACATATGCACAAATACGCTGTGTGCACTTTCGTGTACATACACACTCATGCATACACACCTCAGAGGATCTGGTCCTGTCTGCCCCCTCTAAGTTGGGCTGTAGAGAGTCCATCTCTCCTCTCTCTCAGCCTCTCCTCCCTCTCCTCCTTGCCCTGTGCACTGACCCTGAGCGGATGAGTAGCCCGTCTGCACTAATGCCTCGCTGTCGCGTCAAACACAGAGAAAAACTTTACTACACGAGACAGGAGAGAGGAGGCGGGGAGGGACAGATAGAGGCTGGAGTGGGGAAGCAATATGTGAGGGAGAAACACAAGTAGAGAGGGAGGTGCAGAAGGAAATAGGAAGTAAAGAGGACAGAAAAATGAAAGGATTTAAGATGTTCATTTTTTGCTGATAAGGACCATAAATGCTGTTTTTCTTTTATTGCTCCATTTGTCCACTTTCCCTAGCATGGGAACATGTACAGTTGGGATTTTTTATCTATGTATACATGCTGAAATGTAATTGGAGGCCACATTATCCATAGACATGACAATGTTTGCCAGCCATTCAACTTCCTTGATCTCAGACCTTTTATTTATGAAACTAGATATTTTAAATAGTGTTGAGTGAAATGGCTCAACAAATATTTGATGGGTTGCAATAAAATCCATCCATCCATCCATCCATCCATCCATCCATCCATCCATCCATCCATCCATCCATCCATCCATCCATCCATCCATCCATCCATCCTCAAGTTTTCATTGACTACCCACAGCTTTGCTTTTCGCTCGACTCTCTTCTCCACAACATCCTGTTATAGGCTCTGCATCACTGCAGACATTAGACTAATGCATCTGCCAGTCTCCTGCTCCGCTTTTTCTAAGATACTCAAACTAAAACAAGTGTGCTGCTTTTACTGGCTGAATTTTGTTTGACCAGAGCAGGACCTTTTACAATTAATGATTTGTCCACTTACGTAACATTGGCTTAGCCATTAGAATTTGCCTGTTTGTGTGTGGACTGCTGTTCTGCAGTTTCATATTCTTTATTGGTCTTTTAAAATGATCCTTTATTAAGCTAATGCTCACAATAGTTGCTAGCTTGATTAGGGTTAGGGGTTATTCAGTGTGATATTAAATAGGATAAACAACAACTTACTAAACAAACAAAAAAACACACACAAAAAACAACACAAAACTGACCAGATGTGTATTTGTGTAACTCATAAAGAAGCAAGGCATAGATCTGACTGAAAAACCACACTGCAGGTCTACATTGTTTTGAATTGTTAATTCAAGAGTAGCAAATCCCTAAAGCACATCCTGCTTATTGGTTATTGTACTCTGAATAGATCATAATTTATTTCATCATGCTGTATCGAAAAATACTATTAAAAATTGAAGCTTGTGAGGAAAACATTTAAAAAAGTAATAAATAAACTGAACGATGGGATGTTTTTCTTCTACACACTTCTACACAATCAGACCTGAGGAGTTGCCCTCTGCTGGTCATTATCGGTACTGCTAGTTTAAAGCATTTCAGCATTGGCTACACTTCATGCCAATCTCCTGTGTCCATCTTTACTGTACAGTCTATGTTCTTGAGTCTTTATTCAATGTATGAACCATAAATTTCAAACAAATATAATGTACAGGCAGTTTATAAAATACTAAATAAAATATAAATAAAATAGTAGATTGTGACATTATAAATCCAGGTTGCCATACCGGATGACTGAATTAAGCTTTTAATACTTTCTTTAAAATACTTTTGAGTGCAGGATGGTTACTTATACGGGAGATGGAGAAAACTAATACTGTGATATTGTTTTTACTCAACAATTTCTTCTTTAGGTGTCACCACAGCCATTCATCTGTCCCCATCTCACCCTGTCCCTAGCTTCCACCTGTGCCACACCAACCCTCTGCATGTCAACCACCTTGCCTCATCTTCCTCTTTTCCTTCTGCCTGGCAGCTCCTTTTTCAACATCCTTTTTCTAATATATCAACTAACCCTCCCGGTCATATGTCCAAACCATTTCACTCACTGTCTCATGAAAACAAATATTTATCTACTACAGCTGTTGACCTTCTAGCACATATCCCTCCTCTCTTATTCTCGTACCTGTTTGCTCTTTTTTGCTTTTTGCTATTTCTGTTCTTCTTGTTTTTTATATTCTGTATTTTCCTCTCCCACCTTGTTCCCCTTTCCTCCTCCTCCTCCTCCTTCTCACTTAGTTAGTGGTGGTTAAGTGGAAGGGAAGTGAATGGGATTGATGGTGTTAGCATCCGAGCTGTTTATGATGATGATAAATATGTGTGTGCAGGGGGCAGGAGGAGGGTGTTGATGCATGTGTGTGTGGTTGAGTGTGTGTATATGATGATGATGAATGGAGGGCACCCTCTCCACGCACTTCCAGTGTCTACTGCGCGCAAACATAGAGAAATGATTTGGGTCGACACACTGTCATGTAGTCTAATGCAGTTATATATCCTATCCACCAAGTGACAGACAAAGCAAGGAAGGGGAGATTCAGGTAACGAGAGACAGGGGAAGTTGATAAATTAATAGATGCCAGGAGATGGAAAACAAGACTGGAGGAAACAAAAGGAAAAAAGGATGCCCTGCTCCTGCAGGATTTAGTAAAATAAAAACACTGCTTACCCTTTTCATTAAGTGATATTAATTGAAATCACTCATCACTGTGAGAAAGATTTTGCAGTTTGGTTTTAATCAATTTTCCTTTAAATCTCAATTTATATATATATATATATATATATATATATATATATATATATATATATATATATATATATATATATATATATATATATATATATATATATATATATATAAACCAAACACCCAGCACGCCCCTGCGGGCGGTTTATCCTTCAAGCTCGGGTCCTCTACCAGAGGCCTGGGAGCTTGAGGGTCCTGCGCAGTATCTTAGCTGTTCCCAGGACTGCGCTCTTCTGGACAGAGATCTCCGATGTTTTTCCCGGGATCTGCTGGAGCCACTCGCCTAGCTTGGGAGTCACCGCACCTAGTGCTCCGATTACCACGGGGACCACCGTTACCTTCACCCTCCACATCCTCTCGAGCTCTTCTCTGAGCCCTTGGTATTTCTCCAGCTTCTCGTGTTCCTTCTTCCTGATATTGCTGTCATTCAGAACCGCTACATCGATCACTACGGCCCTCTTCTTCTGTTTGTCTACCACCACTATGTCCGGTTGGTTAGCCACCACCATTTTGTCCGTCTGTATCTGGAAGTCCCACAGGATCTTAGCTCGGTCATTCTCCACCACCCTTGGGGGCATCTCCCATTTTGACCTCAGGACTTCCAGGTTATACTCGGCACAGATGTTCCTGTACACTATGCCGGCCACTTGGTTATGGCGTTCCATGTATGCCTTGCCTGCTAGCATCTTGCACCCTGCTGTTATGTGCTGGATTGTCTCTGGGGCATCTTTACACAGCCTGCACCTGGGGTCTTGCCTGGTGTGATAGACCCCAGCCTCTATGGATCTTGTACTCAGAGCTTGTTCTTGTGCTGCCATGATTAGTGCCTCTGTGCTGTCTTTCAGTCCAGCTTTGTCCAGCCTCTGGTAGGATTTCTGGATATCAGCCACCTCCTCTATCTGCCGGTGGTACATACCGTGCAGGGGCCTGTCCTTCCATGATGGTTCCTCGTCTCCCTCCTCTTTCTTGGGTTTCTGCTGCCTGAGGTATTCACTGAGCACTCGGTCAGTTGGGGCCATCTTCCCAATGTATTCTTGGATGTTCCTTGTCTCATCCTGGACTGTGGTGCTGACACTCACCAGTCCCCGGCCTCCTTCCTTCCGCTTAGCGTACAGCCTCAGGGTGCTGGACTTGGGGTGAAACCCTCCATGCATGGTAAGGAGCTTTCTTGTCTTTATGTCAGTGGCTTCTATCTCCTCCTTTGGCCAGCCTATTACCCCAGCAGGGTACCTGATCACGGGCAGGGCGTACGTGTTGATGGCCCGGATCTTGTTCTTACCATTCAGCTGACTCCTCAGGACTTGCCTGACCCTCTGCAGGTACTTGGTGGTTGCAGCTTTTCTAGCGGCCTCTTCATGGTTCCCATTCGCCTGCGGGATCCCCAAGTACTTGTAACTGTCCTATATATATATATATATATATATATATATATATATATATATATATATATATATATATATATATGTATATGTGTGTGTGATGAGTGGTCCGATTACCACGGGTGGTCCCCGTGGTAATCGGAGCACTAGGTGCGGTGACTCCCAAGCTAGGCGAGTGGCTCCAGCAGATCCCGGGAATAACATCGGAGATCTCTGTCCAGAAGAGCGCAGTCCTGGGAACAGCTAAGATACTGCGCAGGACCCTCAAGCTCCCAGGCCTCTGGTAGAGGACCCGAGCTTGAAGGATAAACCGCCCGCAGGGGCGTGCTGGGTGTTATATATTAGGGGTGCAACGATACACAAAATTCACGGTTCGGTTCGGTTCGGTTCGATACTTTGGTGTCACGGTTCGATATTTTTTCGATACAAAAAAAATGTTCATGCCTTTTTAATTTGTCATTTATTAAAATTATAAATATATATTTTAACTCAAAAGTACAGTTTTTGAATTTAACCCTAACCCTTGTGCGTGTTTTTTATTTTGACAGCGAATGCGCACCTGCGGACCACTTATGTGCAGCCCTGGTTATTTAGCTCGTCATATTGCAGCCACAGAAATTCTTTTGTCCATGAAACCATAAAGCTGCACTTTCTTTTTGCCTTATACTCTGATTTGTCATAACTTCTCCGTTTTGTGGTAAGCTTTTCTTTGGCTGTCACTTCTTCACCCTGACCTGTCTTATTTGGCTCAGCAGAACTGAAATATATATCTGTCTGTGAAGGTTCTCAGTCATCCAGGTCATCGTAGTCAAATATAAATCCTGCTGCTTTTACACACGTACTCACATAAGCTCAGCGATTCTCTGCGCGATCAACCTCTCACATGTTTAAGCTGCGGGAGATTTCACTTGTCATGTTTGCATAGTAAGCTAACAATTAATAAGACGATGTCAGAGGAATTGGTGCGCAAATTATCATCACTCACAGATCAGTGCTGTCGCTCTCTATACACAGTTCGCGCGATTGCAAAGTGAAAGCAAAAAAACAAGCGCAAATTCAAACGCGATTTCAATATGTCACATATTGACAGTGGCTCACCGATGCCAATGACATAATTACCCAGCTACATTTCCGAAAGAATGCAAAAGCATTGACATATATTTTTTCTTCCTACGATAGGCCGACGGGCAGGGCAGAGATAGATTTTGGTACCCTGACTGAAAAAATCGCTAGCCCCGGGACGTCGGGCTAGCGATATTGCAAGCCCTGTATCTGATTGAGGAATCACTCATCTTTGGAAAAGAGAGTTTATTACAGAGAAATGTCTCTTTCCAAAATAAAAGCTATACTATCCGCTTCTTCTGGGCTATATTCTCAGCAGCATATTAAACAGCTGTCTAAATGACTCGGCTAAAGTTAGTAGCATGCTTGCTTGTTTTTTTTCTGCTTCCACTTGTCTTTGCACTAGGATGATGTCGGTGTAAATGTGCAGTCATATTCGTTGTGTTCCCACTAGTGCTTTCAGGTTAATCTCGTTGAAATGACCTTAACGCCACAACACGGCAAATCTCCGTTAACTAGCTACCCCCGATCGCCCGTGCATGGGGCTAGACGGCCAACACGTTAACGAGCTAACTGCGCTAACACACTAGCTCCCACCCATGTAATTGAGCATTGCATGGCACATCCAACATACTGTTTTACTTTAGTCCATGACTCGCTTACCTTCAGGGTCATACGTCACATGAAAACCAAAATAATTCCAAACGCCAGATCTGAATGAGGGTGGGGGAGGTCCATGTTGTAAGGAGAGCTTAACTTCTGTCTCGCTAGCTTGCCCTGCACTCTTCCTTCTGACGATGCTGTCTGTGTTGAGCACTCAGTGAATCTGCGTTCGACTACTCCGCCTAGGCTGCACTGTTGACCCTAGGCGGAGTAGTCGAACGCAGATTCACTGAGCGCTCAACACAGACAGCATCGTCAGAAGGAAAGTTGATAAAATAAATTACAAATGTTGTATTGTATTGTTGTGTTGTATTGTTCGATACATATGCGTACCGAACCGAAAGCACTGTATCGAACGGTTCAATATCGATACGAATATCGTTGCACCCCTAATATATATATATATATATATATAAGTGCCAATCATGATCCAGATGTTTTTTGCTGCATCCGTGGAAGCTTCACTACATCCAAACTGCAGCAAAAAAATAACAGTTTTTTGTAAAAAAGAAAGAAAGAAAGAAAGAAAGAAAGAAAGAAAGAAAGAAAGAAAGAAAGAAAGAAAGAAAGAAAGAAGGAAAGAAAAGGGTATGTTTTGCTTACTTTGGTATCAGCACTGGCTTAGTTGATGAGAGAAAGGAGTCTGATGATGTTTTGCCTGCAACAATGTAGTGATGAAGACTTTGAAGATCTCTTATAGTGTCTCAGTTGTCCCCCGGTTATTCACTTAGTCAGAGTTAAATGACTTAGTACCAGATTCGGATCTGACAAAGGAAGCAGATGAGATGCTTGAGTCTAGACTCAGTGAGAAAAGCTTCCTGGCTCCAGGAACCGGACTTTCCTCTTATAGGCATTGTGAGAAGGCTCTTATTCCATTCTTTCTAATGGATGATGACTTCGTTTATTCTGGTGATGCTGAAGATCTTTTGGGTGCAGTGGGTTGTGAGCACGATCCAGGTTGCTCCAGAGCCAGCCTTTTGTCCTACTGCACAAAAGCAGTAACTTTGCATCCATGTCAATTGTTTATTCTGTCCAGTTAAAAGAAACCTATAAAAATATGTGAATTGTGTTAAAGAAGCTGAATTTTAATGAGTAAAAAAGGGCCCTATGCGAAAAATGGATTCACATTTTGTGAGAAAATTAAATGTGATGATAATTTTATTGCCATTTTCAACTCAGCATCAGTGAATTATGTAATATTAATTATTTTCTGGAAAACAGTAGAAAGGTTATTTTTTGACACAGGGCAGTGTAATAGCACTTATAGTAGGAAGACACTGATGACAACAAATGTGTGTGTGTGTTTGATTACAGGTCGAGATCTAGCCAGCACCACTCTGCCAGGCTACCCTCCTCATGTCCCTCCTACTGGACAGGGCAGCTACTCCACCCCCTCCCTCACTGGAATGGTACCTGGTGAGTACACACACACACACACACACACACACACACACACACACACACACACACACACACACACACACACACACACACACACAGTCATGTTTCCATCACCTTACACTGATGTGTGGAGACTTACCTTCTCTAAGCATGCAAGTATGCAACACTGCCTCAAACCTAACCCTAAAAGCAGGTCATACTGAAATGAATATATTTACAACTTACTTACTTTTTCTTCCCACAGTGGAGACTTGTCACCACAAAATGAGTAATGGCAAATGCACACTTGCTAAAGCTGTTTTACTTTTAATGTACATAGCTGTGTCATCTCTCGCCACACATGATGTCAACCCATCTCTACGTACATATCCTCTAAGTTCCTGCTGGATGTTTGTCAGAGCGTGTGTGTTTTCAGAGGCTGTACTTAGCTTCACCACTTCCTCTTTCTTGTCTGTCTACACTGTGGGTGACAGTGCTCCCAGGGGGTGGTGCGTGTGTCTGTTTGTGTGCATATATTTGTGTGTTTGCGCTTCTCTTTAGCGTGTGTGTCTGTGCGTGTGTGTGTATCATTAGAAACCAGCCACAGTAGCACAGCTGTCCCTCCTCAACATTAGTAATTTGTTTTTAATGAGAATCACCAGTGACCCACGACTAATTCATTCATTCCCTTCCACTCCGCCTTCTACGATGCTTTTGTGTTTCAATCCTAAGCCGCTATTCTTGTTCTCTCGCTCGCTCTCTCTCAGACTTGCAGTGGTGGTCGTGGTCAGTGTGAAATACACTGCAGAAAAATAAAGGGAGAGACACAAACGGGAGGGAAGCAAAGTCAAAAAACAATGCTGTTTACAAGTTGTATTCCCAATCATTCAGTCTGTGACAAACACACACACATATAGGCTGACACGCAGAAACACACACTCTCAGTGGACATGTAGGAACAACACGTCTAAAGATGGGTAACCCTGTCACCCTGTCCCCCTGCGCTCACCCCGTCCTGTCCTCAGGTTTGACAGCATATTTGTGTGTGTGCGTGTTTTTGGTTTGCTGGATGTTTATGCGTGTGCTGTGTTTGTTTGTGTGTATGTGTGTTTGTGTGTGCGCGCGACCTTGACACTGAGCTACACCAGGGAGACCCCTGAGCCTTCTTTCCCCTCCTCTCTCCCCTCCGCTCCTCGTCTCCTAAACAACCTGACACATTGCCGTCACTACGGTGATGACAAGGGAGAGGATGTTCGCACCCACGGATGCCATGGAGACAACATCCCGACCCCACCTGACAGACGCAGCTAAACGCACACATAAATGCACACACTAGCACAAAGAAAACTTGTTTTGTGTATATATATATATACACACACACACACACACAAACAGTGCAGGCATTTGAATTTTTCTCAGTGCATTTTTAAAGCTGCACGAATCCATGAGCTGACTGGAATGAGTCGAGGAGATAATCTACAAACTTTGCTTCTCCAGCTCCGGCACGTTTTATCTCAGCACTTCTCAGGCAAATTATCCTCCTTTTTGTTCGCTCTGTCTAATATCATACCTTCATTAAGCAAGCAACTCTCTTCTGCTGTTCGCCTTCTCCCTCTCTGTCTCTCTGTCTTTCTCTCTGCAGCAGGGGGGCTGACACTCAGAGGGGGTGTTGGAGAGCAGTGAGGCAGAACCGACAGAACGAGAAGGAGAGAGGAGGAACGGGTGGTGGTTGGAGGGAGGGGGCATCAGGGTCTGTGACTGTCAGCTATGGGAGAGGGATCCCCTGGGAGGAGTGAAGGTTCAGGAGAAAAGAAAGAGCAAAAGAGTGAAAAAAGAGAGCAAGTCAACAGAGATATGTGGAGGAAAAAAAGAGGAGAAGAAATGGAGGAGAATGTTGTTTTGATGTGAAGGGTGACGGGCGGGCTGCAGTCAGGCGGGCCAGAGGACGAGAGAGAAAAATAAAGAGGAAGGGGTGATGGGAAAAGCAGGAGGGGAAGGCAAAAGGAAGAGTAGACCCCAGACAGTAAGTATTAAATGAGGGAGAAAAGCTACACTATCATCCACTGTATGGCAGGACCACTACATTCGCACCGAGCTCTCCTGTTCTGTCCCTGTCACCTAGTCTGTAAAATATTCTGTTGAACACAAGAAGCCGGTTAAAGCTTCAGAGAGCAAAGTATTTCCACAAGCATGTGTTCCTGCCAAACGAGATAAGAATAATATCCTGAATATTATCTAAAACTGTGCTAGTCCTCACCTAAACCAAACCAAGATGGGATTGTCCTCCCTGTCCTTTAATGTTTTTAACCATGTCTTGTGTCTCTGTTTTCTGTTCTCCTACAGGGGGAGATTTTTCCGGAAGTCCATATTCCCATCCGCAGTATTCAACGTACAATGAATCATGGAGATTTCCTAACCCCAGCCTATTAGGTTGGTGTATCCCATATTGTTTATTGTAGCGTATTCTGTGGAGTTTCATCACATTCCACCTTACATCCCACTTCCACCCTCTCTAATACTGTTCTATTTATCTTTTTCATGGCATTACATTTCATTCTTTGTAGTAATGTAGCAGACAGTCTGCAGAGGGTTTTTTGTTTTTAATGACAGGCAATTTTGGCGTGAATGGATCTGAAGAACAGATATAGCAAGAGAGGAATGAACTGAATTAACTGTTTGTTTTTTTTTAAATATATATAGGTGTCATGGAGGAAAGTGACTCTGACCACCTATTGTTTTAAGTTTCAGTCACCTTTAGATTAAAAATTAATCTAAAGAAATGATGTTAGTAATATAATATATTAGAATCTTAGCTGTTTGCTTGCCCAAGCAACAAACAGTTACAGCTTATTTAGTCCCAAAGAGTCACCAGTGTTGATCTGAGGGACTCTAATAAGCAGCAAGCATTACCTACCCCCCCCCCCCCCCCCCAAATGTTTTTAGATATCTTGGCAGCATCCATTTCCTTTAACTTCCAAAACCATTGATGTGTGTTTCTGAAAGACATCCCAACGCTGTCTTTACATCTCCGCATTAGTGTTTAAGAGGAGGCATTAACCCTGAGCTAAAACAGTCGGTGTCAAAGTCATTGTCTAAGCAGCCATTTCAGGGTCATGATTAAAGGTGAAACGGTCAGAAGGTGATGGTTTAAAAGGTCAATAGGTGAGAGAGGTCACGCTGTGATGACCTTTAGCATACCCCCACCCTTTCCTCTCCTCACCTCTCCTTTTGCCTCCTTCCCTCCATCCCTCTGTCCCCAGTGTTTCAGCAGGATTATGGGTCTCTCCTGGGGACGGAAATCGGCTGCTCCTCCAGTCTCTTCACCAGCCAGGCAGGACAGATGCAAGGTAGGTGGAGAAAGACAAAAGAAGCAGATGAAGAGAGTACAACAGAAATAAGTGCATTGTGTTTGTGAGCACGCAGGTGCTGTATATGCACGGGGGGATGCCACGATGAGGAAAGCTGACAGTAGAGCATGCAAAAAGGGAAAAAATGCAGAGAGACTGTAACGGAAGTTTATGATAACGGATGAGTGGACACATAATATGAGGACAAGATGCACATTAGGAGACACTGAAAGGCTTAAGATTGAAGGCAGGGGAAGGGAGAGCCTTGGATACAAAAGAAAGGATAAGGAACGGATGAGGAAAATGGTGAGACATGAAAGAAAGGGGAGTTTTTCAAGAAGAGGCAAAAGGGGAGAAGAGGGCGTCTGAAACCTTGAGTGAGACTAAATAGTTTGTCAGGTCGGCTTAATGCCTCACTTCCCCAAAGAGGCTCCTGAGATTACCTGGACTGTGGACAGACATAACCTGTCAACACACAGCTAGGCTGATTGATGGAAGGAACGGAGACAGGTGTGGATGTGTGTGTGCAGGTGACTGCTTTTTTCTGTGTGTATTGAGGTGTGTAAGTGTGGGTTTCTGCGTGTCTTTGGGGTTACAGTATTGAATTGACCTCTCCCTTGGGGAGAGAATAGACTCAGGGGATCAGCAGTAGTAGAGCTGTACTCAGTGTGTCAGCTTAGACTGTCACTACGATTGTGTGTGCGTGTGCGTGTGTGTGTGTGTGTGTGTGTGTGTGTGTGCGTATGCGTGTGCGTGTGTGTGTGTGTGTGTGTGTGTGTGTATGTGTGTGTGAGAGAGAGAGAGAGAGAGAGAGAGAGAGAGAGAGAAAGACTGAAAGAGTCAGGGAGTTAATTTTATTGGTTGTACATGAAAGAGAGACTATTTTTTCTGTCATTAGCTCCATCAGCTCATGTCATCTCATCCCTGCCTTTCACTGCTCACATTCAAAGTAAAATATAATCTGAACAGAAAATTGAAGCTGCTCGTTTCACATTTACACCATATTTAAGTAGGCTGTAAATTGTTCAGGGAGAATTCAGATTTATTACAGCCGTCTTGCTGTTTTTTGTCATTTTAAACATCAGTTCTAGCTGTAATAAAAAAAAATTATTCTGACCAAGTTAATTGCTGCGATCTGTCAGTGTGATGACATTGCGACAGAAGTCCACGGGGAAGCGAAATGAGCAAAAGAACAAGACAATCGTATTAACAAATCTCCAGATTAGTCAAACTTATTTGAAAGAGAAAGTACTTTTCCTGCCCACAGAGGAATAATTGCCTACGTTCTTGCTTAGTTCACTTTCAGTTTTACCTGGTTTACAGCTGCTAATCAGGATTTGTCAGATATACTGAAGGGATCAAATGAAAGCAGTTTCTTCAATATTCGTTTTTTGTGTGAAATGATTCAAAAGCTTTAAATACTAAAAATCCTTAAATATCACAAAACGTCTTTCATTACACATTTAATAAACTTCTTTTATTATACATTTAGCCTGTTATCACAGTGGAATAAGTGACCGCCTGGTAACCTCTAAGCAGTTAGCGAGTAATTTCTGACAGTTGCTAGGATAAATCGGTTGCAAAGAGGGCGTGGCACCACTAGCAGGTCACTAGCAGATTACTGTGGTCAACTGTAGCTTGAATGGGAAATACAAACACTTGATAACTAACCATGAAGCGATCATGCTTGATGGTTAGTTAGGCCTTAATAGTAGAGATAAAAAAAAACCTTTTATTGGACTCCATCAAACACAGCTCTTAGATAAATCCCATCGCTGTTCTGTTTCTGCCTGTAAATTGCTCAGCACACACCATTTTAAAATAATGTATTTTCTCTGCTTTCAGCTCTTACATGGCAGAAATTACAGGTTTTAATAATCTAATTATGTAGACAAGAAAAAAGCCCAAGGTTAAAGAACCTGGATTCACATCACGTTTTCATATTTTTTTCAGTTAAGTGACTTAAAAAAGTTGTGTGTTTGCTTTTTTCCCCCTCCAGGATCGCCATATTATTACAGTGCAACATCACGAGGGGCAGGCCCTGCTGCCACCGCTACAGCCTCCACCTACGACCGCCACTGACACCCTCGTGTAGACACAGGAAGTCGCAGGGTGAGGAGGAGAAGGAGATGAGGGAGGGATGGATAGCATCGGAACCGCTCAGTACAAACTCGCCTACGCTTGGACTTCAAAGAGGAGAAGAATTCAAATCTTTGACATCGGTGAAGTTTGCATTTTCTTTGAGTGACACTTAAACCAACGAATACACTCCTGAGCTGCAGCACAATACTGTTTGGGTATACAATACTGTGAGGACACAGGTATGTCAAGGTCAATAACCGATTATGTAAACAAGTAGATTTTGGAAATTTGGACCCTCCCACACTATCAAGCCTTCGTATTCCTATCTAGTTTTTAACCAGTCATAAACCAAAAGTCAGCGGACTGTGTGTAGCATTAAAACTATCTGTATTGTGACCTTCTGGGTTTTCCAGTTGGGAATATTTTTGATGAAATTATTTAAGCTGATCAGAGAAAAATCAACTTTTTCAAACAGTAGGCTATTTTTATGACCGCACATTAATCAATCAATTTTCTATGCCATGCTACAGTGAAGTAAAGACAATCCAATCATCCTAACTTTGACTGACCAAAATCACCCATATCGTTACCATTCTATTCGTTCTGCCACAGATTCAACACATTTTCCTCTGGAACCCTCAGAAATGTTCATCAAATGAGATAACATTATTTCAAAGGGAGCGTTCAGGGTCACGCATGTTCGCCCTGTCCCGTTTGTTACTGTTATAGTGGTCAAGCTTTCCAGTTCTGCAGAGTATACATGCTCTGAATTTCTAGTCATTTTTAAAGCGGCGGATTGCTTACGACAAACACAACTATCACACAACTGTCAACTATCCAATCCTTTTGTGTTACCAGTGCACTATGCAGTATGTAAGCTAGTGAGCATTTTTGCATCTCACCTCATTTCTTCATTCTTTACTTTTAGGATTGGAAAAAGTTTAGAAGATAAGACTCCTTAAATGCTGTGTGTGATTTCTACTGCTGCACCATGCACACGGGTTCAGCGTGTAGAAAAATCCAAAACTTGGCACGCCTAAAGATAGTTAATAAACCATGACTGGATGTTTGCTGTTCAGGGGTGGGGTTTTAGTAGTTGAAGTCAAGCGTGATCCAATTTTCTGGTAAGAAAACTGTGTCCTCACATAGTGGATGTATTAAGAGGAGCTGGATACTGGATGTCAACGCCTACAGATAAATTCATAACAGAACGATTACAGGCCAACCTATCAGAGGTAGAAACATTAGTAGTTCTACAGATGACTCTTTTGTATTTTTCAAGAAATGGGGGGGAAAAACGTTTTTTGAGGTGTGGGTATTTTTGCCTGCAATACTGAATTTGACCACTAGAAAAATTGGAAGGACGTGCTGAATGTCATCGCTGCATCCAAAAGCCTCATTTATAACATGAAGTTACATTCGTAAAATCTTAATTTGTAAGTCTGAACTGTCCATGATTTTCCTGCTAATCAGAATCAGATTCACTGGCAAATTTGGATTCTCTTTTATTTTCTCTTAATCTACTTAAGAGAGCTTGTCCTCAAAAAAGTTTTCTTTTCTGTTTTGGTCCTCGGTTATTTCTGTTTAAACCCACAATTCTGCTGAAATTACAGGTGCCGTCAATTTAGGTTGGTTTCAGATCTATAAACAATGGTCGTCACATAATTAAACACAAGTAATTAACCAATCTTTGAACATAATAAAAATGTATAAATGAGGCCCCAGCTCTTTTAATACATCCATGCCTTACATTCACACTTGCATTTGAGTTGGTTTGAAAGCCACTGACCAAGACATAGAGAGACTTTTCAGGAAAGCACAGCCTAAAATCTGAGCCCACTACTGTAAAACAAACAGTACTCATCTTCACATCGGACCAAAATCGGTTCCATCAGGTTGTGTTACAGTACAGGACGGTGGTATCCTACCTCCCCAGACAAGATTTAGTCCTGATCAAGAGCTATTTATAATGGAGGAGACACAGAGTAATATATTAAGAAGCTTTTCTGTGCTGCACTCCGTGATGAGAGTGAATGCCTGTAATGATTTATAATAGTGTCACGCTGTTGTGCTAGAATAGTGACGATGACGACGGCGATGACGCAGTGAAATATGAATTCTGAAAAAACTTTCAATATAAGAAGTCTTTGTTTATAAGTGTGATCAGATTGCGATTTTCCTGTTTATAGTTTGTTGCCTGGTATCAGTTGACAAAGGTGCCACTTAATAAGTTTTTTGTGTTTTTATTTTGCTTCCTAAGTGTCCAAACGAAGGCTGGTGCTAGACTGGATCAGACCCAATGTGAGGAGTATCCCTCCTGTTGCTGATCCAGTCGAGCATCAGCCAAAGACCAACAGGAAGCAGTGGCACCCTCTCTTTCTATCTCTGTCTTTAAACTCCCCAAAGATGGGCCCCCCTAGTGGATCGGCTGACTTCTTACAAAAGCACAAAGAGACTCAATCATCTTCTTAAGGTGACATTCTACTTTTTCAGCTTCCTTTCAGAACCATTAAGTACTTCTTCTGCTTTTCCCCGTTTTGAGTATGTGTCAAAACATGTGCTTGTTTAAAATCCTGAAATTGTTTCTATAAAAGTACTGCTTTCGTGAAAAAAAGTAAACCTGATTATTATTTTTTTTCATTTGTTTGTCTGCCACATCAGTTCTGCGCTGTGACAATGCATGACACCAGGGTTGAGGCCTTACCCATCTCGTACAGACAGACAGACAAGGACAGATTTGCCCCTCAGCACAGATCTGAAATCAGTGTGTTTTCCCTTCCCAAATGTCTGAGGGGCCGATATATTGGTCTTGTGAGAGGGCAATATCTTCCTTAGCCTGTACCTTTTTCAGTTTCAATTCTGTCCTCACCAGACTTGTACAGTAATCAGCGAAAGAGAAGTCACAATGTCAATAGCGATTTCAGTTATTCACACTGAAGATTTTAGTGTCGAAGCTTTCTTCTATTATAAAAAGACTTAAGGTGTGCGGTGTTGTTTTTGGCCATCATCTGCGAGTGTTTGGATTCCTTTTTTGTTTTGGGTATATGTGGCTGAGTGTAGCGCTTCATTGCTACTGTGTAGTGTCTACTAGCAAACAGATTGAAGGCACCAAATCTGCAGTGTGAGGCATAATATATAGCTCTATAAACATACAATAACTATAAACCCTGAACAAAGCTGTTAGTTTCTCAATATTTGTTGTTTCTGGGATTTTTTGAAATAGTAATAGAGTGGATCCTTTCACGTTTGTAGACCTTAAAAGTTGTGAATACACAACTCTAAAGAAAGATTCTTATGACGGCTCACCTGCTGTGTTGCCAGCGTGCGCCTCAGCGGGAGCCTTTCCTTATTTCTGTCTTTTTCTCTTGATCCTTCTGAGGCATTATTGAACCTGAACCACACCAGCTGAAAACAAGGACAGTGCCTTTAGTTTTATATGTCAACATCCCCCTGACCTACTATGAGTCACTAAAACTAGATTCAGTTTCCTCCCTGCAACGCATTTAACAGAAGTCTTATTATTTACCCGGGCAAACACAGGGTTTGAAGATTTTACAAAGCCTTTTACAAATAAATAAAGGTGATTAAAGTACCAATAACTCACAGTGATTCTTACAATGCAACAACAGTGTCATCGCGGCTCTGACAGCTGATCTAACAGCACCCACATTAGTCAATAAATCTCCCCGAATGTGGATTTTTCAGTCATAAAACCCGGAGGAAAAAAAGATGTTGTTAAGCAGCTACAGCAACGAAAAGCAGAAAATAGTCCTGGTTGTATTAAAGTCAGTGATTGATTCCTCACTCATCAGCTGTAGTGACAGTGCCAGAGCCATACGATTCCTATCCAAGCGACTCAGCTGAGACTAAACTTCTGGTGACACCAAGACAGATGTCTTTTTTTGTTGAGTTGTCTTTTGTGTGGCAGTACAGTAGGTCATGTCATGGAAGATTGTTTCCACCACTGAATTTATTTTATTTATATTTTCCCCCATCTGTAGCTCTAAATTCTATGATATTATTTCAAAATTCTTAGTTATCTTTAGATAATAATCCCAAATTTTGACATAGCACAACATTTTTCATTTTTGATAAAGCTCCTAAGATGATCACGTTGTTAGTGGGTGGTAGTGTCTGTGTGGGAACATTGACCATAAAGAAATGGGTCAGCAAAGTCACAGGACACAACTCCAGTTCTACAAGTATATGCAGAACCTGCTAATGGGCTAAAAACCTGCTTACAGAGCCAGTCACCCAGGCCTAGACAAGTTAGTGACATCCTGGCAACCACCCATCGTTAGGGGAAAATGAGTATCACCCCAATGAGTTGTGAGTGGTTGCAAAAGGTTGCTGAGAAATCAGCTGCTGAAGCCTCAGTCACATAGGTCTGGAGACTGGTGACACTGGTAACCACTGGTAACTACGAAAAAATTGTGTTCCCTGACCAGTTTGCAAGTGGTTGCAGGAGGATGCTTGCTATCAAAAGGTGAAGGCAAATGGTCTCCATTTCGTTTTGGATCACACTTTTACAAGTTTCACTACTGCTTGATGAGTGTTTGCAGTAAGACAGCATCTTCCATCAAAACAACGGCAACCGTTAAACTGCCATCAACCAAACCAATCTCAAGGAGGTTTTTTTGGTTGCAGCGGGACAGTGAGATATTTTTTCCAACTTTAGGGTCATTAAAAGATATCCGAACATCAACCAAGTGCATAATATTTGCATATTTCTGAAATGGGTGACTGAAAAGTTCAATTTCTGGGAGATATCCACAACATAGATCACGGTTAAACTATGTTTATATATATATATATATATATATATATATATAGAAGTAAAAGCCAAGAACATGACAGAAATATATCAAGTTTATTCATTAATAAAATGAATTTCTTTTTTCCAACCCCAGTATTTAAAAGAAACACACAATTTCATATCTTAGTGAGGACATCTCATTGACATAATCTAGCTGCTTACCCTAACCATCAAAAATGAATGCCTAACCCTCAGCCTAAGCCTAACCATAACCTAATTGTAACCCTGACACTAAAACCATATTTTGAGCCTCAAAAACTCCTAGGGACAGGCATTTTGTCACCATAAGTGCACTGCTGGTCCCCACAAGTATAGTAGCATGCCAATTTTCTGTCCTCACAAAGATGTCTAAACATGTTCACACACACGCATACAATAAGAAATAATTGATTGAAGTCATTCTCCTTCAGGAGGTAAATCCAGTTGTCCGCTTGCATCAACTTGCTAAATCAAACAAGTCAAACTCAGTGGTTGTCATTCGGTGTAGACCAGAGTCCAGTGACATATTAACAGGACTGTTGGTTAACTATGCATCTCATAGGGACACAGCTTGCTTTGCCATTGCTTTGACCTGACTGGTTCACATTGGGAGAGACTGGATTCTCACTGGCCGGCAGCTGTTTGGATTGGCAGCTATGACATTGACTGCAGTGATGAAGGGGGGGGGACTAGTCACCGTGGGTGGTACTATAGAAAGCGTGGCAGGCAGAGGCTACACACACACACACATAAATATAAGTACAGACATACTCTTGCTCCCTCCTTTTGTCCTTTGCAAAGTGGTGGTAGCCCCTCCTCTTATGCCCCCATGTTCCCCAGGGGAGGCCAAACCTGCTGTGCCATCAGAAGCTCATCCCATCCCTTTTCACCCCCCCCATCCCTCCTCAGCCCTAATCTCATCATATCTCATGCACTTGTCTCCCCATCTCGCCTCTCCTCCCCACTGCCACACCACCAGGATTAGGAATATTAAAGGTATTCTCTTGATTTCAGGGCTGTGACCTTCCTCAGAAGTCCTCCCTTTTTCTTCAGACAGCCCTATTAATCCTTTTTCCTTCTTACTTCTCTCACTTTTTCCCACTGACTCCTCAGACGTGATGCTCGCTGTCCTGTCAGATATTCTGCATAGGAATCAAGCTGGGTGTTTTTCGTGCCAAAGCGAGGTCATTTCAATGGCAATATTGCTGCCGGCGTCTTTATTTGGACAAGAACACTCTGTGAGATCTCGCATCTCCTGTTTCCTATTTCCTCTCCGTGTGGCTGTAGAGCATTTTGAAACACAAAGAAACACCAGTTTCAGATCAAACAAATACATTTCATTTGCAGCACTTCCACAGTTTACTGTCCATGAAAATAAATTGCATCCTGAATTTTGATCCCAGCTCCAAGTCAAATAAGAACCTGAAATAAATGCAAATGAGTTTTTTTCTCCTTTATTATGATTTCTTGCCGAGTGCGCACTGCCTGACTGTATCTCAATATGAATCCATGAAGAAGGCTACTGCCTTCCCAAAACCTGAGGGGAATTCAGCATCACATCTTGACAGCAATTAGTGGCACAATCTGTTTCATGCTTGCTGATATAACTAGGCTCTGGACAGATCTCATACTGAAGTGTTACAATGTTCTGTACATCTTAATATTATTCAACTGTGGAAGAGGAGTAATACACACGACTCAGCCTACAAAAATCAACTGTGCTTTTTAAGCAGATGTTTCAATCAAAAAAAAAGAAAAAAAGAAAAAAAGAATAGATACATAATTTTTCACCTTACTGTGGCCTTTCGTGTAACAATCTGGAGTTTTTTTTGTGTCCATGACTTCCTATCTGGGGTTTTGAAGAGATATTTATATCTGTGACATTTTGGTCCAAATAAAATAAAATAAAATATGAATTTAAATAAAATGAACAAACAAAAGACAAAAAGGCAAAAATTTAATTCGGGTCCAACAATTCAGTGTGTTCTATTCTTCAACATTAAAATGGGACAAAAAAGATAACATATCTGTAACATTCACCAAAGCCTGTGATGCCTGTTTTAAAGGACAAACTCTTGTACAAAAACCATATGAAATAGAAGAAAAAGAGTTACAAACACAAAAACGAAGACGAGAAATGCCTTCAAATATTCTAGAGGGGAGGATTAAAAAAAAAAAAAGTAAAAAGAAATGCTTCTTTAAGAAAACCTGTATGTTTTTTATTCAATTTTCTAGTAGTTGCAAACAAAACTTGGTGTTTTTTCTCTTTGTGTGTTGTGTGTTGTCTTAATATTTGAATGTATTTTACTGCAGTGCGAATTTGCCAAAGATATCATATCACTTGATTTTTCTTCTTTTTATCTTTTCTTCACTTTTTGTTTGTTAGTTTATTTTGTTCCTGAACTGCGATCAGTTTTGTTCAGAAAACTGAAAGTAAATGGTGAATTTGATATTATGCTTATTTTTTATATTTTTATTGTTAATATTATTGTTATTTTATTTCATGGCTTTGAGTTTACTGTGAAATATTAAATTGCAGTTTACTTGATGCATTTCTTCATACTCAGTCTGTGTACCTGTCCATCCGTCCACCTGAGTGACTGTTGTTGGTGAATTATTCCATTTATGTACCTGTAATGTGAAACTAAGAAGTAATTATTTGTAAATATTTGCCATAATTTTATTGGTCATTCAGAATAAAAATAATTTTTTGGAATTTAAAGCTTCTGAGTGAGTGTTTAGCTGCTCGTTTACTTGATTTTTGATACACAAACTCACACAAACTAAACAGTTGTTTCTGGCATAAATACCACATTCCTGTACATTCAGCCTCAGTCATGGACAGTAGACGCTGCTGACAGAGCTGGTGGCTGTTTGTGTCTCATTGTGACCCCACAGAGCTGCTTTCATCCTGGGGGACACACATCTCATCTCACCCCCTCCCTCTTCTCACCTCACCAATCTTAGTGAATGGAGTGTCCCAGTGCTGCAGTCTTGGCTGCTGGCCGAGTCCAGAAGGGGGCAGAGGTGTGTGTGTGTGTGCGTGTGTGTGTGTGTGTGAGAGAGAGAGGAGGAGAAAGGGGGAGAGGGGTGATAATAGGACACAAGCCACGACATGGCGACAACACGCCACACACACAGAAAACAGCACATACCCAGCTTGAGACACAGGCCAGGCTGTCCACAGTTTGGGTGTCTGCCCAGGACACCAGAACTGCAAGAAGTGTGTGCGTGTGTGTGTGTGTGTGTGTGTGTGTGTGTGTTTATTCTAGTTCCATGCCAACCAAAGGCAACCCTTTAATGTTGTGTAAAAATGCATCATACGGTAAAGGATTAACACTGGAGTGAAAGTTAACAAGCGCTGTTTTATTGCCGCTATCGAAGTTGGACGAATTCCTAGGCAAGATTAAATCTGGTGCTTCCATGTACATTTCTCCAGCCTTCATTTTTCTCTTCTATTCATCTGAATCCTAAAAGACCACTGAGGGCTTTTCTCACCTTCTTTTGGGTTTCTTTGCAGTTGTTTTTGTGGTATTCATATACAACCGTTGGCATTTTTCCTGGTGTATAGTAGCAGATAACCAGATATTCTCTGCAGATATTTGGGGGTTATTGCTCAGACTTAAAAATGCATTTGTGGTTGAATCTGTGATGGTATGGATATGGCTCAAAACTGTACGCTACAATACTGCTCCCACTGAAATTAGTCAAAAGAGCTCTGTTAAATTATAGACTGTATCTTAAAGATGGACATGGCATCTAGGGCTGAAAAATAAAGCCATTTATTCAATAAAACTTAATGTTTCTAATGAGCAGTGCTGTGGTTGGGAGAAAAAGCAGACTCTACAGAAGTCTACAAGAAAATATTCACTCTGCCCTCACTCGAGATTCTCTAAGTCTCTTTATTAATACACCGTGATGCGCTCTCTCTCTCTCTCTCTCTCTCTCTCTCTCTCTCTCTCTCTCTCTCTCTCTCTCTCTCTCTCGATATTGTCCTAGTTAGAAACAGGCAGTAAAGATGTTAAAGATGTTAGATGTCCTAGGTCATGGCTACCTTAAAGATACTTTCAAGCCCCTCCCTTATTCCCTGAGGAATTGCCACAGTGAATGCCGTTCCTGATGCAACCTCCCTATTTATCCAGGATCAGGCCTTATGAAGCCAAGATGGTAAATGTCGAACTCGCCCAGAAGCCATGGCAGTCCATTTGTTTTAAGGTCTACGTGATCAACAGCACTGTGTGTTACTAAAGCAGCTCAGTAAGTTCAATGTAATATTCAGCCAGGACTTTAGTGCTCTCACAGTTTCTGTGTGCAGTTAAGTGTTTCGCAGGTTTTAAGCTAATGTGTCACAGACACAATTCCAACAATGAATGCAAAGCCATGGCTACAGCAGCCATCCCAGCCTGTCTCAATCAGCTGTGACACAACTACGCACGGTGTGGAGCAGAGAAAATAACCAAAGCTTAGCTTGCTAAAACTACACAATTTAAATTGTACATACTCCACTACGTACTACAGTTTATTAATTGGTGATTGTGAGTAACAGAAAGACAGTAAAATCACATTGCCAATGAGCAATTTCACATTAGGAATTTAAAATCAGGAGACACAGATATTGGTGCTGCTGTTTGTCTGTGCATGTCTAAAAAATGTGCAGTTTCTGGATCTAAAAACTTGTATTAGCAAAAACTAGCCACATATAATTCTACTGTATCTGTTTTTCTTTAGTGAAGTGGCATCCTGAAAGATCTGATAACCTCTTAAGCCCAAAATTTTATTTGCAAATGAGCTAAAGAACAAACACTAGGAAAAATAAATAAATAAATGGGAGATTTATGTTTGCGTAGTCTGAAATCAGAATCAGAATCAGAATACTTTATTGATCCCTGGGGGAAATTATTTTTTGTTACAGTGCTCCATTTTAAACCAACATTAAGACAAGACAGACAATACACTAACTAAGAATAGTACAATATATACATATATATACATACATACATACATAAGTCACTCATAAATAAATAGTTGGAAAAGAAACATGTGTAGCTGTAGCAGCAAACAGTGTGTTAAGTGGATGCGTTGTACAGGGAGATGGCCACAGGCAGGAATGATTTCCTGTGTCGTTCAGTGGTGCTTTTCGGTAATCTCAGTCTCTCACTGAACGTGCTCCTGTGACTGACCAACATGTCATGGAGTGGGTGGGAGGTGTTATCCAACATTGTCTTTATCTTGGACAGCATCCGCCAGTAGACTACAGATATCTGGGCAAACACTGCCAAACTGCCAGAAACGTTAGCCTGGCAGATAGAGAGCCGATGTGTGACCTGTCAGATCCATGTCTGCCTGCAAAATAAGGGTTTGACAGTACTTAGTTAGAAAGCAGTGCGACACTCCCTGCCTTCTTTACTCTCCTACTAGTGCTTCGGATTACATAACATGACATGTTCTACCTCTTCTTCTCCTCCTCTGGCTTCCTATGCAACGGCAGAAGACAGACAACAGTGGTACTTATGGAGGCCAAGAAGTCATGCAAATTAACGTCAGTCAGCATCGGTATATTTTGGCCCTCCAGAGCCCCTGTAGTGAGGTGGTGCGGGGCCAACTGAGTATAATTGGGCCTCAGATGATTAGTGAAGAGGGGCTCATGCACGAGAGAGGGGGGTTAGGAGAAGAGATGCTGAAGAGGTATTAGGAGTGAGAGAGCAGGGGATTTGAATCAAACAGGAGGAGAAGGCAGCAAGAATCTGACAAAACATACAGAGGAAAAGGATGGAGCAGGGGGTGAGCTGTGTGCTGCATATTCATGACTTCTGCTGTGTTTGCATTCCCATCTCTATTTGCTTTCTTTCCATTCATGTCCAGGCGCATTCTCCTTGATTTTTCTGCTATGAGTTTACATCTTGAGACATCTTTGAGGATGGGGAATAGTTAATGCTATGCTATCTCCTGGTTTGTTTCAATTGCATCTTATTTCCATTGATTTGACCGTCTTTTCCAGCTGTGGTTGTGGTCTATCAGCAGGCAAGAACACTGGTGATGGAAAAGTCTGTTAAACACTGGATTGCTTTTAAATTGTCCCCTCCTCAGTAGCTGCAGATGACAATTAATTCAAGTAAGAGAATTGTTGAGGTTCAAGATAGCTCAGTGAAGAGTTAGGGAGACCATAGCATGAATATATAAATATGACTTAGTTGCAACAAATGAAGGAAATAAAGAAGTTTAAATCATCACCCCTCCACTGCCGTGCTTGGCAGTTGGCATCAGGTGTTCATGCTGAGTTTTGCAAACATGGTGCTATGCATTACGACTAAACAAATTTACTTAATCTACAAAGAACATTGTTCCAGAAGTCTTTTAATTTGATCAAATGAAACTTTGCAAATCTGAGCTGTGCACCCATGTTTTTTTACGAGATATTAAGCTTTGTATTTAACATCTCAACTGAGGCCTGTAGAGACTGAAATGTGTTTCTCTGAATATTGGATGGTCTGACCCTAGGGTGAATTTGCATGGAAGTCCACTCCTGGGATGACTCTGATGTTGTGTTATCACACATCTGAATGGTGCAACAACACCTGGCTGCTACTTGGCCTCTTAATTCCTATGGAAGCATAAGGGTGTACTTTGTTTTTCACGTGATTGTATTCTAATATGATGGACTACTAGTGCCCGTCATACCTTCTAATTTCGGTTTTTTTTTTCTATTTTTGAGAAAATAATTCAGTCCCAGCAAGATTATATATAATGACTTCTGACTTAACCGGACATGCTTAAGCCCTAAATAATCCTGAATGAATCCTGGAAACATTTTTATCATGTCACCAGACACACCTTCATTATTAAAGGTCACAAGCTAAAAAGGTTGGGAGCAGTCGAGTCCAGGGATCCTTAAAGTGTTTGTCTTACTTGAACCTGTGTTACAAATGTCATACAAGCACTTTCTATGTGTACCTTTTATCGCTCGGTTTTATTACCGCCTAAGTCAAGCAAATCTCAAGAAGAAGAAGAAAGCTGCTCTGACTGCTGGCCCATCAAATCAGGAGAGAAGAGAAACTCTCTGACACACTTACAGTGGAAAAAATCTCGTTTGACCTTATCAAAGCAGACATTTGGACCTCTCACAATGAAGCTCTACATGTTTCTCTTTGCCCTTTACAACAGCGATCATGTTAACACACATACGCACGCGTCCGCTCACACACTGAAGTCTCAGAAATGCAATACACAGTGACACTGGTAAAAATGAGCAGGGTTGTAGAAAGTCTTTATATGCTGTGTTTTGCTCATTAAGGCTCTCCGGACACCAGAAATGACAGACACTCAGCTCCATGTAAAGTTTTTTTTTTCCACCCCCCACACTCAACCCGTCACTCACAATCACTCTCTCACAGATACTACATGTAACAAATGTCAGACGTGAGAATAGTGTGTGCGTGTGGCTGGATGTTGGACCACTGACAGGCATGGAAGCAGCTTGTTGAACTAATAGCCTAACTAATGTGTCTACATTCCCTCCCTCTTTACCTCCCTCACCCCCACTTCCCTTTGCAAAACTGACATCTACGTACCGAGCAGAGAGACGAGGGAGAGGGGGAAGTAAAGAGGGAGGGGGAAAAGAGGAGAGAAGTGGGTTGACAAGCGGCAGACCCTATCGCCCTCCCGTCTGACTCTGTCTATCTCCCCGTTGCTCCCTGAGGGTTTGTCTCTGAGGATAGTGCTATGATGAATAGGCCTGTCTAAGCAAACCTAGCAGAGACCAATTAGAGAGAGTGAGAAGAAAAAGAAGAACGATAGAAACAGAAAAACAATGAGAGAAATGGAAGCAAAGGGAGAGCGGGAGACAGAGAGGGAAGAGAAGGGCAGATGCATTAAAAGGAGGTAGGAGGACTGGGGTAAAGTGGAAAGTTTAAGGCAGTGCGTGTTGTCTGTGAGCGTGTGTGTGCCTCAGTGAGCTGTCAGTGCTGAGGGAGACGCCGTATGAGAGGGCCCGGCCTCCTAAGTCTTAACCTCGTCTGCTACTGCAGGAGAGGCTTTGACAGCAGAGACGCACAAACAGGACTGACCCTCGCAAAAACATTTCCTCCTCCTCCTTTAGAAAAGCCTTTCAGTGCTATCCTACTTCCTCTGTGTTCCTCCTCCCTCCTTCATCCAACTAATTTTTCTCCAGTCGAGCAAGCATATTACGTTTATTCAGATTATGTTGACATCTTTTATGTGAATAAATGCCATTATTTTATTTTTTTTAATTGGGTTTTCACTGGATTTTATCTCAGGAAACTGGCAAATATTCACACTGTGATGGTCAGAGGTGTAGTCCACGTACAAGAACAGAAAAAGCTATAACAAAGCTACAAGTGCTAAAAACTAAAGAATCCAAATGAAGAACCTATTTCAGTGGGTCCTAATCCCAAACGCGCTGACCCTGTTGTGGAAAGCAGGTTCAGTAAAATCTGACTTGATTAACTCTGAGTTTCTAGATCATAATTTTCTCTTCAATCAAGCTATAATACCATAATTTACCATAGAAAAGGGCAAGAAAAGAGCAGAGCCTCCAATTTATTTCAGTAGTCTGAGGAATAAAAATGACATAGTGTGCATCTCATTATTCAACAGTAATATGACAGGGACAAAATACAGGCGACAGTAACTGCAGGTTGAAGAATAAATCCAAGATAAGATAGTTTAGTAATGGACGTATAAATTATTAACTGATTTTGGTCATTTGCAGGGAAAAAAATTATGAGTTCAAGGTGCTCCAATTTGCTAATCAGAATTTGGTCATAGGGGGTTTTTTTTCACCTGTGAAATAAGCAAAGATTACTCACTGAAAGCTCGAGAGACTGTTTGTTTTTTCAGTCCCACCTTCATAACGTCTTTTCCCATCCTCCGCCTCAGCAGCTTTTTGGCTTTTGTAGTTTCTTTGCCATGTTCCTGTCATTCATCCATTTTCTTATGCTTATCAAATTCATGGCCTTTCATTGGGTGAGACACCGGGTACAACCTGGACGCCAATCTATCGAAGGGCTAAAAAATAAACATCTATGGTCAATTTAGAACATCAGTTTTAGACAAACAGTTTTAATTTAGACTGTTGGACTTACCTGACTTACACTTCTGTATGTTAGCCCTTAACATACAGAAGTGTCTGTCAAACAAAAGTATTTCGGACACTATCTTAAGTCTATTTTGCAATACAATCAGATTTAATCATTTGGATATGAACTATATTGTCTAGTATATCATTTCTGACCCCCATTTGCTCAATCATGTAATCCCCATATGAATCTGAAACATTTGTAAGTCTTAAACATGAAACATTTCTACTTTCTATAATGTGAGCACTGAATTATGTTGGAGATTTAAACAACTAGGAAAAAGCATCAGCTTGGCCTGGGATCAAATCCAACTAGCACTTCCTCGCCTGCGTCTGCCAAGCTAATTTTCCTCCTTCAAACAAACATTTGATAAATGGCTTCCCCACTCTCTTCTTACAAAACAGGATAACTCTCCTCGTCCTCTTCCTCTCGACGATCTCTGTCGTCCTTCCCCCTACACACACGCACACACACGCACACACACGAATCTCTGAGACAATTACAAACATCCTGCTTCCCATTTATCACCAACAATTAAACGGCACGGACGCTCGCTACTTCATAAGCAGAGAAGAGAGGGCAAGGAAAGCAGGAGGAGACGAATGCGAGCGGAATGAAGTAGAGTCAACAGTGAGAAAGAGAGAGGAAGGCTGACAGCACAATTAAGGTTTTTAATTCTCTGCTTGAGTGGGCCAGTCCAGTCTTTATGCTAATTAGGATGCCACGGCCATGTAATAAATCTCTATGATCCAGCCTCATTTCCCTTCTGTCTCTCTCTGTCTCTTTCTCGCACGCTTGTACAGACAACAGCACAGAAAGTTCACCGGTTACTTTTTAAACGGCTAAACCCTTCGGCTGCAGTGTTGATCATTTTGATAAGATTGTTATTTCTGTGCAGTTTTAATGCTTCACTGTGATCAGGGAGCCACAGTTTGTCTGCATACGCTGTTTACTTGGTTGGGCAAGCATTTGCCGCCTTGGCTCAACGCCTCCACCACATGCAGTTTCTCTCCCTGTTAACTCGCTTTATTAGTGTTTTTCAGGAATGTGGTTTGCATGTCCTGCACCGCTGGACTCCGCTGCATAAACGTTACGAATGCAGAACATTTTCGGTTCTTCTCTTATCTTCTTATCTTCTCATCTCCATTTGACAGACACGTCTAATGATAACATCTGCAGATGGGAAGCAAACAGCACAACAATCCGCAGATAATTGGGGGCCGTGTTTAAAGACGACGAGAGAAAATGAGAGAGACCGATAAGTGGACAACTGCAGGCTCTTTGTTAAAGTAGCAACGAGCAGATATATTTTCACCCTCATTTAGGGCACGAGGACTCACTAGTGCCCTCCTCCCTCCCCTTTTCTTTTTGCTTCCTTGTAAGGTTGTCCCAAACCCAGTAAAAGACAGAAACACAGAATCTATGTAAAAATCAACTAAAAGTTTACTTTCATTAAATAAACAAAGGTAAAAGCAATTAACTAAGGTGGATTTTTATTCACACATCATCATTTTACACAACTCAGCCTTGCTGGGCAGCTCTTTTACCAATTATTAGCCTGCTTTTGGTTTGCTGCCCTTCTACGCTCTTCTGTAGGCTTAATACTTTCTCCCTGGGGGTGTCACCGTCAGCCATCTTGTGTTGCCTGACAGCCAAAATGGCTACCGCCCCAGCCACCAGCCCGAGGTGAAGTAGGTAGAGAGAAACATGGAGACCGGTCACCAGCAGAGAGAAGCAGACAGTGGCAACACACCAAGGCCCAGCCAGGATCAGCAGCAAGGAGTGATACCAGGAGCTGAAGACGAGAGCTGGGACGGACAGAAGGAACCTGAGCAACGTGGAGGTCATCCAGGAGTACAGAGACAGAGGCGATAAGAGGAGAGATACTGCTGCCTCACTCATCGATACTGCCTAAAAGATACAAAAGGTGGGCGTTAAATACACACACTATATATTTCTTTATAGCATTATTTATTTTTGTCAACCTACCTCACGAGCATTCATGTGCAAGGTGACACTAGATGTCTGAGTCTTGTGAAGCCCTGAAAAGTTAGCAACATACAGACACAACTTTACTTGGATAAGAGCAAAACACGACTGAATCAAACAAAGCTTTTAAACCTCATCAGTGATGGTTGCATTCTTTAAAAGACATCTACTTACATAGGAAGAGGAGAATGAGACTGACAGCCAGCAATAGCCTCATTTCTCCTACACAGCTTCACACTTACAATCCTGAAATCAACAAACAAAACAATTCAACAGCAACATTAAGCCTTCACTAAGGTTTAATGCCTACACTAGCCTTCACGAGCACTCGCACATGAATCTAGGACAGTGTCTGCATGGCTTAAAAACAACAGCAAGAGTTTAATTTCTCACCCAACACTGCTCCCACTGTGTATCAGCTCACTCCTGCTTCCTTCTGTCACACCGACCTTTATTCAGCAAAGTTTTCAGCTTTACTTAAGTAATCCTCTTGTGGAAGTTATGCAACATTCCCCCTTGTTGTGCCAGTTTTCCAACAAAAAAGAAAAGAAGCATGGCCTGAACCACTCCACACTGACTTTAGGGATGTCAGCGCCACCTGTTTGAGGGGAGGGGTGATATCAAGAATACTTTCACAGCTGAAAGATCACCTAGAGACTCTTTTCTCTGCATGTTTTGTGCATCTTTTGTCCTGTTTCCCACCTTCAACCAGTCACAGCAGATCGCTGCCCCTCCCTGAGCCTGGTTGTGGTTTCTTCCTGTTAAAAGGGAATTTTTCCTTCCCACTGTCACCAAGTAACTGCACATAGGGGGTCATCTGATTGTTGGGGTTTTCTCTGTATTGTTGCAGTCTTTACCTTCCAATATAAAACACACTGAAGCAACTATAAAACTGAATTATATGAAACATCAAATTCATGCTTTTGTGCCAAAACACTTAAAAAAATGACTTGAGGCCAGCAGGAGGTATTTACCGTCACTGGAATGTCATAGTATGATGTGACGCTCTCCAACTCCAACCTTCACCCCTGTCTTTAAATGATCGTCCCACCCCCTACCCTCGCACTCCATTAAGGTTAAACCCCTCCTGTTATTATCAGCTCACCCCACCATTACCCTTCTCCTCCCCACTGAGACACCAAGGAGAACCTGCTACAAATAAATGCTGATCAGCTGTAATGTTGTCATGATTAAGTGGCATTCTGTCAGAGTAGGGGGAGAGGGAGGTTTACTCAAAGGGCCGAAGCGCACTAATAGTCTTTATGTTACCATTTAATGTCTTTCACCAGGGTTTGTTTATTTATTAGGTCCGTTCAAAATTGCAGGTAATGTTCATCATGACTTCAGCCTTTCACTTAGTACTAACAATCATGCTCTCACAGGCATTCCTGCCATAAAAATGATAAAAATCATGATACACCAGTTCAAGTTTTTTTTATTATGTTAACCCAGTGATGCGTGGGCAGTATGTTAATACACCATGTTTTATCTGTGTACTGTACAATGATTACTAACGCTTAAAAATACTGGAAACTATTTTTTTGTTTTGTTTTTGCAGCTTGTAGTAAATGTCGGTTAAAACCACAAGTCTGTTCGCCAGTAGTCTTAAACTCAAAAGTATCTGAGGTGAGAAACGTTACAGACATTTGACACCTTTCACTGCTCATTTCATTTACGGTAGATGTTTAGAAAAACTCGCTAAGATAAACTATCACCATCAATCTTTCTACCAAAGTGAAGTGAAGCCTAGAGGACGAACAGAAGGCTGATGACAAGAGTGTAAAACACACCACTGCTCCATCAACTGCTGAATGAATAAACAACATTTGAAGTTAAGAAAGTAGCTGAATTCATCTCAATCATCTGTCTTCATGAATGCGAAAATCATTTATTTTTGCTGCTTTTGCATTTTCAGAAAAAACATACAGACACCATGTGACACAGAAACCAAGACAGAAAAAAGGACATTTAATATAACCACATAAAAACATGATGAAAGCTGTAAACATGTGTACAGAGAATTAGTCATTCTTTACACTTCATCCTATTCATAAAAATTTTGCATCTACAGGGGAGAACAACAAGAAGAAGACATAAATATGTTAATAAGAAGCTGGAAGGTATAGTGTAAGAAGTCCCGTTTCATTTCAGACACACACCTCAACTCACTTTACATCAATTACATAAAGCTTACTCATTATGAAAATGGAAATTAAAAATTGTTCTACATAAAACAAGACGCACTGTACAGACAGGATCCTGAGACGTGATGCTCATAAATTTAATGTAACATGTATTTTGGGAATTCCGGACTAGCCTACGGACAATATTCCAAACAACAATGAAGGACTGATCATTGTCCATGTATCTGCATCACTCATTGGTTAGTCAGTGGTATTTCTTCAGCAAAGAAAGCCAGTGCGAATTCACTTAGGACTAGTAGATACTGGTAAGAAAGTGCTTTTTTTTCCCCCCTTCAAATACTGGATGTGGAGAGAATGTCCTCCACCAGATGCTTGTATACCCAAGCGTCTCCCTTCAGCCTCTGGCGGCGGACCCCAACAACTTCGGGCCTTTGCAGCAAGCACACCTCCAGTTCAAACGCCATCGTCACCTTCCCGAAGTCACCCCAGGTTTGACATTTCAGAGTATACCTGGAGGAAAGGCAATGGGAACAATGTGGAAACATTAACATTTGGTCCAAGAGTGAGCAAACCAGTCAGAAGACAGGGAGGTAACGGGAATTCTTACCCTTTCTGTGTGAAGTCGATGTTTTTCTCCGGCAGGATGGAGAGGATCTGGTTAAGCACCTGGTCTGGATTGGTCTGACTGGTCAGAGTCACGTTGTACTGTGCCTGGTGGAAAACACAGCCAAGCCACTGATCAGAATTTCTATCATTTTGCTGTAAATTAATTGTCTTTGAATTTTTATTTTACTGATGATGGATCTGCTTTGGGGGTTTTCGGCTTTCTATTACCTTAATCTTACGTGGACCATCCCGCAGAGCTCGTCGCTTGTTTGGCGTGAGCATGGTTATCACCTTATCCAGACCTCTCTCCAGGGAACCAAACATCTTTCCCCCTCGTTTCTTCTTCCCACTGTCTCCTGTGACAGCCAAGTCCAGTGACCTGGACCTTAAGAGCACAGAGGAAAAAAAAAAAAAAAAAAAGCCTCACTTTAGCTCAGGAATCCTGAACTGCCCTTCCCATTGGCTTACATGTTACTGGTTTCAAGGACTCAAGAACACATTTATGACCCATTCTTATGACTAAAAGTAAAGAATAAATTCTGTTGAAGGGAAAGCACCATTTAGGGAACCTTTACTCACCTCCGCTCTGGGCTGAAGGCTATGATTTCTACATTTGCAGGATCCTTGTTCTCTGCTGCTCTCTTCTTGTGCTCTTTGGATGAGCCGTCTCCACCTACCAGAAAAAAGTGCATTAAGAAAGTTGAAAACTTACTACCTTGCAAACATAGAACTTCTATACATATTGGTGGATCTGACTGAGAAAGCAAGAAACACCGAATGCTCATTTGGTTGGCTAGCCTAAAGAATACTTGCTTTTATTTGTGTCACTAAGCACAATAAAGACCACAGTTCATGTTTTATTCAGTATGCCTTATCGATTATCGATTTAGGCCATAAACTCATCAGGACTGTCTTCAGTGCCTGCTGAAGTCATGCATCAAGTGAGCACTAGGATTGTTTCACCATAGATTTTACACAGACGTTGTCACCACCCTGTGATGGCTCTGAGAAGGAATCCAGGTTTAATCCAATTTAACAAGCGGCAGAATTTTATAGCAAAATAATTTAACTATAAATATGTGAGTATTTCATTAACCAATAAGGAAAAATCTAACTGAAAATTGATAACTCATGTGGAATTCAGTGTCAAATAAACCCCTCTTATAATACATTTTTGGCTATGACTGTTTTGGTCAGATCGTAGTGTTAGGGAAATAACCGTGAAGCTCCTGAGAAGTATAGTCAGCTTGGGGTTTGAATGTTTCACTCACTGTCACTCAGGAACTCTAGTTTAAATCAAGAGCTGATCAAAGACAACACAAAAAATAAAGCATACCGCTAACACAACATGGATAAAGGTTTGTTTTTTACCAACCCCAAGGTCACTCAACAGGGAGAAGTGTTTGGAATGAGAATAAATTTGAAAACGCTTAGGTAACAGCCCTGTGCTCTTATGCATCGAACTGGCTGGCTTTGACACTGGAGTTGTGAACACAAAGGAATAACGATTTTGACACACACGCACACACAAGAGAGCTAGGCTTTAGTGGTAAGAGAACACATGTCACTACAGCCCACGTGGGACAGTGAGCAAAGGAAAGAGACAGCTACACCTGTCACAGCACACGCCTAGGGACAGACACGCATAGACCACTCTGTGTGTGTGTGTGTGTGTGTGTGTGTGTGTGTGTGTGTGTGTGTGTGTGTGTGTGTGTGTGTGTGTGTGTGTGTGTGTGTGAGTCAGAGAGAAATATGAGGACAAGTAAGTCACAGGTAGCACGTTTGCACTTTGCTGTAGTTTGCAGAGCAGGAGGCTGTAAAGAGAGCGGGTCTGAGCCGTATTCCGAGGATTCAACATCAACTAGGTCAGCTGCAGCGAGCTGGTGGCTGAATTTATAGAGGCATCTAATGAGGCTGGACATGTGAGCAGACAAGTCGCTATGACAAATAATTAAGACTTTAATGATTCTCCGTTCATATTAGTGTCCTTCATTCACAGATAAGTGAACAGAATTAGCTGCTTCTTGATAATAACCTCACCTTTGAGTTGACAGTGATAGATGTGTGTGTGTGTGTGTGTGTCCATTTTCAGTGGCAAAATGACAGCTAAATCACAGAAATATGAGTGGCTTTGGGATAAAAACAGACCCAATAAATGAGTTTATTACCAGAATACAATTTACTTGCAAATGTTTGGCATGTGGTTGTGGCACTTGTGATTATGAGAGCTGTGTAAGACCAAGCGAGGGACGGATAAATGAAGGGGGGGCAGGGGGTGAGTGGAGGAGAGGGGCAGCTGGTTAATGCGAATCTGATCTAATAGGCACTGCACTTCAAACCCTTGTTGAGAACAACAATTACAGTACAAATAAACTGTACGATGCCCAGAGCTCTGTACTGTCTGTACGGTACTCAATTTTCTGTCTTTGGTTGAGTGACCAAGAATCTATTAAGAAATGATTCTTACCTTTAGGTGTGGGGCTGTTGATATTAGCATTTTGATTGGGTGTGGTCAACACATTCTTATTGAGGCGTGCATTCCTCTTACTGGATACAGGCGTTCGAGGTGGAGGCAAGGCAAAAATGTCAACGTCTCTGTCTTGGACATCATTATTCTCCTTGTTCTCGCTGGCCTGTTCTCGGTTCCTCTCTCTATGGTAGCGAGGTGTCGCTTTTCGCGCTCTCTCTGGGGTCGGGCTTGAAGGATGTCCTTTTTCCACCGATGGCGATACCAGCCTCTTTAAAAATACCAAAAGACAAATGATGATAATAATAATGGATTAGATTTATATAGCGCTTTTCAAGGCACCCAAAGCGCTTTACAATGCCACTATTCATTCTCTCTCGCATTCACTCACTGGTGGAGGCAAGCTATGGTTGTAGCCACAGCTGCCCTGGGGCAGACTGACAGAAGCGAGGCTGCCATATCACGCCATCAGCCCCTCTGGCCAACACCAGTAAGTGGCAGGGTGAAGTGTCTTGCCCAAGGACACAACGACCAGGAGAGAGAGCCCGGGGATCGAACTGGCGACCTTCCGGTTACAGATACGCTTCCCAACCCCCCTGAGCCACGGTCGCCCCCAAATGTGGTGTCTCAGAAAAAAAGCTGCATTTGGGATTTATCTGAACTGCATTTCAGATAGCCAGAAAGCACCCAAAACCTCATCCCCCTGCTTCTTTCAGGTATCAGCTGGAGAATTTCTTATTCATTCAGTATCTGTAACTTCCCGTTCAGACTGTACTTTCTGACATACGGCAGTAAGAGAGAAATCAGGGATTGGTTGCTCTCTGCTTCGGATTAATTAGGTGGTTATTTGGAATACTTTTCTATGTTTACCACCCTGGCGAGAAAAGTGGGTGTCCTTTCCATTTTTAAACATTTAAACATCTGCCTCCCCTTCCCCACAATGGCTGGTTTGTCACTCTGCCTTAAAGCGTGGCCACTTGGAACGACTAAACGCATCCAGCTTCTGACGTGGTTGGACAGCGTGTCTAAAGAGAAGGCTTTCAATCCGAGTTTACCTTTTTCTTCAGTCTACTCATTTAGACACATGAAAGAAAAGAGAAATCTATACTTATAGCAACTTCCACATACCGTGTCTTTTTTTATGATTCCATCTGGCTGACCTCTGACCCTCTGGGGTGTGTGCTGTGGAACTGAAACCCAGGGGCAATCATCGATGTAGTCTGAGCAAATGTCCAAGGAATCCACAATCAAAGCGTCTTCATCCTCACTGAAGTGCAGAGCTTTTCTGGTCTAACAGAGATAGAATAAAAAAATAAAATCCATAACAGCAAAATGTATCAGTATCAGCTGTAAGCAGCTTTAAAAGAGCAGAGCATCATGGAAGCTCTGGTCCTAAATCTGACCTGTAGTCCCTGATGCAGAGGCGAGCAGGAGTCCTCACAGACAGCTGGCTCAGGGCGCAGGCGGACAGGCTTTCCCCTCTGCTTCTTAGACAGCAGCAGCAGGTAGGTGGCTGTGATGTGGTCATATCGCCACTGTGGGAGATAATTTAAGATGTATTTAAGTAGATGTCTAACAGAAATTAAGTACAAGTTCTAGTATAATATGATAAATACAACATAATGATGCTGAAATATGCATATACAGACACACACCTCCTTCACCAGCGCTGTGGTGCTCTGTCTTGATCGCTTCATGTTTACTGCCATCTCAGTGATACAGTCTTCATCCATGTAGCCAAGCTACAAAAGACAAAACAAAGATTAAACTGTGAACACACAAAGCTACAAACAGACAAATTTTATTATCGTCACCAAGGAGGTTTTTCATTGATTCAGTTTGTTTGTTTGAAGGATTATTCAAAACAGCTGAAGAAGGTTTTGCATCAAAAATGTGTTCACAGAGGTTCAGGCTTGGCCTAATTTAGTACCAATTAACTTTTGGAGTTCATCTGGATCCAAGATTTTTGTTTTGAAGGATTCTTCAGGATTGCAGCAGAGGGCAAAACTGGTCATTTCCTCACAGATCCATATCACAGTCCTATCTTCACACATGCACATCACATAAAAATAAGAAAACTTGGACAAAATCTCAAGAATATATCACAAACTAATCTGGTTCCACATCATGTACAGTGTGGAATTTTCAGCCTTGGTGGAGATGTGCATTTGCAGACTGTTCTTGTTTCATACACTAATCCCGATGAAAAAAAGAAAGTGATGTTAAGGACTATGGTAATGTCACAGAACAATGACTTGTATGCTGACTGGACAATCTAAAAGAAGGGGGAAAAGCCTGAAAAAGGCTGTAAAAGCGATGTCACAGCAAACGCTACCATTTGCAATTATGAGTTTTCTTATGCAGTTTTTTTTGTGTGTCTGTCCATACCGGCTGCCTGCTGTACCACTCCACAGGGCTGTTGTAGTCTTTCATCACCCAGGGATGGTCCAGCAGCTGTCTGACAGTCAGACGCCGCTTTGGGTCCACCTGCAGGACACATACAGAAACTACAACTCAACCTGCACAAAACTACATAGTCCACAATCTGTAGCAGAAACAGATTTGCCTTCAAATCTTGGAAAATGCTTTTAGGTTTACTAAGAGTAAGAGGTGTTCTGTTATAATAAATTTATGTGGCAAATGCATAATTGCATCTTACTGTAATTCAACCAAAAAAAGAAGATTTGCACCTCAGTTTTAATTAAAAAGAATCAAGTTTTCTAGAGAACAGTAAACAAATGATACATATCACAGGTTGAGAGGCTGACAGGTATACAAAGACAAGAGCAAATAAACTGACTGACCTGTAACATTTGGTTGAGGAGGAGGATACTACCTGGAGAGAGCCACTTTGGGTTATCATATGTACCCCTCTGAAAATAAAGAAGACATCAAGAAACCCATTAAAAAATAATAATAATAATGATAAGACAACAGCTTGCTGTGAGTTTCCTTGAATGCCCACAAAAATTGAGGAGCAGCACCCGGAACTTAAGGGAAAGGTTTTAAAAATAAGAGTGCTCTTACTGTAATCTTCCTGTAGAGGATCATGCAGTTGTCATCATCAAAGGGCAGGTGTCCACAGAGCAGAGCGAACAGCAGTACTCCCATGCTCCATACATCAGCCTGGGAGGAGGGAGTTACACACCACACAGCGGTATTTCAGCTTCATGCGTTACAGATAACATTTCACAGCTCAGTTGCACTGAATTGCACGCCAGCAAATGTGATCACGACACCATGAAAAACTCGAACCGTGGAACAGGCAGGTATTCATAAATCTTGGTGAAAGCCAAATGCAAATACTGCGACTTCAGAAATTTTTGAATTAAAACCCCAGCATTTCTAAAAGTTGTATTTACCAAAGAACATGTCATACCTCTGATCCAATATACGCTTTTCCCTGGATAAGTTCAGGAGCAGCGTAAGCAGGGCTCCCACAGCAGGTCATCAGCTCATAGCCCAACCCTCCCTACAAGAGGCAACAACATGCTATTTAGGTCATGATTATACACAGCATCGAGTACAGCATGCATACACATGTCTAAGTTTTAGTTATGATGTGCTACACAACAGTGTTCCTTTTATGATTATTTTACTCCCCATGCTTCTGAAAAAATAAAATGGATGTTTGTCTGAGATTTTTTTCCTCATTGCAACATCCATAAGTATCAGGATACACTAAAGCCTTATCCATAACTAACTACTACATTTTCCAAAGTAGCTAAAAAAAAAAAAAAAAAATCCAAACTCACAAACAACCTTTCAGAAAGATATTTAGGACCCTGGGTGGTTTTTCTGTGTTCAATATGATTGGAAAAAAGATATGCCTGGTAATCAAATTTTACATAAGTGCTGCTTTGTCTCACGTCGTGCACCAGTGTAGTGTGTTATGCATGGAACTAGTTTGTACAATAGACTGAGGAGTACCTTGGTAAACAGCAAATGCCTTAAGAACGTTTTTCCCTCGCCCTGATGCTAAATATTTATAATACACACAAAGAGGGAAAAGGAATTTGGTAATATACCTTAGGTTTGGCACACAAGCCAAAGTCTATAAGCTTCAAGTTGTGGTCTCCATCAATCAATAAGTTTTCCTAGAGTTCAAAGAGAAAAACTTTAAGATTCATATTACAGCCACAACTGATCTATGACACTTTTTGGTGGTTGTTTTTGTTTGTTTGTTTTTTACCGGTTTTAGGTCTCTGTGTGCGTATCCTTGGCTGTGGACATAGGCCATTGCTGACACAATTTGCCTAAAAAAGACCCGGGTTTCCTCCTCAGACAGGCGGTCCTTAGCTATGATGTAGTCAAAGAGCTCCCCACCAGGGCAGTACTGAAAGTAAAATGAAAGATTGAGGGAAAGAAGAAAAAAGAATTCAGGATTTTTCTGGTTCAAAGCAGGTTTTGGGGATAATTATCTCAACTAGCCCACATATAGTTGCATCAAAAAAAACTGTGTTGCCTTACCGAAAAGAAATTTGTGGCTTTTCATGTTATTTTAGGTCATTTGATAAGCATAAAAGTCAATATCACTTAAAATAAGTTGATAATGATAACATAGTTTTATTTACCATTATTATTATTATTCAAATTAAATTCTGGGGGAGAGGAGAACCCCAGAAATTGATCTTAAGCTTATATTCATTCTCACATAACACATTGCTTATGCCCTTACCTCCAACACCATAAATATCTGGGTGGAGGTCTCTATGACCTGATACAGTCGACAGATATGTTGGTGACTCAGGTTCTTCATGGCTTCGATCTCCACCTTCACACGGGGTAGGTCATCCTAGGTGAAACACAGGGATTTCTTGTAAATTATTTATACATACAAATACTGTTTACTGCACTGTACACTTTCTTTCTTTTAAAAAACAACAACATTATTCTTTGTTTGTTCTGCCTATTTGAAGACGAGCAAGAGCCGCGAATTGTGCTGAAGCGAAATACTGAGTTATTTCAGAAGAACCACTCCCATACTAATGTTTTCTGAAACCTCTTGTTCTAGACAAGGTCCGGTTTGCAGAGGAAAATGGGGTGTTAGAAAAGCTTCAGCATTACTTGGAAGGTAACAGGACAAATGCCAGGGCGTGACTTTTTCTCCCCAGATTAAAGGTTCAACTCAGGGCGAGGTCATCTTACTCTTATTGTAAACAAATGAATGCTTGAGCAAACATAACAGTTGAAGGCTGCCATCATTAGTCGGCCAAAAAGATTTGAATTGCAGTTCCAGCACATAGTTATTGAAAAGTGCCAAATGTCAGTTGTTGATTTTTATAAATGATGTGTCATGACTAATTGACCTGCATGCACCTAAACCAAAAGGCCAGTGAAACTGAGTTAACAGTTACAGACATTTAGGAACAAAAGTTAATAACAAATTTAATTCTGATAGAAACACAAATTTATTTTACTGCTTGGTGCGATTGGAAATCACCAGTTTGTTGTCAGACAAACATGAAACAAATTTTATTGGCTGAACAGCTGTTATTGCTGATAAATGGACAACAAATGCAACCAATAACTTTCTGATCTGTGTTCTAGTGGCTGAAATTGCATTAGTGTAAACTCTGAATTTAAGATAATCAGAATACTTTATTAATGCTAAGGACATTATGTGGTTAGTGTTGCTCCAAGACAACAAGAAGAGTAACATACTGAACTAAATTAAATATCCAATACATTATCAAAGTTACAAAATAAAGCCAAGAGCTCCAATATATACAAATAGCTCAATCTCCAGAACATTACAGAAATTACATATGATTGACATTTTACTCTAAAATTATTTTTGTAGAGGATGTGGAAAAGGGTGTAACTATGGCAGTGTGTACTGTGCATTAGATGGAGGAGTTTTACAGCCAGGAATGATTCCCTCTGTAGTTCATAGCAGTTTTAATAGTAGTTTAACTGGTACATATTTGTAAATATTTAATCTTTTATTTGTTTACTGCTTGTCACTCCGTTTCACTATCAGATCTAAATAAAGACTGAACTGAACTCTTACAAGTATAGACTAATGGCACCAACATACAACTAGGCTGCCTCACTTTTGAATGCAACAACTTGTGATAATTGTTTCTGACATTTTATACTCTGAGCTATATTTTTGTGTTTGACCCTATTTTTCTATTGCCGGTTTCATTTCTTACCCCAAGATCCTTTTTATTCATGATTTTAATGGCAACCTTCTCTCCTGTCAAGATGTGTCGACCCAGCTTGACTTTAGCGAAACCTCCTGGGGAAAAAACAGAAAGAAAGAAAAAACACACACAGGGTTCAGAGAGGATACGATACAGATAGTAATTGTTTTCTTAAATGCATCAATTAACCCTTGCATTACCTGAGCCGATAGTCTCATAAACCTCATAATATCTTTGGAGCTCGTCCGCTCCGCGATGCTCCGTCCTTTCTATTGGCATCTTCCCTGCTCCGGCGCAAGATGGTAAACTTTCCTGGAGAGGAAAATGCTTAAAATTGGCAACAGACACGAAAAAACTACGTTTGGCACTCATTGGTTATCGGTTTGTGACCGTTCAGCTAGCTTAACGTCAATTACTGCATAACTGTAGCCAACATAAATCATTAATACCGCTTGCAGTTGGTAAAAGTAACTACAATAAACCTTAACTGAACCAAAACAGTACTCGATATTCTGCATTTACCTGAACGAAAACAGAGGAAGACGGCAGCGTCAGTTAACCACACGGTAAAGCCCGAGTCCGGCAGACCGATGTTTTGTTACAGAAGTTTGAATTTCGCACGTTGACGTGACTACATTTCCTGCTTCCGGTTTGCGCTTCGTGCTTCCCCCTGTGGTGAAAAAGAGTACTGCAGCTGTAAAACAAAAAGCACAGTTAGTGCAACTTTGTTTTCATTCTGCAGGCTGGTTCACAATCAGAATTACGTTAATTACCAAGTTGTTTTTTTTATACAAACGAGTCAGGGGTTAAAAAAAAAAATCGAACATGGTATTTATATTTGGTGTTATATTTGGTTCACTTTACCAGTCAGAGACAACATTAAAACCCCTGACGGGTTAAATGAATATCATTTTCATCATCTTGTTACAATACATGTTCTGCTTGGAAACCTGTGCTTTATTATTTATGTGTATGTATGATCTATTTGCTAAATGCGTATGCATTTCTATTTTAACTTCCAAATAGGATATAAGAAGGTACAAAACAAACATATTTGCCCCTAAAACCCAGATTAGTAGTTTGACATATAGCTAAATACAGCTAAAGTAGCACAGTAATATATTCTAAATGCATACAAAAACTACAAATACTGGTTAAATATGGTTAAATATTGGAGTACATATAGGAAGGACTAATGGCACTAGTCTGGTCAGATATGTACAATGTGGGTTAATGCATTTCTGTTGGGCTTTACACGGTTCAGTAGTCCAACAAGCCACAAGTTAATACACACCTCCCAGCCAGTCAGAAATCATTTATTTGTTTTGGTATGCATACACTCATCCCTGTAACACTGAAATCTCTTTTTCCTACTACTGTGTAGGTCCCGCTTTTGCTGCCAAAACAGGCCTGACCTATTGAGGCATGCACTCCGCAAGTCCTCTGAAAGCATCCTGTGTTGTCAGGAACAAGATGTTAGTTAAAAAACTGCAAGATAGTGTCTCCACGGATGGTACTCAGACTGGATTTTAGGGAATTGAGGACAAGTCAACAACTTGAATTTGCTAGGTTGCCCAAACCATTCCTAAAGTAGTTTTTTTTTTCCAGAGAGGCAGACAATAGTGTGGAAGGCTTCTGCAACAATGGAAGGGTCTACCACAATGTTTAAGTAGAGCCCACATAAATGTCAGGACCAGAACACTGTCCAGCGTATGGCACTGTACTTCTGCCAGTTTGCCTTCATTTGCCAGTGGATTCTGGTAAAAGTGACACTTGGCTGTCCACATAATGTAGTATAATATAAACTATCACACCAAGCAACCTATTCCCATTGGTCAACCGTATACAAGCGTACACTGGGTAAGACACAGGGTCCACCATTTCCCAGCCCCAGTCAACGAACAGATTCAGACCCACAGACTAATTGCTGCAAGGTCAACGTTTTAACTACTGCATCACTATGCTGCCAGATTTGTTCATCTATTATTCCCATATGGAAAAAGAAATAGAAAAAAAACCTCCTGAGTTTCCCATTACCTCAAATAGTAAATATTTATATTTTATGTATAAGTATTTACACTTAAACCAATATACTGTGGACGAATGATGATACTGGTAATCATGCTTTCATATACAGGTATATTACGACCTGCAGGTAGGAAAGCCTTGTGTGTTTTTTGTAATGTGGAAAGTGTTCTGTTTTGACCCTATAGGTATGTGATTGCAGTGGCTGACCGAAGAGATGTATTTAAGGTGTCAGAAGAGGTGTCTTCAGCTGTGCCTGTCTGAAGTCTGTAATTAGAAACAGGTGAGAGGTGAACTATAAATGCATTTTAGCAGAACCCCATCTTCTGTCTACCACTTGTAATGCAAGCACTTTCACTGCAGATGATGTATAAAGTTATTTCCCCCCTGATTATTTTCCCTGATTATTTTAATTGTAAAGGGACAACCACAAAGCTACGGAGCTATTCAGTGATTAATCAGTGACCATCCTGTATGTCTCGTGGTTGTTAGGAAATGAGTCGGTTGTTAGGGAAGTAATCTGTGGTTAGGGGATGTCCAGGTGTCAGCAGGATGACAGAACCACTCATTTGGTCTGTGCGGCAGCTGGACGGGATGGGACAGAGGCACATCAAATAACCACAGCTGGAAGCAAACAGAGGAGAAAGTGAGTGTGAGGAGACGGGAGAGTGAAAAGAAGAAAAGAGAGCGGAGAGAGCAGCGGTGGAAAGTGGAAAACAGAGGAAAATGGAGACCAGTATGAGGTTTTAAAAAAACGAAATCTCGAACGTCACTATTTTGTCTTTGTGTCATTTGTACTTTGTGGTCAGCATACACACACACACATACACAATCACTTACACACCGACGAAAACATATTTTAAATAGTTACATACGGTTGATTGTCTGGAAAGCAATAGCCGTGTTTTTTTTAACAGATCTCAGCTAGTCTAAAATCTGCATGAGCTCATAGGTTTACTGCAGATTTAAACATATTTTGAATGTATTGTAACGTACTGCAAGGCACAGGGTGTTCCCCCCTCTGGGTCCTTTTATAAGATACAACTCAAAGAATTTAAAAAAAAAATGGTTATAATGCTGTTGAGAGCAAATTTTGTTACGGCAAATGGTTTTAACAGACAGCCCGGGACTGCCAAGGCCATGTCCAGCCAGCAAAGTTTCACATATAAGCATCAGTACATAATCATAACAGTCAGGCAACTAAATGTCATGAACAAAATCCTGGTGTAATTGCACGGAAACTTTTAAAAACAATAAGAAACATCATGTTAGCAGATGTGTGTAATATGCAGGTTGTGCATCCACGTCCTGCATTTGTTTTGGGATATATGCTGCTGTGTGCTGTCATTCAAGCAGATCTCTGCGTTAAGGAGCTGCTGTGTGAAGGTAAACATGTTGCAAAATGTAAGAGCTTGTAAAATGTAAGATTCTACAAGCTCTCACATTTTGCAAGATATTTACCTTCATACATATTTAGCTCCATACTGCTGTACCACCTCCAGCGAGTGTATAATGAGAGATCCTGTAGCAGCTATAAAGGTGTCACAACCAAAAACAGACATTGTGGTCCTAACAGCTTCTGTCTTGTACATCTAGTATCCTCTGACAGATTCTTGGAGGTTCCCAGAATGCCTGTGTCATTAGTCCATGGCTGCTGGGTGTTCACTGCAGGGGACTGGCGTCTTAGACCTGGATGGTTGCCAGAGAGGGTTGAAGTAAAGAAAAAGAGGGGCATGTATGTCCGTGTTTAGATGTACAACATGTGTATGTAGGTGCATGCTATCATAAAGGTTGTGCTGCACTTTGCCTCACTGTCTCCAGTCAGAGGGCTCGTGCTAAACACTCAATAGGAGAGATGTAAAGCTTTGCAGAATAACAGATTTTCGTTCTCACTCAACCTCTTTAAACAGTGGCCCGATTGGCTGTGTACAACAGACATTGCATCACTGCACTTTATCCACACATATGTGTCTCATATATCTTTTTAGAGTCCACACATAAACATGAGCGCATACACAATCACAAAGAAGGGGGCTCTCAGAGAAGTTGGGAAAGTTTTGATCCTGGCAATTTCACACCCATGTTGTGAACAGCTGCAGGGTCAATCGAAGGACAGTCTGTGGGGGGAAAAAAGGTTTTTCAGGTCTGAAATGTTGTCACTCCATTCAGCAACACAGGTAAGACATGTTTTTATCTGCCCCCTACCTCCCGAAGTGGCTCTGTGTCATAAGTTTTGATAGACCTGACTCTCATTGCTCCAATCTACGCAACATGAAACGGTGGAACTAGGCAAGCTTCACTACATTGTGTGTTTACAGGGCAAAAACAGTCCTCTTCCCAGAACTAAAACATTCAGCCAAGGTAATATATTACACCCATATGTGTTTGCACTCCTCCAAATCATTCATGTTCATCCAAAATATTAGCCAAAACTCTCAAACTGAAGACCTTGGGAGTGTGTGACAGTGGGGTTTTGAATGCAGGCCAGTGAATATACAGTAATGTTAAAAGCGATCTGATCATTAAAGGACAGAGCAACATGGTAGTAAACTGAGTCATGATAAGATGGCAAAATAATGCATGTGAATCATTTATTCAGGGAATTTAAATCACCAGGGAACAATGCCACTCAGTGCGTGTGTGTGTTTGATTTTCAGTCCATCCTCTAGCAGTTTGCTGTGGGCTTTTGTTTTTTTTCCCCCAAAGAATTTCTAAAGGTGTTTCCCATCATCACTAAAATATAATAAAAACAATAACTCAAAACATAACAAGCCTTATACAGCAAAAAACAAAAAGTGGGTGGAGAAGCAAGAAGTATGCCTCTCTAAAGCCCCACAATCCTGCATGATGATTCAAAGGGAGCAATATTGTCTTTGGACAAGCGTTAGGATACGCTACAGGAGTCTGTCCATTTTTCTCTCTCACAAACACACGCTCTCTGTGAGCTGTCACAGAATTCATACCAAAGAGTAAAGGAGGTGAAATCCACTTAAAAGGACACCTACATTTGTAACGTTCTCTCAGCACGTCTCTTTACATCCTTCCCAAACTGTCCTTTTTCCCTCCCACCCCATAAGCCAACCCCAACTCTCAAACGCACACTCCCCTCATTACAGATGTGTGTCTATGTGAGTGTGTGAGATTGTCCTCCTCTCTCAGTCTCTTCATGGCTGGATTGTGGCAGCAGCCCTGCTATCTGGGGCAGGGTCGAGTTCTGGCTCTGCTGCACTTGATCTGTCTTCTCTCCCCAGCCACAGGTGCTCTTCCTTGGGATAACACAGGTGGCTCGTCCCCTCTGGAGGTAAGACGCCCACACTTTCATTGGGGGGGGGGTATAGAGTATGAGCTACAAGGGGAAGGCATGGCATGCTAAGTTATATCCTTACTTTGTAATATAGATCGTGCTTGTTCTGATGCAAAATGCAAGTAACAATCTTTTAAGATTGGGGAGGCAGGAGTGGGACTGAGTTTGCCCTCGGGGAGGTGGGGGTGGGGGGGTGTCCTGTTTGTTTTAGATCATCTCTGTTTGTGCCACTCAGGCTGAGAGTAATCACTAACAGACTGAGTAATATCAGACTGTAAATAAAATTTCAAATGCGAAGAACCAGAGAAAATGTTAAAAGAGAGATGACAGGAACGGAGCAGATGAGCCAAACTCATTTGCAAAATAGAGATCTGCACTGTGGAAGATTGGAGAGGAAGACCAGAAAGATTCCCCAATTCAAACCAACTGTTGGACCGAGTGAGCTATGGGATTTCCAGGAAGAGGAGGGAGAGCAAGATACACGAGTGAAAATGAGAGAAAAAGAACAGTAATGTGATCCAGCGGAATCTGTGATTATACTGTTGAAAATAATTCGGGTGATGCTGAAACTATGGTAAAGAGAGTAAGCAGAAAGTGTCTGAACATGTACAAAGGTGCAGTGTTGTGGCTTTGTTTGCATAAAACATGTGCCAGTGTATCTGTTGGCAGCAGTTTGAGGTGGTGAAGGGGAATTTTTCTCGGACTTTCCTTCACGTTGGCTACCATAAGATTGCAGAGATTCCTGCAGGAGCATGCAACATCAGCATCCAGGAGACCAAAAAGAGCCCAAATTATCTGGGTACACACACACACACACACACACACACACACACACACACACACACACACACACACACACACACACACATAACCATATCTAATAGCACAAGTATTTCCAGAATGACAAGCACCAATGCAGTAAACAATCGTGGGGATTTTCCAGCTCTGCTCAGCCAACGTGGTGTCTCCATCATCAACGGAAACTGGCTAATCAATAGACCCGGGATCTACGTTGCTCTGGGAACATATCTGACATATCGACGACCCAATGAGATCCGGTCTCGTAATGGAGAGTCCATCACTGCACCGGGGCCGCTGACTGAGGACCTGCACGTCTATGTGAGATGGAAAATGAAAAACACTGATCTGACAAAGTTGCCCATAAAAATTAAAAACAATTTGAGCTTCATTATGAGATACGAGGTTATAAAAGTGCAAATTTAGTTTCTTTATATGTCTGACAAATTATCAGAATTAAAAGTAGCAAATAAATATACCTTCCAAGGAGTCCTATTAAGATTTGCAAATACAAATAGTATAAAAAATACTACTTATTGGATGCCATTCATCTTTTTTTCTTTCTTTTTCACAGCTGATTTACCAACAACCATTTCCTACTGTGCAATATGAATACAGCATGCCTTTAAACCGATACCTAGCTCCTGAGCCCGGTACACCTTCTGCTGTTCTTCCCCTGGGTGAGTAAACTCACTAACATGCATAAGCACACAAGCTGTATTTGAGTTACTCAGTATGGCCACAGCGTCAGTATCTCATTATCAGGACTATGGTTTACCCTCAGACAGCATGTGCCCTTTTTTGGCTTCTCTTTGTGTTTGGTTAAGATCGCACTGCAGGGTGACACCGTTTCGTATCGTTTTCAGCAAAACTGTTCATTTGATCATTTGATTAGGGTTTAATTGACATTTTTGATACAGGTCAAACTTTCTCCTGGCAAAGAGCCCTTTGCCACACACTGAGACAAGATAAGCTGTCACTTATGCCAGATTTGGCCTCAGGCCTCACCTGGCCATGAAACCACTTCTCAGTCAAATGTGTAATATGTTTTGGATCCCCTGAAAATGTGACAGGGTATCAAAATGTCTGTAATTCCTGAACAGTTGATGCAATATTTTCTTAAACCCCGTGAACCAAAGCTGAAAGCCTACACTATTCACATCTTGTTTGATTTAAAACCCACTGTGGTGATGTACAGGGGCAAAATTATGAGCATTGTTTCATTTTATAAATATTTACAGTATGCAGTAAAGCCCCCTTGCACTTGTTGGTTTGACAGCTGTAACCAGATTAAAACTAAGAATAAGGTCATTTTCTGTATATTTTTCAAAATTTGGTTTTAGTTAGTTTTGCAACTACAGTCTTTTTACATCTTTTTCTAGCGTCCAGTTTTTGTTTTTATTTCAGTGAACTAAAGTGTTTCGTTCACACCCAGTTTTAGTTTTAGTCTAGTGTTTGTCCACTGTAATAGCCTACATACAAATTCACACAGTCCTTAAAACAGATCTTAGTAGCCATAATTAATAAAACCACCGGTGTGGCAGCCTTATGGTTGTACTTGTTACATTTTAAGTTATATTATATTTTAAGTTAGCCCACTTCTTCTCTGGCACATGGAACCTCTAAACTCTAACTTTCTTGTAGCTGAGACAGTAGATTTCTCCTATCCAGATGATGATGGCAAGACCAAACAAAGCATCATCAAGGAGGCATGGCATCCCAACCAGGTTCCCTCTTACCCTACTGTGAACTCTGAGTCTCATGTCACCTACACCTGGATAAAAAACGGGCACACAGAGTGCAGCACAACCTGTGGCACTGGTAAGAAGTTAGTTCATAGTTCTCAAATCTTAATCTGATAGTGCTAACAGTATCTACACCTGGGGCCATCGGGAATGGCAAGTTGTAAAGACAAGAAAAGCATATAATAATAGCTTACACAATCAAAGATGGCCACAGTGGGCAGCTCTGCATGTCTGATTTGGCAGATATTATCTCAGGGATTTGTATGTTCTCCCGGGATGAAACCAGGGGTCTCTCACTTGTTTGGTAAATATGTAAACTACTACACCATAGAGCCACTAAAATAAAGAAATCAAGTCGCTAGCTGAAACAGTCTCTAGGACAATGGGCTTCTACATTACTGTGCATAAGCACACATATATTTCACTCTCCTATTTAATTTTTCCCCCTGGGTGTTTGTCTGTGTTTTTGCCAGGCAAGCGTCAGGTGGTCCTGGAGTGTGTTGAGAAGGATTCCCAGACGGCTGTTCCCGCTGACTTTTGTCACCCTGCCATTGAAACAACAAAGTGGGAAGAAGACTGCAACATACAGCCCTGTCCTGCATAGTGAGCAACACCCACAGACACCTGATGTCCTATTCTGCTAGATGTGGCTAATGCACAGACTGAGCTGCATATAAACTACACATGACACACACAGTATTACTTCCACATGGTGCTGTGACTCTCGGGGTGAACCCTGATCACTTGCACACGTCCTAGCCATAAGTCGGCCAGTAAGTCGCACTAAATCTCTTTGATGTGGCTTCATTTTTCATGTCGTGCGGTAACCTTTAAGATGGTGGGGAAGTGGTCACACAAAATTTTAATTTATACAGCGCTGAATCACAATAACAGTCCCCTCAAGGCACTTTATATATTGTAAGGTAAAAAATTTATAGTGACATGAGAGAAAACCCCAGCAATCAACTTCCTATGAGCAAGCACTTGGCAACAGTGGTAAGGAAAAACTCCCTGTTAACAGGAAGAAACCTCCAGCAGAACCAGGCTCATGGAGTGGCTGGTTGGGGGTAAAGGGGAGGAAGATACGCTGTGGAAAAGAGGAACTTAGTAGTTGTGGTCACCAAGAAGACAGAGCTAGGGCAAAGGCAATTTGGTGAAGGTCTTTAGTAAACTTATGCATCAACATTAAAGCACATCATGTCTCTATTCTCTTGGCTAACAGCTGGGACGTAGGTGAGTGGTCAGAGTGCAGTAGAAGGTGTGGACCTGGGACCCAGCATCGCCAGGTCATCTGCCGCCAAGTCACCGACGTTCACGCCAGTGGGACAGAAACTTCAGTTACTGTGAAGTCAGAGATGTGCGGTTCATCTGACATGCCAGTGACCCAGTCTACGTGCCAGCTGAAAATCTGCAGTCAGTGGGATATACGATCAGAGTGGAGCCCTGTGAGAAAACATACATTTCATGAATACTTATGAACAGCTGTAGTATGAGGAGTGTAATTTTATCAGTCGTGGGGGAAGTCTTAAGGTATTTAAGTAATCCAGACAAGTCTCCACTGCTGCTACGTCCTCAGCTCTCTAGAGGAAAAGCGGAGCAATGACAATCATCTAGTATGTGTGGAGAAGGCTGAGGCACAGTTAAAATGTTTTACAACACAAAACACCATAAAAAATGGAAAGAAACAGAAAAAAATGCCAGAACCAACCAAGTGTGGTACATGTGATGTTCGTTTTACTCTAGACTATAGCTAGCCCAGTCTCTAGAGTAGGAAAACCATCCAAAATGGTAATATAACAACTTACAGACCCCCCCCAAAAAAAGAACAGGACTTCTTAAGGTACGTTTAATTTTAACACACATACCAGCCAACATATAACATGTTATTTTTGCAACAAACATAGAAAACTAGCCAGACAGCTAAAGTCACAGCTGCCTCTTTTAAGCCAGCTGTTGCAATTAGCTGGAGCCTGACTAGAGCACAGGACTGAAGCTTTGAATCAATCAGCAGTGGTGGTGGGCAGGCTGAAGAGCAGGTGCAGAGACCAATCAGGAGAAGTAGAGCATGTGAAACAATTAAATCATACAAGCTGTAAAGAGTGGAAGACCCAAAGGAGTAAAAATAAAAGCACTACCACTAACCAGCAAAGTATAACTAGCTGACAACATTGTGTGTAATGTGTATCTTGTGCCATTCATTTCAGCAATACAGCCATGAATGGGCATTTAGGAAGACAAACATGCATAACTCACAATCTATAGCTGCAGCAAAGGAATTTACATGTCACTGAATAAAAGGAACTCAGTAATTTTCATGAGAAACAAATCTAGATCTCTCATCTTCTCCTCTAGTGTTCAGTACCATGTGGAGTTGGCCAGCGCACCAGGGAGGTGGTGTGTGTGAGCAACCAGGGCGATGTGGATGATGATCAGGAGTGTAACATGAACCTGAAGCCAGACACTATAGAGAACTGTGACATGGGACTTTGTGCACGCAGCTGGTTCACCTCTATCTGGAGCCAGCGGGTAATATTGAAACTGTTTGTGTTAGATATTGTGTTTGAGGAGACTGTGACAGGACGTGCAAATAAAATAATGTTACATTTCAAAATGGGACCAAATAAAATGAAATGTGTGTGTGATGCTCCTTAGTGCTCTGCAGAGTGTGGTAGAGGCAGTCGAACCAGGTCTGTAGTATGCCTGATGGATCATGTGACAAATCTGCCTTTGGATAGCTGTGAAGGGGAACGCCCGCCAGAAGTGACATCATGTGATTCAGGGCCATGCCAAAATCGTCTGGAGTGGTACACAGGACCTTGGAGTCAGGTTATTCACACACACACACACACACACACACACACACACACACACACACACACACACACACACACACACACACATCATTGCAAACTGTGCAAACAACATCCATTTGAAGACTCACTTATGTGTGTGGGTAATTTAAGTGTTCTGCAGAGTGTGGGAATGGCACACAGACCCGAAGTGTGGCTTGCATTTTAAACAGCGATGGTCAAATGGAAGTTGTGGACCAGTTAAAATGTTCCAGTCTTTCGAAGCCAATCACATCTCAGCCCTGCAGACTGAAGCCATGTGGTGTCCAGTGGTATGTTACGGAGTGGAGTGCGGTAAGTGTACCAAACGTCTAAATCAGTTCTGGCAGCTCCAGATTCAGCATCTTTTATCCAATATATCCACTATTCCTCCTCTGCACACATCCAAACCATCTCAGCCTTGTCTCTCTGACTCAACATGACCTGCCCCTATTATATAATACTTTCTAATTCTGTCAATTCTGGTCACTCCCAATTAAAATCTCACCATCCTCAGTTATATCACCTAAACCTCGGCCTTCTGTCTTTTTGTCATTGCAGCTATCCTTTTGTCACAAATCATCCCTGACATTCATCTTTACCCACTCCACCCTGCCTGCCCTCTTTTCTTCACCTCTCTTATACTCTTTCCTTTGCATGGGATGTTTAATCTCATTTACGTTGACTAACTCTACTCCTTGCAGCTTCACTGTATCCCCTTTAATGTCTTTAAGTCATAGACCACTCTACATTTTTACTGAGACTTTTCCTCATTAAAGATCTGCAGTTATCCCAAGGACAAGAATTCTTTTTTTTAGTGCAACAGGAGACCATTAAAATGCATTTTTCAGTATCTAAAAACATGTGTTTTTTTTAAAAAACAAAACTGAACCAATTTGTGACAAACTGGTTAGTTTGTGTGTAATCTGTCTTCGTCCTATGACCTCAGTGTTCACGGACCTGTAATGCTGGCTTCCGTGTGCGCGAGGTCCGTTGTCTTGCTGACAACATCGTCCCAAGCGATCGCTGTGATCCCAGCTTTATCCTGGAGAGTCGAGAAGAATGCAACAAACAGCCTTGTGTAGCTGAAATAGGTAAGCATGCCAAGCAGTGTTGTACGACAGCAGTTCAGCTGCATACTGAACGGTCAGTGTTAGACCCCTTACATCACAGAGAGCTCAGACGATGAAGATGCTGATCCAGATCCAACTGCCTCAAACAAAAAGAACTCGAACTCGCTTAATGTGGTCCATATACAGTACATTTGATTCTTTTGTCTTGGCGTCTTGTAGGATGATTAAATTAGTCCCACCTCTTCTATCAAGGTTAGCCAGTTTAGTAGTTGCTCCAAGCAGATGACTGCACTAAACAACAGACAGAAAATACAATTATTTAAAATATCTTTACCCCCCCCCCCCCCCCCCCCTCTTTTCCTTCACAGATCCATTATGCAGTGATAAGTATCATAACTGCATGGTGGTGGTTCAAGCCAGACTGTGTGTTTACTCATATTACAGAAGTGTCTGCTGTGCGTCCTGCTCTCGTGCCCAGGAAACACACCCCAACTCTTTTCAAAACAATCACATACGCAGGTGATGCTGCAGTGAAACTCAAGGAACAAAAAGCTCTGTGATGACATCAACTTACTGTTGAAGACAATGAAGCTTTAAAATTGGGATGCCTGAAACTTTTTTGTCCTCACAACAACACACAGACAAACACACATGCTCTTTCATAGGACGTTCACAATTTTTAAATCTGCAGTCCAAGTGTAACATTAAAGTGGACACATTCAGTGTTTACTTGTATATTTATTCTTAATAAAGTTTCTGTAACTTCTGGTATTCTACTGCTTTGTTCACTTTTTATTAAAGAAATATTACAAAATTAAAGAATATATTAAATAATATATAAAAGTTTAAAGAAACATTATTAAAAAAACTGATCAAATATACCTGCTTTCTATCAAATGTATTCACTTTGTAATAGCTGTTCCCGGTTTAGGTCTGTGACTGGTTGATATCATTAGAGTTAAGTTGTCTCGATAAATAAGGAGCCAGCTGTGACATGATCAGGTGTGAAATGAAGCGCCAGCATGAAAGGACCGCGCAGGCCATCGTTACCTTTTTTTTTTTTTTTACTGATCTAATGCTGCTGCACGGCAAAATGTTTGTGCCCAATTCTGGAACCACTGACGAGTTTAGCCATTGAAGGGTCTATAGCAAGAAATTAATCTACAACTGGCAGATTTTGCTCAACATGATTTTCTTTTAACTAAAATGTCCTTAACGTCTGTTAGTAATACTACATAATAATGGCTACATTGAAACATGCTAAATTAGTGGTGGTAACTTTTCATTTTCATAAAGATGGGGTTCTTAATGGTGACGCTCTCTGTGCAAAAGGTTTTGGTAGTTGTACTTTATTTTTGCAGCATGTTGTAGTTCTTATATAGTTTTTTTCCCCCTTGTGTTTTCTCCACATGCTTAGGTATCTAATTGACTATCTTAGTTGTCACATCGTCACCCATTCTTTATTTATGTCATACTGTTTTGAACTGGCAGTGTGAAGGGATCTAAACAGAATCCATCCATCCGTCCATCCATTCGCTTCCGCTTATCCTTTTCAGGGTCGCGGGGGGCGCTGGAGCCTATCCCAGCTGTCATAGGGCGTAAACAGAATCCTTAAAACCTAATCGTGATTCCAAAGCCTAACAGTGTGAAAATATTTAAACTGTAACACAGGATCTCAGATAACTTTGCAAGACCTCAGTTTAACTGGAAACTGTTATTTTAGATGGAGTAATGCCTAAGGTTTTTACCATGATGCATTAATGTGGAAGATAAGTAGGTTGAGGTGGACTTTTAATATAAAGTTATGCCTCATATTTTAGAATCTCAGTCTCAGTTACATGCCTTAATTAAAATATCTGCGCCACACCATAACCAATAAATAATGTGGAGTGAAAGTAATGGAGGTGTGAAGTAGAACTACGAGGGAACTCGAGTACATTACATTTGCACTAGAGTAACTAATACTTAAACTGTTACATTTCTGCACTAGTGCAAAGAGCAGACCACAGACTGTTAGCTGAATGCTTAATACTTCAAAGATCTCATCAACCCATTTCTGTATGTGAAAGCAATTTTGTAACTCCAATTTCAATGAAAGAGAAAAAGGTGGACATGTTCTTACTACACATTTAATCTTTGCAATACTCTTTTTCAGCCAAGAGATCACATTAGCTTTGTATCCATTTAAGATAGTAAGACCATTTCTTTAATGGGACAGCTGGGCTGACAGCATGTAAAAGGCTGTAATTCAATCGCATGAACTTCAAGCACAAAAAGAGACAATAAATGAACACCAGTGACAAATGCACATTGCATTCTCAGTTTCTTACAAAACAAATTAAATGTAGCACAGGGATCAAAACTCTTGCATACCCACTCTCCCACTTTTTTTTAGCTATACATATTTATTAGCAATGTTCCCAAGGTGCTCCAGGGTCTTTCGGTGTCCGTGGATGCAAGACTGCACCAGTAAGTCCATGCTTGCAGGCTGTTGAGGATGTGTGACAGGAAAACACTTTCAGATTGAGCCTAGGCCTTTGGCATTGAAGGATGCAAGGTCCACATTCACCAAAAAAAAAAAAAAGTCTTTACTAAATTGCTCGGACACCAGTACCCCAAAAACATTCAAGGCTCTATCCATGCTGATAAACTTTATCCCATAATAATATATAGATATATATTTATATGAACAGAAATGTAGCCACATGTCCTTTTTTTTTTTTGCCATTTTCTGCTCTTAATAGGTTTTTTGTTTGTTTTTGCTTTGTCCTTGGCATAAGGGGACCAGACAGTTGGATGTTAACGTTACCGTTTCTATGATAAACTCTCTAAAAACACAAGTTAGCTTACCTGATCCCTACCCTACCTCACCCCCATCCCAACCCCTTATTGTCCAAAACTTGAACAATCACCATTTATACAAGTCAGTTCTGAAAATACTATGGCAAGTGACAGTTTCCACCTCAATGTCATTGTGAACAACAAAGAAAAATATATATAGTTCACTCCTCGTTCGATTTGTTCAGCTTATCAAATGCAATAACTGGTCTGTTATTCTTTGTTGCATCGTACCAACATTCACGGATTTTCAATAATGTAGAAGTTGTACAAAGACATAAATACAGTAGGATACAATACAGTAAAAAATACAAAATAAAGTTGATATAGATTTTTTTCCTTAAATGATAATTTACCAGAGGCAAACCCAGAAATGGATCTTTGACACTAGACAAAAACACCCCCTGAGGTCAAATGATAAAATAATAACCACGTCTCAAAGCTAACTCCCAGATAACTCACTACTTTGTCATTTATACATAGTGTGCTATGTACAGGACTTATAGGCAAAATGTGGGGGTCCTGTGTGGCACAAAGTTAACATGTTTTATGCAAGTGCACTAGTTTGGGTTTTACTTACTAGTGAGACATTAAGCTAAGGAAAACGTGAAGGCACAATTATCTGAGGGAGAGCATACCTCAGGAATCAAACAACAGTTGTGGTGTCAAGAGTCAGATTGAAAAAAAGGAGAACCACGGGAGGAAATAAAAGTGTACAGTTTAAAGGTATGGTTCAGGGTCTTAGAAGGACGAGGCAGTGAATCAAGTTAAGGCCAAATTACTTAAGATCGTCCAATCAGAACGCTCCAACAGTAAAGACGATGTTAGACCTGACAAATCAGAGATTTGAAATACAACATTAGTTTAAAACCAGAACTCTTCTATATTTTGTCATAGCCTGGCTCGCTACACAGGAATTCTTTCCTCAAAGTTAAGTCAATTATATTAAACAAGGCTTTTTTTGCTGTTATTTCAGAAATGGTTATTATGCACAATAATGTATAAATGTATGTTACAAGAATATACATGGGCTTCAGTCTATAATATCTCAGTAAGGAGTACATCCAAGCATTCAGATTGCGGACTTTGGCTTTTAAAAGTTAGTCTACATATGCACAAATATGAAACTCACATAGAAAATGCACCATAGAAAAAATTAACATGGGAACCCCCCCCCCCAAAACAACATGGAAATGGACTAAATGGCTCACACACTGATCTGTCACACAAACTCTCTCAAAGAGAACCAAGAAAAAACAAAAAGAAATGTTTTCAAGTTTCACCTTTTCATACCCCACACATTTTATCTGCAGTCACAGATTTGTTCAGAGTTGAGAAGAGACAAGAAATACAAAAAGGACCAAAGATTCGGGTTTGGAGGGCTTTTAGGGGTAAGGTTCAAGTTTGTCATTTCTCATGTGCAAGTCAATATAAAAATGCTACTCGTACACTGCTTTTGTCGACAACACAGGTTCAGGGCAGGCCAAACCCCCTGTAGTTTGCTAAATTTTTTAAAAAGGGGCTTGGAAATTGGCAGGCCAGCTTGCTCGTCAATGCAGTTTCCACTGCACTGAATTTTCTTCTCCAGCTCTTTGCCTTCTCAGTTTATCAACTCGTGGGAAGAAGGAAGAGCAACTGTGGGAGTCTGCCATCTTGTGCCTCTTCTCTGTTATGTCTGAAGAGTCATCTCCTTTATGTACTCAGAATCGCCACTCCTCACTCTCATTCCTATGACTTCTGCTTAGATTGACTGTTCTGTTCATCTAATTACCCTCCGTATGTCTCTCACTCGCTGTCAGTCTCTAGCTCTGAGTCAGACCACTGCACTGGGCTCAGCTTCCCATTCCGCTGGGCATACTCAATGATTGCTGTGTAGCAGAAATAGTACTGATCCCAGGTCTGGATGCTGAAAGCCCTCTGTGTACGCATCCGCCGCACCGTCTGACAGACATCTACTGTGCCAACATCCTCCAGCTGGGACAGGCAGATGTCCAGTGTGCAGAATGTGCCTAAACAGCCATGAGGGATGAATATCGAGAAGTTACACTTAAAAGAACTCAATTAAAAAGGTTTTTGTTGGACACAAGACAACAGATTAAAACCTAAAAATAAATGCAAAAGTTAGGACTACAGCTCAGCAGAAGGGAAGAGGTAATTCAAGTAAAAGTCATTGTCTAAATAATACAAGGCAATACGACCTGCATACACAATACCTTACATTTGTTTACCAGATTCACATTTGGTGGGATTTTAATTTTGTATATCAACTGCATGAATTACAATTAGGAAGGCAAGGCAGTGGCACTGATATATAAAGACACAAAAGTGGCTCACACACTGGTGAGGTACTTTTAAAATAACAGGCTGAAGATTGACCAACATGTCCTCCCACTTCAGCTGGCTGCAGGGATTTCCTTTAACTTAAAGAGAAGCCTTTTACACAGTATCAGCCCTCTGAGCTAAACAGGCACTGTAAAAAAATACTTAAGTGTTATGGGACAGATGCAGATTGCTTTACTGTCTTCTGTGCTTTAAACTTAATAACCAATTTCTTGGGCTATTTAAAGGTTAGCTACCATTTATTTAAAGTGGCACCGGCTCCAGGTTCAAATAGTAAAGTAAAACTCTCAGATGAGATTACTTTAAGATGCATAAGAGCGCTATAAATCTATATTTAAAGTATTTAAATCAGATGACGACATCTTTACTAGGATGTGTGCAACTATTCAACTACACAACTAATCATCCCTAGTGTTACTAGTCGGTACCAGACGTGCTAGTAGTGTAATCTAATTGTAAACATTTGAATTGATGCCCAGTGCTGGTAAATTGCTATGTACTAAATGTTATGCAGCCATCTGCCACCAGATGGAGCATCAATATTGAGAAAGACCATAAATATGTTGCTCTAGGTCTGATCTTTTGTTAACACTCTTATTCTTTTAAAAGCAAAAGAATGAGATTGTAGATACAAGCAGCAAAAATGATCTTTAAGGGTGGATGGGCTGTCCCTTAGCGATAGGGTGACGAGTTCAGTCATTCAGGAGGGGCTCAAATTAGAGCCGCAACTCTAACTTGAAAGGTTTATTTTCAGTGTTTTTCCCTCTTCCTTGTCTATTTGGAATACAATGTTCAATGTTGATAATGTTAGGTGCTGCACAGTTAAGCAAGATATATTATTGAAGAACGGGATTAATGATGTCAATGTTTTAATGGTTATCCATTGAAGGGTTCTCAGATTTAACTTGATATCTGAGTGTTTCTTAGTTTTAGATTAGTCAATTTTTTCCCCCTTAATTGGTCGATTAAGAAATTAGCTGCCAAGAGCATCCATAGTTTTTACCTGTACGGCCAATGCCAGCACTGCAATGCACAACCACAGGGGGGCCCCCTGGAGGCCCTCTCCAGGTGGATCCCAAGGTCTGGACTGCAGCTTCCCTCCTTTGCAGAACATGTTCACGGAAGTCCAACATAGCAGAAGCACTCTTGGGCACTCCGAAGTCCGGCCAGCTGACATAGAGGTAGTGGCACACTTCCCGCCTCTCTCCAGACTAAAAGGTCAGACGGTTTCACAGGAGAGCAGATAAAGAGAGAAGATAGTCACTTCTTTCTTGTGAGTTGGCATGTTTAAGCCGTTTTGGAAAATAAGATATGGTGATTTCTACAGTTTCTACTGACAAAGCATTCTCACAATTTAAAGAAACTCTTTAGAAACTCTTAATTGACAAATGAAACTCCTATCTCAGTTTTTCATCTCAAAAGACTTAAACTGAGTTAAAGAAATGTAAACTACACGTGTGCTCTACCTGTGTGTTGTACAGTTCAAGATGGGAAAGTTTGAAGTCCTGAAACACTTGGATGTGTGTATTCCTGACCAAGAAGTATCCATGCTGTTCAGTCCTGCCCTCCTCAAGAGGCCAGTATTGTCCACATTTGACACGTCCACGCTCCACCACCCTGAGAGACACAGTAAATCCATTTTCATCTCATTCACAACACATCAATAATGTGCCATCATTTGTAAAAATCCTTACATTAAAGTTTACATCAGCAATCCAAACTGGAGTCTCACCTGGTGGTCATTACAATGATAAGTACCATCTGTTCCCAAACCATCCTCCAGAAGTCAGCAAAGGTTTTTGGCAAAGGACCTGAGGGACACAAGATGATAATAACGACACATTTTATTTTAGGCGTCTTTCAAAACACTAAAGCTCAACTTACACAGAAGAGTTTAAAAAATGGTAACCAAGGAAGTATCAATGACAGTAAAACTATTTTACAATATATAAGCTAATTAAGAACAGAGGGTTCATGTGACAGTTAAAGGTGAATATGCCAGTTTAAAGAAGAGAGTTTTGAGGGGAAATTTTAAAGTGGATTAATGCCAATATTACAGATGTCTGAGAGGGAGTTCCAGAGGCACGGTGCAGGATCTGAGAGTAGAAGAGAGGTACTGCAAAGCAAGTTTATGGAACAGCTTAAAAGGTGAGGAGCAGAATCTTGATGAATAAAAGACAAATTTAAATGTGATTTTGTCAATGAAGTTTTACTAAATGACTTATGGAGGGAGTTCTGGTTATGATATGACCACTAGCAATTGGGACCAGATAACATTTGTGGATGGACTTGATAGAGAAACAAAAAAGAAAGACGTTACAGTAATCAATGAGGAACATAAACAAGGAATGATACTGGTTGTGAGCAGAGGGAAGTTTCAAACTAAAAAGGGAACGAAAGTGAGGGAAACGGGAGGAGGAAAATTACAGGAAGTGTTAGTGATCAGCTGCTGGTAAATCTAGTCTATTTTGACATTTTAAAAATAACATCAAAGAATTACAGTAAGAGGGTGGGTAAGGATGAGGCAGCAGAGCCAGGTTATTATGTTCCTGACCATTCAGAAAAGGGTCCTTTGCTCCCTTGACCTGAGCTGATTAGTAGGGGTGCAACGATACACAAAATTCACGGTTCGGTTCGGTTCGATACTTTGGTGTCACGGTTCGATATTTTTTCGATACAAAAAAAATGTTCATGCCTTTTTAATTTGTCATTTATTAAAATTGTAAATATATATTTTAACACAAAAGTACAGTTTTTAAATTTAACCCTAACCCTTGTGCGTGTTGTTTTTTAGCTCGTCATATTGCAGCCACAGAAATTCTTTTGTCCATGAAACCATAAAGCTGCACTTTCTTTTTGCCTTATAGTCTGATTTGTCATAACTTCTCCGTTTTGTGGTAAGCTTTTCTTTGGCTGTCACTTCTTCACCCTGACCTGTCTTATTTGGCTCAGCAGAACTAAAATATATATCTGTCTGTGAAGGTTCTCAATCATCCAGGTCATCGTAGTGAAATATATATCCTGCCGCACTCACATAAGCTCAGCGATTCCCTGCGCGATCAACCTCTCACATGTTTAAGCTGCGGGAGATTTCACTTGTAATGTTTGCATAGTAAGCTAACAATTAATAAGACGATGTCAGAGGAATTGGTGCACAAATTATCATCACTCACAGATCAGTGCTGTCGCTCTCTATACACAGTTCGCCCGATTGCAAAGTGAAAGCAAAAAAACAAGCGCAAATTCAAACACGATTTCAATATGTCACATATTGACAGTGGCTCACCCAATGACATAATTACCCAGCTACATTTCTGAAAGAATGCAAAAGCATTGACATATATTTTTCCTTCCTACAATAGCCCGACAGGCAGGGCAGAGATAGCCCCGGGACGTCGGGCTAGCGATATTGCGAGCCCTGTATCTGATTGAGGAATCACTCATCTTTGGAAAAGAGAGTTTATTACAGAGAAATGTCTCTTTCCAAAATAAAAGCTATACTATCCGCTTCTTCTGGGCTATATTCTCAGCAGCATAAGGAGAATCCTGTGCTAACAGCTGTCTAAATGACTCGGCTAAAGTTTGTAGCATGCATGCTTGTTGTTTTTGTCTTTGCACTAGGATGATGTCAGCGTAAATGTGCAGTCATATTCGTTGTGTTCCCACTAGTGCTTTCAGGTTAATCTCGTTGAAATAACCTTAACGCCACAACACGGCAAATCTCCGTTAACGAGCTACCCTATACAGAGGGGCTAGACGGCCAACACATTAACGAGCTAACTGCGCTAACACACTAGCTCCCACCCATGTAATTGAGCATTGCATGGCACATCCAACATACTGTTTTACTTTAGTCCATGACTCGCTTACCTTCAGGGTCATACGCAGTGGCGGCTGGCCCATAGGGGGCGCTCGGGCTCCGCCCCCCCAAATGTGGAGGAGTAAAAATATATATTTTTAAAAAATTCATCAATGATAGTTTTACTATGTGTGTGCCCATATACAGCCAGGCGTATTTTAACATTTTCACCAGCTGACTCATTAAAGTTCAACCAACAAACGGTGTTTTTCTTCTTCTGGGGCGCTCGTCAAAGCGCCCTTGATATGCAGCGAAATAGCCTATCATTAAATGGTTGCCAGGGGAAAATAATAAATATTTGACCTATCAGCGTCGCTGAATTAAATGGTTTGGGGGCGCTTAAAATTGCGCCCCTGCAGAAAACGCGCGAAGATTTGCTGTTCTAGAATTTTACCTCAGTCAGTAGCCTAAGTGAGCTATAAGGTCAGAGAGAGACGATGGCAGCGGTATTGTTAACGGTTGAGGCACAGCCTCCCCCAAATTCGGTTAGATCGCTTCTAACCTACCCTTTTGCCAGAAGGACAATGGCAGAAAAACTGCAAGTTAAAGAGTTGGGACCTGACAAGCCCGAAATTCAACTAACCCAGGCAACGAAGGAGAAGTCAAAAGCATACAACAGGACTTTTTGTCGGAGTTGGTTCCAGCGCAAGTCGTGGCTGACAGGCTGTGGAACAGCTAATGCACTTTTTTGTTTCCCGTGCATACTGTTCAAAAGTGACAAGTGTGATTTGACGTGGACACAATCTGGACAAACCGACTTAAAGCACCTCTCCGAACGAATCAAGAAACATGAAAGCTCACGAGTTCATATGGACAACAGTGTAAAGCTAGCTGTGCTAGGGAAAACTAGCATAGCGGCGCAGCTAGATGATGGACATCGGATTGCTTTAAGAAGGCACAACGAAGAGGTAGATAAAAACCGTCATATTTTATCTAAAATCATCGATTGTATTAAGTTTTGTGGTGCTTTTGAGCTAGCAATGCGGGGACGCATTTAGCCCACCCCCCCAATCAGTTTACAGTTGTTGTTTTCAATAGTTATTTTTCATTCATTCAAAAAAAAAAAAAAAAAAAATCTGTTCATGTTCATTTTTACAAATCTATACAAATGGCCAGAATATGGTTGTTCATTTTTACAAATCTATACAAATGGCCAGAATATGGTTGTTCATTTTAAATTTAAATTAAAATTGTGTTGTTTGATGTACTCATTAACCCTTTACAGCCGATCGGAGCGGGCACGCTCTGTTTTGCGTAACTATTTTTAAATCCCGGTAGCTCTGCAACCAAGTAAGCTAGCGCAATAATTTTTTTTGCATATGAAACTGGAGGAGTTGTACTTACATCTTATGCCATCAGCTTGTCCTCGGTCACAGTTTCCTTCCACATATAGCTTTGCAAAAACTGCATAAAAATCACTTGCAGCAACAAAAACATGATATTCCAGAAACACGCTTCGCCGATCCATCAGCTGTTTGTAACACTTCCTACGTCCATCAGCGCGAACTATCACATGACCGCATGACCTGCCCGAAACCGGAAGTGACGTCATTTTGCGGAAATGTAGTTTTTCACGATCGAGGCCTTATGAGCTTGTGTTTTACTTGTTATGTGTTTTAAAAAGTTATGTTTGACTTTATGACTTTCTGTGTCGTTTCTGGGATGCTTAAGACTCATATTGCACTGCTGGAAATAGTTTATTTTGATGCATATGCTGTTATTTTGCAAATTTGCACTATAATATTTATTTTTGTTTTTCCTGCAGTATATAAAAATTGGTGTATTTCAAAAATAAAACTATGAAGACACTCAAAATAAATTTCCTGTGGTGGGAAACTAGTTTGTGTAACTTTTTTGTATTTACAGTTTTGAGGGATAAGCCTCTTAAATTTCTCTAACTAGAAATATATGTTAAAAAAACAAAAACGATTTTCAATTTTTTTGTAGTTTATTGCACTTTTTTGCAATTTATGTAATTACTATGCACCTAATGCAGACATATTATTAAAGTTTGGGCTATAATGGTTGTATTGATGTATAGCAACTTGAAATGCTCCCAAAAATGGCTCCACAGCATGTAAAAATATAATATAAGCTCTGGCGAACTTGGTTCTATGGTAGGTCTTAAAGGGTTAAATGGGTCATTTTAGTCGATATCATAAAAATTGCCCCCCCTGAGATTTTTTTCAGGAGCCGCCACTGGTCATACGTCACATGAAAACCAAAATAATTCCAAATGCCAGATCTGAATGAGGGTGGGGAGGTCCACTTCTGTCTCGCTAGCTTGCCCTGCGCTCTTCCTTCTGACCATGCTGTCTGTGTTGAGTGCTCAGTGAATCTGCGTTCGACTACTCCGCCTAGGCTGCACTCTCAAGTCTAGGCGGAGTAGTCAAATGCAGATTCACTGAGCGCTCAACACAGACAGCATCGTCAGAAGGAAAGTTGATAAAATAAATGACAAATTTTGTATTGTTCTTTTTTTTTCTCCCCTTTGGTTTTCTTTCATTCTTTCCCCCTGTCCTATCCCACAGTCATGTCTGTCCCGTTTGCAACTGAAAATAAAATAAATTCATAATTATAATAAAGGTCAATCAACTGGACCAATATGATGATCCACTTAAAATAAATCCTCTTGGCATCTTTCTTGGCCTCAAGACAACAATTCTGATGGCTATAGATCCAAACGGGACACAAAAAAAAAAAAAAAAAAAAAAAATTGAAAAAAAATTGTATTGTTCGATACATATGCGTACCGAACCGAAAGCACTGTATCGAACGGTTCAATATCGATACGAATATCGTTGCACCCCTACTGATTAGATCTGTGTACCAAGTAGATTTTTCTGTAGATAGCGTGCATCCTTCTAATGAAGAATGTGGTTATTGTACATTTCTTTGTGAACAACAAAATCCAACTCTTTTGTAGTGGTGTTCCAAGAGATAGGTTTTTTGCTACCACTTTGCATAATTCAGAAGTAAACCATGATGGGGAGAAAAACAACCTATGTTTTTAAAGCAAGAGCATCTAAAAGTCCAAGAAGACCATCGGGGGTAGGTTAAGAGTTTATGGTGGGAAGGCTGTCAATGACACCCGAAAGACTATTTAATGCCCTTAAAATGAAGTGACATGTTGAACATTTGTCTTGGATAGAGTTAAATAGCCATTAAAAGATAATCAGTCAAAAGCTATCTTAGTAAAATGTAAAGTCCAGCATGAGAACATTACCCATCCTCTTCTGCTTATCCTTATTGATATTGTATGATATTATCCATATGGAAATTTTACACTGACTACTGATAGAGACTGCTGTATTTTAATATACATACAGATAATATCCATACTAAAATCTCCCAGCAGTCAACGTGAAATTTCGCTGGGATGAATACATCTCTGACAGACAGACATACTTCCAGGTAGAAATGTAATAGCGACAGAGAGTCGGAAAGGTAAAACCACAGCTGTAGGAGCTAAGCGGCTATGTACTAAAGAACTGCTGTTGATGAAGTATGACGGACTGGGAAGTCCGAGCAAGCACAAACCATACAAACAGCTTGGCAAGTCACATTATTGGTGGTGATGAAACAGAGTACGGCTCTAGACTAAAAGAGGTGAGAAGTGGGAGCAAAGCTGGCATATGTAAAAGATAAATCTGTCAATGCGGCCAGCTGAGATTCCAAAATAATGAAAGTCAGTAAAGTGAAAGACTGATCAGTTGCAGTCAGTAGAGATCAGACAAAACAATAAAAGAATAAAGAGAGCAACAGCGATAATAGCTCATGTACTATTTATAGTATTATCCATACTGTAGTTCTTTACACAGTATGGAGAACTACAGTATTGCTCAAAAGGGTTGAGGCACTTTGGATCTTCACACTCCATTCAATCTCACAATCCCATTAGAGGCATTTGACGTACATCACGACCAGAACATAATAAACAAATATCTGAAGGAGTCATGCAGTTTTCCAGTTAAAGCACTTAGAATTACATTCATTGAAAGATAAGAGCTGTTCAAGGAATCATCTCATTATATCATAAAAATATGCAAAACTACAAGCAATAAAGAGTAAAGCAGGAACTTATGTGAACAGCTTCTCACCCTGAGTAGCGATGTAGGCGTTGCTCCTCTTGTACCCATCCATGAAACTAGCATTAATGTAATCTGATGTCTGCAAAACACAGCAGAGCGATTCACCGTTCAGTTATTTTGCCTTGGATAAGAAGATGCTACACATTACAGTTTAAAAAAAAAAAAGTGTGCATAACCTTAATTGTAGTAAATAATTCTACACTTAGACCACTGTCTAAAAAAAGAACAAAACAAACAACAACAACAACAAAAACTGAAAAAAAAAAAAAAACCCAAAACACAGATACACCTGTATTCAAAACATTTTGAATACGCAGACTGGGCCAACATTCAATGTCTTAAATTAATAAGATACTTTCAGCTGCCGATGATAAACATGAATTTCATCTCAGCTAAATGCTAATGCAATCTTCACTAATTCCCAGAGATAAACAATAATATTGTATTAGTATCGTACTTATAATTTATTGATTGAAATGTATCTACAGATGAATTATTACCTCATCCTCATCATTAGAGAGTGGGCACAGTCGCACTCGTGACTGGTCGAGGCAGAGAACATCACTGTACCTGTTCTTGACCTGATTGGACAATTTCCTGCAAAGATGAGTCTAATGTGAGGCTACATAACAAACTGAAGCTCTGGCTGATATTATACATTTAATTCAGACACACAAAATATAAGAGCTTGACAAGTCTTACTTAGAGTAGTCAAAGGTGCCTGCAGGAGGCTCCTTGCGGATCTCCTCATACTCTTGATAGATCCCTCTCTTCTTCTTCCTCTTCACATACTCCACCAGGTCATGCACCGTCATGGCTCCCTGCTCTGGCATGTGAACAGACACCTCCATGCAGTGGTTCTCATCATCAGGACCCCAAGATGAGGACAGCGGTGGGGATTTTGAGGAAGGCTGGTTGGGTGGACGAGGCTGAGATTTCTGAGGCAACGGAGGCACTCCTTCCTCCTCACCCTCCTCATACTCCTCCTCTATACCCTCACTGCCACTCACCACAGCCCCATCAGTTTTCTTTGAGAGGGGTGTATCAGGGGGAGTGTCTGATTGGGGAGGAGCTTGGCAGCCACTACCATTAATGTTAGCATTGGCGCTGGAGCCAATGACAGCCATGTTGGCTCCGCTCACTGCTGAGCCATTCCAGTGTTGGTGGTTCACTTGCGATTTGTCCACAGCAGAATTTGGACTATGTTGGTGCTGGCCTTGGCCTCGAGTCCTGCTCTCCACAACACAGTGGTTGTGTGGGTTTGCGTTGCTGTCATCATAGCAGTTAGAGTTAGCCACAGCTATCTCAGGACCTATTTGTGTATTTATATGGGCGTGGGACAGTGTTGCATCTACACTTGTGTTGCTATTCTCTAAGCTATAAGAGCGCAACAGGCTTCCCACGCAGTCATGTTCTTTTGTGTCACCCTGAACAATGTTTGTGTTTACATTAACACAGGATTGAATCCAAGCCACGTGGTTATACTGGGATGTCCCACCCAGGTGTTCAGGGAGGGAGGAAACTGGGATATGACTTGCCAACTCATGAGCTTTCACTGTGCAGACCTGGTGAGGAGAAAAACAAAAGTAAGTATTAAATAATGAACAACAAACATCTTATACATGATGCAAATTCTTGATGAAACTAAGAGACACACCCTTTCTCTCAGCTTCTCGCGTACAAAGAGGCGAAGAACCGCGAAAGGTGCTCGAAACCAAAGAGGTGAGGACACAATGAAGACACATTTTAGACGAGCTGGAAAGGCCCCCTGCAAAATGAAAATATTTTTATTATATATTATATAATATATAATTATTTTTCACTATAAAAATATAATGAAATATTAAAAAAAAAAAAAAAAAACAAGGCGAAAAGCATTTTTGAATTCCAAGATCATCAAACACAACGTGAGAAAAAAAAAAAATGCTCCTTATATTTACCTTGAGCAAATTGAGAATCTTGACACAAAGCTCATAGTCAAAATTTCCATAACTGGAGTTGGTCATGTCGTAAATAAATATGAGCCCATCCCTTTGAGTTTGAACACTATAAAGAAATGAAGATCTTTACAGTTAAAGAGCAAAATAAATGTGCTTAAAAATACACTTTTATCTATTATAATTCCTGTGTTTCATTTAGTTATTTTATATTTCTAAAGGTACTTTCAACTGATCCTTTCAACTGATCCTTTATTCAAATCAATCACTAAAGCAAGAGATTTTTATGTTGGATGCTCTTCCTGACACAACCCTCCCATTTATGTGGGCTTAAGATCGGCATATGAAATAGACTAGCTTGTGACAGACTGTGTTTATACCTCCTCCTGGTCTTCAATCAGGGACTTTTCATGTTACGCTAATGATTAACCCATTTATCGATATTTCTATCTTTATGAATTAACATCAGAGCACAGGGGACGAACTGTTGTACCAGATCAAAATAACACGATAAAGTGTCATAGGAAACTGTTTATTTATGGTTCACGCTTTACCTCTCTATGGCTTTGTCTAGCTGGTAGATGATGGCCTGGAGAACAGCTTTATGGGTGGTGAGGTCTGGTCGATGAAGTCGAGCGGTGAAGAGTGCTACAGCAGCACCTTTTGCGTCTCGGCCAGGCTGGGAAAAATATTAACAGATCACCATGTTACACCACTGCAAATCAATTTATCGAAAATAAAAACTTTACTTCATTTCTATTCATAGAAATACAAAAATAAGCTTACATGAGCCCTGTGACATGCACATACAGAAACACACAAAACTCTTTTTTAACGACCAGCACCACCTTGCATAATTTTCTGTGTATTCTTGGGTGTTAATTCAAAATGATAAGCTACAGTTCCTTTTATGTTAAGTGACTTATCATTGCTTTATCACTCACCAGGACTGTAAATTTGCCACTCAGCAGCTCAGAGCGTAGGGGCTCCTCGTCAGGGTTGATATTGATTATGCCCTCTTTGATTCTTGTGTTCTAATTTTCATACATGAAGATAGACACAGGAGAGACAGGGGAAAGTCATAAGCTTATAGATGACTTAGTATGTATACAAACACTTAACAGTATTCAGTTGTTAGTCTGTGTATTACAAAAGCCAGTTTATTAACTTGCAACTCAAGGGTTGTTTTTGGTTTTTAAACAGAACTCAATTATTCCACTAAAGTGCTAGCATGTATTAGATTAACATACATTTTTATATACACTGTATTATACAAGTATGTTCAGGGCATTGTGATTCATAGGTGTGTGAGAAGTAAAAAGCATTTAAAGACATACAAAAAAGTGCAGTATGAATGTGTTAATTAGTGAATGCTGGTTATGGTGCAAAAGCTCTCTTAGCGCTCTGCTTGAGTGCGATACAAGTACCACTCCAGTTCATTTTTTTTTAACTTTAACAGATAATAGATAACTATTTAAGCGTCAATAATTACATGTTATAACTATAATTATATTTTAATGTTTAACATTGAGAGATGTAATAACCTGTGAACTAACTTGTGGTTTTTTCCCCCCCCAACAGAAACCCTGTCATTAGATATACTTATAGGGCATTAACACTATGCATTTTAAAGATTTCCTGCATTTACAAACAAGCCTATGATTATTTTTAAGGATTATTATATTTTATATCTAAACACCACTTAAGAAATCATTACAAATTCAATGTGTGATATTTACCTGAAAAATTGGAACTATTTTGCACAAATTAAGCCCGATGGGGTTCGCGTGACGACAGAAGGTAAACAGATGTTGCTGTCACTAGTTGAAACAATGCCATACCTTGTATGCTTGGAAAAGATCGATGGCTCTGGAGACGTCAAACTTGCGGGCCATAAGAAACTTAACAGCTGTAGGTTGAGAGACGAGCCCAGCGCTGTGAGGCTGCTCCCTGCTCCGCACCTCACTCAGGAACTCCTCTACAGCCTGAAAAGACACGGGAAAAGATGGGCACACGTTAAGAAAATAAAAAAGAGAGATTGTGTGTAAAACTTTATATGGCTTTGAAAGATATCCATAAAAAACAAAAGATAATATGGGAATGATTGCTGACATGACAAGAAAAGTACACAATTTTGTCAAAGATTAAATATTGTGAAGTGTGCGCTACTGGAAGATACTATCAACAAAAGCACTCATGTGCCAAAAGACAACAGTCAGCTTGTTTGCTCCAAGTACTCTGCATCCATCCTCCAAATTTGAATGCACCAGGAGAAAAGTATAAAAATGGGGACAACAATTAACTTTTCAGCTATACACAAAGAAGCTTTATATATGTGCACAAATAAGGACAAAGAAATGTACATCCATTGTAAAGCTGATTCAAAATACCGTGTTTCTCCACCGGGTGTTTTTTGGCAAACGTAACCCATCCAAATGCTTAAGCACCTTGTCTCATAATGAAATTTGTTATTAATTGTAGCCCTAAACAAAAGAGATGCTCATCCAACATGTGGCACTATCCATGTGAAAATGTCAGTGCAGGGTTTTCTTTGTTTTGTTTAAATGGCTCGTGGGATTTTGGAGAATGACTAAACACATGAGTCTGTTACATTATTTAATAGAAATGTATGCATTTTCCCTTTTTACAAAGAAAATAATTTGATAAAAATGTCTTTATTATACTTTTTTTATGAAACCATAAGTAACAAAACTGTTTTTTCTGGTGTTTTTACTGCCTCTGTATATATCTTTTTCCTATGCAGAAAATAGATGAATTATAACAAATAACTATATAATTGATGCATACTGGAAATTAACCAGAATGCAGACTTTCATTTTTTCTAATCCAAGACTAATATTTGGAAAATGTGTGCATTTCCTGGCACAGTCTTAATTATATGCCAAAAAGATGCAAGGTCTTGACTGGCAAAAAATATACTTATATACAAAGTATTAACACATCAAGAGAATTATCACTGTGGGCCTAAATTTTTAAGTGGGACAAAAACTATTGAAAAACTCATTATTTAGGGGGCATATTTAAATTACATGACCACATAATTAATCTAGTACCCAATAACGGTACATCAACACCAGGATGATCGCTTTCCCTTGGTTGAGATGTAATCCAAGACGACAAACACGAGCAGCCAAAATCTACAAACGTTAGTGGTGCGGGCAGTTAGTTGACAGACGTTACTGTGTGCGCGAAAGTGATTAGCTATCAACAGATAAGATCTGCAAATCTGGGGAGCATCCAAAGTATGCCCTTTAACTTTGCTCAATGATCCGTTAACCTTGTCATAAGTAGATGAAGATCAGGCCAGAAGCTGTAATATAATGCTGTAATCAGAAACGCAGAATGACATTTCATGTTTGTCATTTATCTCAGGCCCACCCCTTTTACTAGAAAGTGATTGCAACAACAATGCTACGAACCGGAGGATCATTTCTATGAATTGTCCACAGTAAATCCGTTAGACGAGATATTGCTAGTTCGTTGGCTCGTAGCAAAACACTCGTCCAAAGTCGCGGTTTTGGTCATTTTTAACCGTGTCATGGTATAAAATGACAATAAATAATAAAGACAACAATCGATTTATCTTTTTTAACCTTAATGCTCAGCCCGAAATCATTTATAAAGACTGGTAAGACTGCAGTCTAGGAAATTCCCTGCAAGTCAACAATAGCCACTGCCATTAGCTAGCGGCTAGGTTGCATGTGGTAGCTGGACGGCTAACGAAAGCCATTAAGTGACTACAAGCTCTATGAGTAGGGCCAACTGTAAAGAATTGTGGGTCGCTGGTTAATTTACTTTAGACTCATGAACATATCGATGTGGTCCGCATAATGCCTAGTTATCAGGAAGTGAGCATTCAAGGCAGACTGCCGGTAAAATGATACCTTCCACTACTAGCAAACGCCATCGCGCTAACACACATGCTAACTACTGTCAGTCACACCGGAGTCGGTCGACAGGAGGCTTGTGAACGGGCCGGGGCTGTTTACTACACCGCCCCGTTCCCAGAAATAACCGCACGACAGAATCTGATTTTTTTAAAAACCTCCTTTAGAGAAGAAACTGAGGGTGGCGACTGTACACAATGACTACTACAAGAAAACGAAAAAGGAAAAAAAAAATCACGAAGAGACTCTTACCAGCTGCTCCTGAGTTGTCAGGGCTTCCGCCATGTTGAAGCCTCCGCAACGTCGCAGCGGGCGCGCCCACTAGCCGCTCGCTCACGCCATGCAGCCAGAGATAGACTTCTAAGCCCCGCCCACATCCCCCCCAGCTCAAACCGCTGGCGTTTCATTAACTGAATAACATGGTAGTGTTTTCCCCATGCTGCATCTTCCTTTTGCTGTCCAGTAACTCTAGAGCACAGTGTTCCAAACACAGTCAGTAAAAATAACTATAGACTATATTAAAGCAGAATAGTTAACATACAGGGAAATTTTTATGAGCCTAGAGGGAGAAAATCTGAACAGAGATGTAAAACAAAATCCAAGTGCAAGTAATTTTAGCATGTATGGGATAATCATTGTTTCTATGATACAGTCATACATAGACTCGCCAATCAGCCACAAATGGTCTCTAAATCGTATGATATCTATCTCCTGCAATTTTTCACAAAGCAAATATTCACATTGAGCAATTTTTGCACAGAGGAAAATACACATTTTTCTTCATAACCATGACAAACATAACCGTGACTCTATATATGAGTTGTAAACAGTTCAGAGGATCTCGGCACTACTTCCTAAGTATTTCTCTGAACCACGGAAATAGCTCCTCCCAGAATTTCATATGCACTTACGGGAAAGAAAGAAGACTTGAGTAAAGGCCTATGCTATGACTGACAGATTTCACTTTCGTGGCAAACAGAGTAGATCATACTCATCTTAAGTTCGGAATTGAATATTCAGCTTTAAACATTATAAATGTTTACTGTCATATTTGGTCTATATTTTATTCCTCCCCGCTGAATAGGCAGACTTACTTTCACTGTAACAGGACCAGACTAAATAGATATAAAATATCCAACTTATAGTAAAAGAAGAGGACGATATTGTTCTACACATTATTTCCAGAAAAGAAATGGAAAGAAGTAGCACTTCATAAGAGACGCAATACCTTCTGGGTTAATTTTCGAAAATTTTACGATGTAGTAATTTTTCTGAATTTAAGGCATTATGTGTTTTTCAGTAAATACCCTGGAGCATAATTATTTTTACCAAAACATAAAACATCATAAAACATGTATTAAACAACATTTTATTTAATTTGTCAATTATCAGTATTAGTTTTATTTACACTACACATACATGGTATATTATACTAATGTGTATTCTTTGCGTCATCAGCATGTATACGGTATGGTCGGGGAAGAATAGCTAAATTGTGAAAAAGGGGAAAAAAGAAAAATAAACTGCTGTACAGTAAATGAAACCACGCAACAGTATATACAATTACTTCAATCACCTCTGCCCTGGGCATCTACAAATATGAAATACTTGCTTATTCATTTATAATAATTTGATAATAGACTATAACATAAAAGAATGGCTATGGAACCCATTTTATGTGTAATGGATAGTTTTACTTTTATATTGTAAGGTTCAGTAAGGTTTAGAATGTATTACTTTTACGTTTACGTAAGTGGTAAAGTAGAAAGTAAAAAGTACCACTGTAAATACACAATCATTATTCACTACACAATCATTATTCACTACACAATCATTATTCACATCAATCATTATTAATAGTCAATGTAGAATAGATAGTAGTAGCAATAGTGATGCTAAATGGAACTTTGCTTAGGAACAGCTTGTATTCCGTCGGACTGTTTTAGCGAAACACCGGGGTGGCGCTCCGGCGGTCTTTTTGATTTGAGATTTGTTTATCAAACTAAAAGGTTTTTTTTATTGTTTTTTTTCGCTACTAAAATAATTACTTAAGAGGTTGACTATTGCTTTCTTTTGTTTTGTGAACATCAAATTGAGTTTATAAGCCTGTGTCGAGGGTAAATTTATGTCATGTTAATTCACATCCACTCACTCGGGCGTTCACTAAAACCTCTGCAGTTTGTTCAGCATGAACACCTCGGGTCCTCAGAAAAAAAGGAGCTACATGGGACAGCACCAGGTCAAAAAGAAAACAAGGTGAGTAACCTGTTTCACTTCATTTATCTGCAATGACATTTATGAACAGTCAGCTGTTGCTTGGAGACACCAATATTAATATAATCGCCAGTCGTACGTGTTGAAGTAATGAATGCACTTATTTCTGCGCACAGCTTCCAAGCTCATGATGAGCCACCAAACGGAGACAGACAGAAAACAAGCCTGTCAGACAAAACAAACGGATCACAGAACAGCAACAAAGACAACCACACGGTGAGTGGAACAGCTTATTTTACTCTCTCTGTCCTTCTTTGATTCAAATAAATCATAAGCATTGTTTTTTGTCTTAGAACGGAGGAGCTGTGTTTCTGCTGGGGGAGTCCACTTTAGCTCTCAGTGAAGAGGTCCTGCTGGCGCTAGACGTTGTGGACCCTGTGAAGCTCGCAGTAAACAGACATGCCCTGGAAAGACCATCATCAGCATCAACTCCCTCTGCCCCTTTACGCCCCCTTGCACTAGTTGCACAAAATGAAAAGGAGAGAGATTTGGTGCAGATCAGAGATGGAGCATCGTTTCACCCCTCAGACAAAAGATCCCGCAGACACCCTTGCCCTATTGATGGAGTCTGTGAGCCTAGAGGGGATAGCAAGCGAGCGAGATGGAGAGCTGACTGCAAAGAGCTTGCTCAAAAGCTTCTCTTCAGTGAGGACTCGGAGGAAGTGGAACATCCACAGAGCACTACTTCAAAGCTTGCTTCTGCCGTTGTCAACGTTGTAGCTTGCCAGAACACACAAAAGAGTCAGCAAGCAGGCACTTCCAGCATGTGTGTTTTAACTTGTCTAGCTTTTGTATAATTTCTTTAATGTCCTCCTGAACTGCTTCTGTCAACATATTCTCTCTTGCTCTGTTCCACAGCCAGAAGCTTGTGTCTAAAAGAAAGAGTTCTCCTTTTAGCGAAGACAAAAGTGGGTCAAGTAAGAATGGCCATCTATCCAGGGACTACATCTTGTTCAGCCCCACCCGTCTCGCAGCAGCTATGAAGAGGGCCAAACTCCAGCAATCGTTACAGAGTCAGTCTGCTTCTGTGCTCACAGTCCCCAGCGGCTTAGAGCTCAGCACTCTCAGTGACACATTGCCTCATCCAGGTAAAGTACACCAGGCACTGACATAAAACTGTCGAGCTAGATTAACCATTCAGCTGGCTGCTGGACGAAACACAGATGAACTATTGTATGTGTTACTGCATACAGCTTAGGAATGTGCACAGAAATAATCAAGGTTGTAAAATTTGATATGATAAGTAAACCCTCTTCAGAACATGGTTTCAATATCAACGTTCATAGCATACATATCAATAGCAACATTTCCAAGCTGCTTCCCCTTAGATGAGACATGAGGTAGGGGATTTTGTTTGTTTAGCACCAATCGCCAACAAAGCAGTTAAAACTATTTTACATAAGACAAGGAAAGGCATGAAGACGAGAAGAAAAAAGGCCCAAATAAAATAAAGTTGCCTCATATTGAATATAATCAAAGGCAGTGGTGCGACCACTGATCACAGTTTTGAGGCCCTGCAGCAGGTGGCTATTTTATCCTTTTAGTAAACCAGTTTTGCAGCTTGTATGAATGGCTTTCTTGTTCATGTGTGCCCAGATTTGGACTGTTTCAATAAACTGTATTCATATTTGACATGTGTGTGACATGATCACATATCTGTTTTAAACAAAGCATTGAAGATTTTGATTCAATACTACGTGTAATAACTTGTGTCCTACTGTAGGTCCTGCCTTGTGTGTTCCTCCTGACCAAGCTGAAAAGCTGTTGCTCTCCAACTGGGGCTTACCAAAACCTGTGCTGGACCGATACCAGAAACATGGAGTGACTCGGATGTTTGAGTGGCAGGCTCAGTGCCTTGCTGTTGGACAGGTGCTGCAGGGAGGTAACCTGGTGTATTCTGGTAAGAATCTCAATGTTTTATGTTTTCTTTATTCTCTCCTCTATGATCTCAAGGTTTCTAAAGTGGGTCTTGGGGAGGGAGGAGCAACAGGCATATCAGTTGGGAAAATCTTTTCAATTATTATTTGTATTGCTGTTATTATTATTATTATTGTTTCGTTTTGTGTTTTTTTTTTTTTTAATTTTATTTCAGCCCCTACTAGTGCTGGAAAAACTCTGGTGTCAGAGCTGTTGATGTTAAAGCGTGTGTTGGAGACAAAAAGAAAAGCTCTCTTTATCCTGCCATTTGTCTCTGTTGCAAAAGAGAAGATGCATTACCTTCAGGTGCGTGAGCAGTGAACAGAGAAATTCATGCATATGGTTATGGACAAAGTGTTTTCTGTGTATATGTCTCAGTCTAACACACTTGTGTATCTTATCTTGTAGAGCATATTTGAAGAGGCAGGAGTTCGGGTGGAGGGGTACATGGGCAGCACCTCTGCTGCTGGAGGGTTCACAGCTCTGGACGTAGCTGTTTGCACCATAGAAAAAGCCAACTCTCTTCTTAACAGACTCATTGAAGAGAATAGTATGACTCTTCTAGGTAATAAATTTGTTATAGGTGCTAGTACTGAAACAGTTGAACAATTGAGTCGTCAATTGACGGTCATGTCAAACTTTTGCTTAACTGCAGCTTTTCAAGTTTAAGAAGTTCCTTCTTTTCTCACTTTTATCAGTGTAAACTGAACGCATTTGGGTTATTTGCAGGTATTTTATAAACTGAAATAAAAGAAGTAATTTACCAAAGTCAGTACACTACAGTAAATTACTAAATACAGAAATACTAAATTCTAAAAGATATTATTGCTTTGCAGTCCTAATTGTTTGCATTCATTGATATAATTAATAGAGAATGAGTTTGTTATTTTTGTGCTTCAAGGTATGGTGGTAGTAGATGAGCTGCATATGGTTGGAGATTCTGGAAGAGGATACCTGCTGGAATTGCTCTTAACTAAAATCCGCTACATTGCACAGAAGCAGAACAGCATGGGGTCTGTGCCATTTATTTAATTTTTTTGGCCTGACCTTTTCTGAATTTGCAGTCTTTAAAAATCATGCTCCTCTGCCAAAAGTGTTAATTAGTCTTTCTGCAGGTCTCTTTCTGAGGGCATTCAAATAATCGGTATGAGTGCCACTTTGCCAAACCTCTCGCTCCTGGCTAGCTGGTTAGGTGCAGAGCTGTACCAGACAGACTATAGACCTGTACCCCTGCAGGAGCACCTCAAGGTGGGCTGCAACATCTATGACCAGAGTCTCTCTGTGGTCCGACATTTTACTCCTGCACTCCACGTTAAGGTAACTGAGTAAAGTCCAGAGATGAGACATAGTTTGTCATGAATAGTAGTATATTAACAGATTCTTTACGTCATAGGGTGATGATGACCACGTAGTAAGCTTGTGCTATGAGACAGCGAGAGAGGGCCACTGCGTGCTGCTATTCTGCCCTTCAAAGAACTGGTGTGAGAAACTGGCAGATACTATCGCGAGAGAGTTTTACAACCTCAGACATGCTGGTTTGTGAAGCTTAAATACTTATTTCAGAATGAGGTAGAACAATAGCCTGTTTTTGCAGCATGTTATGATATGCACATTCAGTTTTTTAATGAATTTATTATATTTGAGTCACAGAATTTTATCTCAAATCTTATGGTGTGTTGTGTTTGGTATGTTTTTTCTCAGAGCGTCAGAGCGAAGCTGAGCCTCAGACAGTGCGTCTGGATCAGGAGGGACTAGTGGATGTAATAGCTCAATTAAGACGAACTCCAGCTGGTTTGGACCCCATCCTGCAGCGCACTGTGCCATGGGGCGTGGCCTTCCACCATGCTGGTGAACACATTTATGCAATCCTTTTAACCACAGCTGAGTCTAGACTACTGGATATTAAACCTAATTTGATGCCCCCACATTCAACAACTATTGTCAATAGTTGTTGAATAATATAACTATATTGTTATATTAAATCAACTTAGTTTAATTTCTTATTGGTCACCTGGTTGGGGCCTGCCACGCAGTTTGAGAACCATTGTTCTAGACTAAATGCAATATTTTTTTGAGTATGTTTATATGAGTTAATGTTTGACTCTGCAGGATTAACATTCGATGAACGTGACGTGTTGGAGGGAGCTTTTCGCCAGGGCATGATCAGAGTCCTGGCTGCCACCTCGACCCTCTCATCAGGGGTTAATCTCCCAGCGCGCAGGGTCATCATTCGAACTCCCACATTCAACGGTCACTTGCTGGATCCGCTCACATACAAACAGATGGCAGGACGAGCAGGAAGAAAAGGAATTGACACTACAGGTGTGTGAAGTCTTTCATGAATGAATGAAGTTTATTTTGTTTGCAAAAAAAATTAAGTTTAGAGTTTTATTTTGTGTTTTATCATTTTGTTCTTTCCTTCTAGGTGAAAGTGTGCTGGTGTGTAAGGAGGCAGAGCGTCAGAAAGGTATCACTCTGCTTAAAGGTGCTCTTCAGCCAATCAGCAGCTGCCTGGTGAGAAGAGAGGGTGAAGGTGTTACCACTAGCATGCTACGAGCCATCCTGGAGGTATGATTATTATTCAAACTGGTAGGAATAGTAACAAGTTATGCTTAAAGTAGATTATTTCCTTCTTTTATAACAGCTATTGCGCTAGTTTAACTGATGTACGGTCAAGGTACTTTACCTAACCTCACAGTGACTAAACAAGCAGCTGCGTCAAGATGTCTGTAAATGTTTTGTCTTCCTTATTCCCCTCATTCTGACACACAGATAATCGTTGGAGGTGTAGCCAGCACTCCGCAAGATGTGAGATTGTATGCTTCGTGCTCACTTCTGGCTGCCAGCATGAAATGTCATGGCAAAAACGTCTCCAAAGAAGAGGCCAGTAAAGGCTCTATTGAGACCTGTGTTGAATGGTTGATGGAGAATGAATTTATTAACATTCAAAAAGATGGACAAGGTAATCCCACAGTTTTGATAATATCCTGCAGTATTCATCCTTTCATATCCTTTCATATCACTGCTAAACTGGCACATGATGAATAGGCCTTCAATAATATTATGTTCTGGTAGAAATGCATATTTCAAATAGTCATTTTCAACATTTAAAAAAAAATGTTTTCACAGTTAATTGATAAAAGACTAATTTCACTGTGATTCCTTTACTTTCTTTGATCCTAGTATCATTTTCTTATCAGATTTTCAGTGAATTATATGCTCTCTGTCTCATGTCTTTGCATACCCAGACGAGCGGTACTGTCCAACTCAACTTGGCGCCGCCACCCTTTCTTCCTCCCTATCTCCTCCTGAGGCTCTAGGAATATTTGCAGACCTGCAGCGGGCCATGAAGGGTTTTGTCCTGGAAAATGATTTGCACATTTTGTACCTGGTACATATATTAAAACTTGCTGGAACATTTTCTGTTGGCTATATAATACCTCTTAAGGTTGTTGATACATGCCTAATGGTGCTTAAATCCTAACTTTCTTATAGGTAACAAAAATATTTTGAGAGGACACGTCTCTTAAAATTCCACACTGCTGCTCCAAATCTAAATATTTGAAATACTGTGTCCAAATTCTCCTCAGATCACTCCACTGTACGCAGAGTGGACCACCATAGATTGGTATCAGTTCTTCTGTCTGTGGGAGCAGCTGTCATCATCGATGAAGAGAGTAGCAGAACTGGTTGGCGTCCAGGAAGGCTTTTTGGCACGATCTGTCGGCGGGAAACTTGTTGCCAAGACAGAAAAGCAGCACAGACAAATGGCTATTCATAAACGGTAAAACACATTTATTATAATTTGAAAGTCATGTGTATAACATATACTTACTGAATATCCTTTACATTTAGTTTTCAGTTCACATGTTCAGAACCTCAAACTGCTGCAAACCTTGAATCAGGGTTTAGTACTGGATTACATTATATTGTTCATTGTGTGCATAGTGATTCCTAACATTGCGGCCCTTGTTTAAAAGCTGACTCATATGAGAAGCACAGGGAAAAAACCCAACCCCCAAACAAATAAGGGATATATTTCATTACTGGAAAAAGTATATTCTTTTGTTTGACTGAATCCTTTGTAATTCCCATCTTCTTTTCTTTCACTTGCTCTCAGGTTTTTCACAACTCTTGTACTGCAGGATCTGGTGAATGAGGTGCCTTTGGGAACTGTTGCAAACAAATACAACTGCAGTCGTGGGCAGTTACAATCTCTGCAGCAGTCTGCTTCCACGTATGCAGGTAGATACTTCAGAGATTCAGACAAGTTGTTCCAGCGCCTCTGGAGGCTTGAGCGTAAAGCTTTTCTGAGGCTTGCAGCAGAGAACACGTTACACTTTAGAATACGCACCCTTTGAATTTGTGACAAAACTTTACCTTTAAACAGAACATTAACAAGAACATTAACTCAATGCAAGAGGCAGGAACACTTCTGAGTGGTAGATACGCAGGAGAGACTTACCTCCACTACAACTTAAATGTGTTTCTGCACCTATATACATAACTTATAGACATGTATCCATCATTCATAGTTGTCCATGTTTTTCAGTCAGGTTAGTATGAGATTTTCTAAGGTAATTCATGTTAACATATTTCGTTCCAGTGTGCATCAGGCGTTTCGCTGGATCAGAATGGATCTAAATGCTGTTGAATCAGTGATCAGTGTAACCACAACAAGAAACGAAAGAAAAACAGAACAAAAAGCAACATGTTGGTAACTAAGCATGTAAATGTGTTCCCTCAGGTATGGTAACTGTGTTCTGCAAGCGTCTTGGCTGGCACAACATGGAACTGCTTTTATCCCAGTACCAGACCAGGTTGAGCTTTGGAGTCCAGAGGGAGCTGGTCGACCTGGTCAGAGTTTCCCTTCTGAATGCAACTCGAGCCAGAGCGCTCTACACCCAAGGCCTCTGCACTGTCGCAGAGCTGGCCAGGGCCACCGCAGCTGATGTTGAGAAAGCCCTGCGGAATGCCATCCCATTTAAGAGGTAGGTGTGTATTTGTGTTAAAGATATGAAGTCCCTGATAGGTCACTGAAGAATGGCACTTATTTGGTTCTGCTGTCTAGGCAAATAATGGCATTGCTTTTTAAATTTTTAATCAGCAAATCTGATACAGTTTTTCAAATGTGCTACGTACTGCATAAAAGGTATTTAAGAATTAAATGGGAAAAAATGGGTGGGCGGAGCATCTTAGTGGTGCATAAGGCACATAAGACTGCTTCCATCAAGGCCAGTGCATTTTTCATTTTTTGCAATTTTAAAGAAAGCGACCTGGGTCTGCAGAAATATTTATTGGGTTTTTCCTTTGCCTGTGCTCCATTTCTCAAGAACTGTGACCTGGTAAATGTTGCAGAACGCTGCTGGAAAAACAGAAAAATAATATTGCAAAGAAATTAATCAGTGTATTATTAATTAATCCAGTTCAGATGAACTGGATTAATTTTTTTATTAATAACTTTTAAAGTTAATGCAACTGAAAAATCCTGATGTGCTTACAGGAGGAACATAATTATATGCACATCATTCAAAAAAAAGGAATAACAATTGAACAACTGCACTGTGAATCAAACTAAAAAACAATTTAAACTACCCCCGTAATGTAGCTGGTGTGGTAAACCATCTAAACTCAAACTCAATTTCAAAAGGTATGCACTCAAGTTATAATCTCCTGAGAACTTTATAACCTATAACCAGTCTTGTACTGTCTGCCTTCATCAGCTCCAAGCGTGCAGTGGATGAGAGTGAAGTGGAGGCAGCTGAGAGACGAAGCCTCCGATGTGTCTGGGTGACTGGTGGACGAGCTCTCACAGAACAGGAGGCAGCTGTTGAGATAGTGTCTGAGGCAAGGCTCCTTCTTCAAGAAGACCTGGCCCAGTTAGGAATTCACTGGGATCCTACAAGTCTTCCTCCTGGGGCTCCTGCTGTAAACAGCCCTGATGATCACTCTGGGGATTCGGACACCTCGTCCTCCTCGTGTCTCAGTGTACAAGAACCAGAGACAAACAATGATCATGGAGAAGAGATTAGGGAAGGCTGTAAAAGTGATGAAAAGATGTCTGAAGTGAAAATGGAGGGAAGGAACAGCAGGGAAAAAGGGGAAGCAGGAAAAGAGCAGGGGAAGTTAGGAGTGATGGAATCAAAGAATATATTGGAAGATCCCAGAAAGGAAGGCAGATCTGACCCAGAAATCGGGGAAGCAAACAGAGAAAGAAAAAATGAAACATCAAAAGCAGTGACAAAGAAATCAATAACAAATGCTGCAGAAAATCAAGGTGAAAACGCAGAGAACATAGGGTCAGAGCAGGAAGAGAAGGAGTGCCACAAAGCAAAGCGAAAAGAAAGAGACGCAGATGGAGTCACGGTCTCAATCAGGCCAAAGAATTGTCAAGTAAATCAGCCTGTTCCTGAACAGAGCCTAACACAGGAGTTGGCTGAGATTATATCTAGCCCCCTGCCCGTGCCTGCACCGGGACCACAGCCTCAGGCCTCACCTTCTCCAATACTGCTTCCACGTTTTAGAGCGCCAATATCACGGGCAGAACAACAGCAAACGGTTTCCACAAGGACAGTGAAAGGAGACTGCACCACAGGACTCACTGTTTCACCTGTGCAACCTGGTATACTGAAGAGAGCCTTAAGAAAAGTCCTGCACTCCATACAGACTGACAAAAATCTGCAAGATAACGTTGAGACCGCAGAAACGTCACACTCGAAACCTGCAATAGTTTCTTCAGTCAAAAATTCAGCTCATTCAGGTCAGCTGCTAGTAACTATTCCTGCCCCTCACCGTATGCACGAAACCCCTCCTCGTACACCTACAAATCCAGACACATTAAACTCTCCCCTCTCGGACTCCTCTGCCACTGTTCCTGAGGCCAAGCGAAGACGGATGGATGGCAGAGAGAAGTTTTCATCTCCTGAGCTCTATGGAGGAGATAAGACAGATGATGAAATTGAGGGGGATGTTAAAACGGGAGAAGAGAGTTTTGGTGACAGCTTTGAACTGGACACTCAGACAGAGAGAATCATTGTTCAACAGACAGATGAGGTCGTCCGATGTATGGATCAGGAAGTTGAAACAAAAAAGAGAAGAGAAGATCAATTGTTGGAAGTAGCTGCAGGTCTGGAGGAAAATGGACATGAAAGAACAAATGGACTTAAAGGGCCAGACAAAGCACACCCCAGCTTCAATGTTTCTCTCTCAGATAGCCAGATGGAGCTCATCCTCAATACCAGCCATCAGGTAAGAGACTGAAACATATATTATGCTAGAATTGTGTGAATATGGTCGTCTTTATAAATACTTATTTGTTCCTTTCTCAAAGATTTCACCTGAGCCAGGAGGTGGTGATAACATGAATAAAGATGAAAATGAAGGTGCATTTAATGATGAGGCCCCGGATCCTAATCAGACCTCTTCTGTGAGTCTTAACAGAAGCAGTAGCTTCCTTTTTGACAGCTTATATCACAGCCCTCTGCTGGCGGATCTGAGCCCGCACCAGATCCCTGACCAATCAGATGAGGAGGAATCTATAAACCAGGAGGTGAAAGAAAAGCGTGCTTCATCGACCCAGGAGAGACGACGCAGTGAGCTTCTTGCCAACCAGGAAGCAGAGAAACAGGAGGCAATCCAATGGGGCGAGTCTTTCTTTAACCTGTCAGAGTGGGGTGACTCGCTGCTGATCGGTGAACACTATCTGGAAAGGCAGAGTTTGTTCAGACAAGCAGACGGTACTGAACAAGAGCATGAGCAAGTGAACCCAGAGCAGAATGTTCTGTGTGAAGGACAGATGCAGCCACAACTCACTACTACACCTCAAAATGAACATGATGAGAAAAATCTAAAAAACATTAAACAGTGTAGCACACAAGAAAGTGTTAACCCAGGAGGGAGACAGGAAATAGGTATTGAAGATGTTGAAAATGCAAAACATGTAGAGACTAAAGGAGAAGAGAAGGAAAAGAAAAAGAAAATGGATGCCATATTGTCACATAATACAGTTTTTAAACAACCCTTTCAGCAAAATGCTCCAGAAAGTGCATTTGATTGTAGCCCTGGTTTACAAGATATCTTTGACCGCTGGCCTAGCATGTCTGACCAGCCCTTGCAAAACACAACAGAAGGCCTCACGGTCATTCAAACGCATGCTGCTGCTGCTGCAAACACAGCTGGTGCTCCACTGATACCAGAGTCTTCGAAGCAAGCAGGCAAAAAGAGGGAGAAGTTACAGCAATCTGCTGCTACAAGTAACTCTAAAGAAGGACGATCTTTAAGAAGTGACAGTGAAAATTTACTAGAAAGACCAGGCTCTGCTGGTGACCTCATTCCCCCAACTCAGGAAACACCACCTGTTACACCAAGAGTAAAGCTGACCACCTCATCCATCCAGTCACCACTGAACCAGTCGATTCCGTCAAGCCGCTTTCAAGAAAAATTGGCAATTGCAAAATGTCCTAAAACTCCCACAGGAAACCATAATCTTCGATCAGTAGTTTCTGCTTCTGACAATAAGAGTCTAGAATCAACAACTGATCACCACCAAAAACGTGGACAGGAACCACAGACGCTACCTAATCCTGAACTAACAACTGTTCTGCAGTCAAATTTGAAAACCACATCCACCAGCGAGACCCTCGGCCCTCCCCGACACTCTGTTCCTCCATCCCCACAGCCTCTCTCTGATACAGAGTCACCTGTGTTTCACGAAAGCTTCACGCTTCAGCTGTCCCAGGATGCGTCTGTCTGTTCCAGCAACTCCGGGACTTTCTCCATCATAGACGTGGCAAGCGACAGGCGCCTCTTTGAAACGTTCATTAAAGAGTGGAAAACAAAACAGCGCTACTCTCTGGCTTTGGCCTGTGAAAGGACAGAGCAGCCTGAGGGGGAAATAGGAAGGAAACACAAGAGAGGTAACTGAAGAGTCATTTAGGGTGAAGCAGTTCCAAGGCACTCAATATATTTGCATCATCTGACAAAATTTCTTTAGCACCTGTATTTTTTTCTCGTCAGCATAAGCACCACTAAATTAGCCTGTGATGAGATCAGTGACTTCATCCATTTATTTTCTGTGCAGAGTCAGCAGCTCAGCACAGGCTCAACACGCCTGTTGGATTTCCATTAAGGAACAGCGAAGGGCTTGTTCTGATTGGATTGTCTGTATGCTGGGGAGGAAGAGACGCATACTATGTATCCCTGCAGGAAGAGCAGAGCAAAGGTAGCGATCGAAAAATACATGCAGGTTGACGTTACCAGCTCGCTCTTTAACAGTGTTTTCTCAGTTGACCTTGTTTGCATTTCCCTTAGGCCTGAGCGCCAGTCTGGCCCCTCCTCCACTGGATAATGACTTGCCAGTAAATGAGAGGCTGGAGCAGGTGAAAGCTTGTCTGAGCAGCCAATCAGCTGGTCATGAAGTGCGTGCGGTAGTTGTATATGACATCATACAGGTGTACAAGACACTTGTACTGAGCTGTGGAATCAGCTTGGAAGGAAACTGTGAAGACCCAAAGGTGAGAAAACAGAAAAACACTGAAGTCACGTGTGCAACCTGACACTTCTCCATTCAAGTGCAGTTCATATTAAACTATCATTTTTATCTCAACCTGTGAGATTTTGTGATTGCACCTTGGTAATATGTAAGGCTGACACTTTGAGACTTTTTGTATTTATTATAAACGATAAGAGATAATCCATCCATCCACCTCTTACTGCTTATCCGGGGTCGGATCGTGGGGGCAGCAGTCTGGGCAGAAAAGCCCAGACTTCTCTCTCATTTCGGACACATCTTCCAGCTCACCCAGGGGGATATCAAGTCTTTTCCAAGTCAGCCGAGAGATACAATCTTTCCCGTGAGCAATAAGAGATGATCTGCTTATACTTATTAACATATTTTCTCAGCAATATGTAAAAATAAATGTCCATTTCGTCTCAGATACACTAATAACATTACGGGTTAAATACAGCTGCCATGCTTGGAGGGAAAAAATTGTTAAAGAAAATAAATGTCATGCTGAAGTTGTGAATATCTATCACAGGTTGCGTGTTGGCTGCTGGACCCTGGCAGTGAGGAGAGGACTTTACCCAACATGGTCACTGTCTACTGTCCAGAAGAGTTACCGCTGCTGGACGGACTTGGAAATGCACATTCACACTGTCCCCGTGTTAGGGCGGCAACCACAAGCGTGCTCGTACACGCCGTCATGAACCATCTGACCGGCATGCTAGAGAAAGAGGGCACACTGGGTATAGAAACTCACACTCCATGTGTTCAGAAATATGTGTTTAGACATTTGTTTAACAATATTGTACATATATGTCAGATTTCTTCAGGAGCATAGAGATGCCTTCCCAGGTTTGTTTGGCCCTGCTGGAACTGAACGGAGTCGGCTTCAGTGTTGAAGAGTGTGAACGACAAAAACACGTCATGCAAGCCAAACTGTCTGTGCTGGAATCTGAAGCTTACGCTCTGGCTGGACACAGCTTCTCCCTCACCTGCGTCGATGACATTGCACAGGTCAGACACTTCTTCTCCATCCCAGCTACATTTTTGAGTAAAATTGCCAATTAGTCTGCGCAAAGCGTAGTAAGACTTCTGAACTTGTGTGTGCTCACATGTATGCCGCAGGTGTTGTTCTTAGAACTCCACCTACCTCCAAATGGTGACGCAGGTGGATCAAAAAGTAAGAAAACTCTGGGATACACGAGGAGGGCAGGTGGCAGAGTGCGACTTGGGAAGCAGTTCAGCACCACAAAGGTGAAGCAATTTCACATTTCACCAAATTAATGTTGCTCCTGCACCTAATTGCTGTCAAGAAACGTATTTATTATATTATAAAACTGTAAATCATTATTTTGGCTTCGTAACTCTAGCATTTATTTCTCGAAGCAGGATGTTCTGGAGAAACTTCGCCCGCTGCACGCGTTGCCAGGTGTAATTCTGGAGTGGAGACGTATCACTAACGCCTTGACTAAAGTGGTCTACCCTCTGCAGAGGGAAAAACAATACCACCCCACACTGGAGATGGACAGGATATACCCCATCGCTCAAACACACACAGCCACAGGTAAAACACAAACACCAGCACACGAAGACTTCTGAGATTTCACTGCTGTCAAATACATTTTCCCTTTAGGTTAAATATGAAGCCTGTAGTGACTCGGCTCATTCTGTCCTCAGGTAGAGTGAGTTTTACCGAGCCAAACATACAGAACGTCCCCAAAGACTTTGAGATTCACATGCCCACCATGGTGGGTGAGAGCCCACCTTCACAAGATGGTTGTTACAGGACGACCAAAGCAGGGTAAGGTTAAACTTGATCAAAGTGTTTTGTTTTTAAAAGGGGAATTCATCAAGTTTTAATTATATAAATATGTTTTTTTTAATTTAGCATTTTCTATGTTACAAAGAAACAAACAGGAAAGCGAAAGAAACGAACAAGAGGTCATGAGATGCAAAGACAGTCAATAAAAAGAAAAGAAAAGAAAAAAAAGAAAAAAGACAACTGTATATGTAAATGAGAAAACACGTTTCTCACTAAATGAATTCAGTTTCAGATTTTCTTTAGAAATGAAGTTGGCAGCTGTTACTGTAGGCCTGACTGCAGTTTTTAAATTTATTTTACAGTACATGTAACTAGGGCTGCTCGATTATGGCAAAAATGATAATCACGATTATTTTCACTGAAATTGAGATCACGATTATTTGACGATATTTATTTAACCCTTTAAGACCTACCATAGAACCAAGTCCGCCAGAGCTTATATTATTTTTTTTGTACATGCTGTAGTGCCATTTGTGGGAGCATTTCAAGTTGCTATACATCAATACAACTGTTATAGCCCATATTTTAATAATATGTATGCATTAAGTCCATAGTAACTACATTAATTGCAAACAAGTGCAATAAACTACAAAAAAATTGAAAATCGTTTTTGTTTTGTTTACATATATTTCTACTTGGAGAAATTTAAGAGGTTTATCCCTCAAAACTTTAAATACAAAAAAGTTGCAAAAAATAGTTTACAACAACAGGAAATTTATTTTGAGTGTCTTCATAGTTTTATTTTGGAGATACAGCAATTTTTATATACTGCAGGAAAAACAAAAAAAACAATCCTATGATGCAAATTTGCAAAGAAAACAGCACGTGCATCAAAATAAACTATTTCCAGCTGTGCAATTCGAGTTCTAAGCATCCCAGCAACTATTCAGAAAAGTATAGAGTCAAACATGACTTATAAAAACACTAGTATAAGTATAGTATAGTATAGTTTTTTACTTAAGGCCTACAAGTAAAAAACTACATTTTCCGCAAAAATGACATCACTTCCGGTTTCGGGCAGGAAATGCGATAGTTCGAGTTGAGTCTTTTTCAAAGTGGGAAGTGTTAGGAACAGCTGATGGATCGGCAAAGCGTGTTTCTGGAATATTATGTTTTTGTTCCTGCAAGCGCTTTTTATGCAATTTTTGCAAAGCTTTATGTGGAACGAAACCGTGACCGAGGACAAGCTGATGGCATAAGATGTAAGTACAACTCCTCCGGTTTCATATGCAAAACAAATTATTGCGCTAGCTTAGCGGTTCAGGTTCTACAGGGATTTAAAAATAGTTACGCAAAACGGAGTGTGCTGCTCTGACCGGCTTTAAAGGGTTAACAATAACAATGTATTGAATAATGACTTTAAAAAATAATATAAAATAGTGTGCAAATACTGATAACAGTGCAAATGTTTGCAATATAAGAAATAAATGAAAAATGTAAACATCTATGTTTAGTCAACTTTGCAGTGTTGCTCTGTGGTGCAGCTACTACATCGTAGCAAAGTTTACACACTGTCTACTTGATCCACGTCTAACTCCGCCAACCCATAATGTTTCCACACCACTGAAGTTTTTTGTTTTTTTTTACCTCTTTTCAACCAACGGCAGTCACTCTCCTCTCCAAATAACTTCTGCTTAGCTTTCCGAGCTTCCCTCGGGTCCTCTTAATTGTTGTGACGCGTGTTCGAAATGGAGAGCGGTGCGCTTGACTTACCACACGGAGCAGCGCGAGAGTAAAGCATGAGGGAGGGTCTAATAATCGGCTCAGTCATTTTTAATGATCGTTGAAAGCCCAGATCGTAATCGTGATTAAAATTCGATTAATTGAGCAGCCCTACATGTAACTGTGTTAAAAATATGTGTTAAAATATGTAGTTTGTTTTATTTTCCTCCCGTCAAATGTGGCATATTACTTAATAATAACCTGTAAAGTATTTTCCAGTGGAAAAAGTCAATAAATTAAATGAAAAGTTTATTTGCCTGTGCTCATCTCTTTTATTATGCCGAATGTTCTGTTCATATTCATAGGTCTGTCTATGAAGTAGAAGTAGAAATAGGCCAACAACAGAGTAATAGTATTACATCCCTAAAATAATGCAAGAAGAATAATGCATTTTTTTTCCAAAACTAACCGCTTTAAAAGTTAAGTAGCTCGGCGTGATGTAGCAGGGTGGACTTGCTATAATGATTTTTTTACACTGTTGTTACAGAAAGAGGAGACGCTCTGTGGTATCTTCAGTCGCAGCTGGAACTTCAGAACAAGGCCCTGCCTTCTCTGTTAGCATGAGACATGCTTTCATTCCTTTTTCAGGTTAATATAATAATTCTCTAATAATAATACTACTGGTACATCCACGTATAGTTCATATCCTGTAGCTTTGCCTCAGGCGCTTCTATAAGCTTTGTACTGTTGTGTAGGTGGAATGATATTAGCAGCTGATTACTCCCAGCTGGAGTTGAGAGTGCTAGCTCATCTCTCAAAGGATCAGCGTCTCCTGCAGGTCAGTGAAATTTAAATCTGGTTAATGGAAAGAAAACAATATGTAAACTCAAATTGTGAACTTTGCATGTTCACCAGGTGCTGAATGGTGGAGCAGATGTGTTTCGCTGCATTGCAGCTGAGTGGAAGAGTGTCGAGCCAGAGTCAGTGAATGACAGCCTCAGACAACAGGCAAAACAGGTACAACTAGGCTGGAAAGGGTAGACAGCAAGGACATGCACACATGCAAGGTCACCAGGGGAGTACATGCTTCTGTGTTTGCAGATTTGCTATGGCATCATCTACGGGATGGGAGCAAAGTCTTTGGGGGAGCAAATGGGAGTGGATGAGAATGATGCAGCATGCTACATTGAGAGTTTCAAAGCCAGATACAAAGGTATACACTGGGGCTTCCCCACTACACATGTCTCAATATTAGTAATATCACTAATATTAGCCGTGTATTTCCGGTTGTTGCCACGGTGTCTCTTACACCCACGCAGACTGCTGCACACACGCATAATGTAGCTGTTCCCATGTGACTTTTTCTTCATCCAATTTGAGTCCATCTGAAAGACGCATGCATATTCTCTGCACTGTTATGCATCACACAATGCTAAAAAACACAAATTCTGCATATGAGACAATCCAGTTCATGGGATGTGCTGCAGTATACAGGTTGGAATATTGAGGGGTTTATAGCTACAATGAGATAACAGGAAAAAATAAAAACATTAAATGGAAATTATGTGCCTGTACTTGAAAAAAAGAGACACAGCAAGATCTTGAATGTTTGTTTGGTTGTTTTTTTGTTTTTTTTTTGGTAGTATGAAATGTTTTTTCTAATCTTATCAGTGTTGTGAAGATTAGACTTGTGTAAGTGTAAACTTCTTAACGTCGTTCAGTTATTATCAGTACTAAAACAAGCTGAGGAGCATAACAAGACCAAGAGTTGGATTGATAATCCAGTATAGCAGACCATGGTCAATTGTAGAGGGGGCTTGAACCACTGACATGTTTGCTTTAAACTGGTTAAACTTACTTCTACATTCTCATTTTAAAACATTTTCTTTCTGACATTTCAGGGATCAATGCTTTTCTTAAACAGACTGTGAGGAACTGTATAAAGGACGGCTATGTCCAGACGCTGATGGGTCGCAGAAGATATCTACCTGGAATAACCAGCAACAATGGACACATCAAAGCTCACGTGAGCACGAGTTCTTTGACAGAATTTAGATATGAAGCATGTCATTTAAAACGCATGCAGTGCTTCTTCCACTTTTTTCACCTTTTCCTTAAAACACAAAACTTTTTTAGGCAGAGCGGCAGGCAGTGAACACAACCGTACAGGGCTCTGCAGCTGATATTGTTAAACTTGCCACTGTCAACATCCAGAAACGGCTACGAAATACGTATCCTGCAGCTCCTCCGTCTCACCAGCACACAAATTCAGGTGACCTGAACACAAATTATCTCCTTTTTGGTTTTTTGCATTAATGTAATATGCAGGGAGCGATAACCCCTGCATCATGTTTAAGTCTGTAAATTAATCACGTCTGTAATCTCGTCAGTCCGTAATCATCGCAGAGCTGGAAGATCACAACTCAGAGGAGCTTACTTCATCCTGCAGCTGCATGATGAACTCATCTACGAAGCCACAGAAGAAGACCTCATACAGGTACATAAAGGAATTACTGTTTTGGTTGCACACAGCTGTGTGAAGTGTCTCTCACACTAACCTCTGCTTCTGTCAGGTTGCACAGATAGTCAAGAGAGAGATGGAGTCAGTAGTGAAACTCTATGTGAAGTTGAAGGCCAAAGTCAAAGTGGGACCCAGCTGGGGGAACCTGCAGGACCTCGATATATGAAATGTTACAGTTTGATATTTAAACCAGACACAATGCACTTTTCCTCAGTTATTACTATGTAGATACTGTGTTATGTTTTTAATCACTACAGTGGCAATGATGAAATGTAGCAGTCCCACTATGAGATCTGAATGAACTTTTGAATGTATTTATAATTTAATTTCCCAAGGTACTGTATCAAATTATATTTTTAGTTTGGAAAAAAACAAAAAACAAACCTCAGTTACATGTAATATTTTCTCTCTATAAATATCTGACGTAATAAATTCAAATCATAGTGTCTGTATTTGTTGTAAAGTTTGACTTCGAAGAACGAGTCAGCAGCTTCAATTTTGAAGACATCCTGAAATCTCACATTTTATTGGACCACTGGTTGAGCTTGTCTGTCACAAGAACATACATCAGTATCTGTAATTAACACTGCTTTGTTTTAAAATGATGAATTCACTGCACAAGAAGTGTTGTCATTATGGGTAGACATCTGCTGTAGAAAGGAAATTTCACCACCTCTGGTTTTGAGCAGAGAAACAAAGGAACACTGAGGAAGCATCTCGTTGTGGTGTTCAGCCAGAAGGTCCAAGACAGATGATAAGATGCGACTTAATCTTCAAGACAAAGTTCAATTTAACTGATTCCATTCAAAACTACACTGACGTTATTGCCACTGTAGGCACTACAGACTGATCGAAAGCCTTCTTTTTAACCTGGAACTTAATGAAAGGGAGAATTATAAACCTGGAGAAAGACTTTCTGGATGACTACTATTCATTATTGATTATTTAACCAGTGCACCATTACTTAGAGCTCATCAATACAGGCTCAGTCTGACCCAAACAAACCAAAAAAAAAAAAAAAAAAAAAAAAAGCATAACAAGTAAATAAATACATGTCACAGACATTCATGAACAAATACAACAAATCATGAACAGCAAAGATTTTCTTTTAAAACAAATGTGTTATAACACAGGAGTGTGATCCCAGATGTTTAATGTCTGTCAAAATAAGGCTTTTCTATGTGTGAAACAGTAAACTCACGTCAGTTTTTGTATTGTTAATGAAGAACATCTTGTTTGCTCAAACTAATGTCAGTGTAGTCATTACCCAAGTATTTATTAAGGTAGGTAAGACTAACAGCTACAATTTACTTTTTTTTTTTAACCCATTTTTTGTTTTTAAGTGCACCACACACTGACGGTGTCATTTTACACCCGACTGACTGCAGAACAACTTCAGCTTAACCTTTAAGTAAAACAAAGCTTGTGTGTTGCTCTCAAATGCTGGGTGATATCCATGCCCCGTGTTTGAAACATGTTTTATAATGAGGCAGTCAAAGTGATGGAGGGAAAAAAAAGAAAAAAAAAAAAAGAATCTGCAGACAAAATGATAATCACTATCTTTGGTGGTTTTGCCATTGTCCACTTAACTTCTCGCACCTTAAAATTATACAACAAATCTTGATTTTTTTTAATTTTATTTCTATAGAGGGAGACAGAAAATAATTGGAAAATTTGTGGTTGGCAATATTCTCAAAGAACTCAGAGGACGAAGATGTTGCGAGGCCTACCAACTACTTGTTTTTATTGTGCCAAAAGTTTAACTCACAAAAAGAAAAAAGTTGAACACAACAACTAAATGGGTCTGTGTGTCGGGAGTTTAAAGATTCCTGTAAACACAGATTTTAGTCAGACTCGCTGCCACAAACAGAAAAAAAAAGGTTAATAATCAATTAAGGCATCGACACAACCAGAGCTGTGCATTTCACCAGAGTAAAAAAAAAAAAGAAAAAAGGAACAAAGTATATGTACACAGGTATAATTATAAGTGCTACTCCTTGTGTTCCACTGGCTAGATCTTAGGCAACAGGGGAAAACAACAACAAAAAAACAAAAACGGAACTGGGACCACGACTGGCTTTTCTTGCTCCATGAAGTACAAGAGGGGTTTGTGCTAAGGCAAGGAGTTTTGACTTTGTCAGGTAACATCCTGAGGGAAAACTCTTGGCCCATGCCAAAGCAATTGGGGTGTAACAATTTACATAAAAGAAGGGAAATAAGGACACAAGAGGCTTGAGGATGACATTGAGGGAGGTGTCAGGGAGTCTCGCCATCGGGGCTGAAGTAGTACCTGACCGGAGGACCAGGGAGGTCCTCATCTCCATCTGCCTCGGGAGCAAATGACACAGTAAGGTCTACGTAGCGGCGGTCCACTGATGGCTTGATTAGTTTATGCATCCTGTGAAAAATCAGAGGCAAAGATAGACGAATAAATGCACTGTGAACATTTCAGCAAATTGAAAAAACAAAACAAAAAAACAACGATGTAATGAGCACATGTACAGGCACACACCTGGAAGTTTAGACCAGGAAAACACTATGTAGGCAGTGTGAGGGAAGTGTGAGTGTCTCTGCTTTAATCTCTTGTTTAAGAGTATCCACCCTCCCGATTCTGATGTGCCCTTAAGCAACACATTCATTGCCTACTCCCTTCAAAAACACTTATTATAAAAAGAAAGACGAAATAAGGAAAAGTTTGGAGGAAAACACATACGTCAATTTGAGCCTCTTGGAGTGTCCAGGCATCACAGGCACATAGAGCATCTTTACACCGTGGACGACCATAGTGGGTTCAATTCCATACTTTTCCTGTAAATAACAAAACAGCTCATTAACGAAAATATTCTCTGCAACAACAAGAATCTGAGGAAGAATACAATAATCTAACAGCTGCAAATCACTGGATAATGGGAGTAAATGCTTCATACCCTGACAGCATTCATGAAGTCAGAGAGAGTGAAGTCCTCGTGGCCAAAGACAGTCCAGCAGTCCCAGATGGTGTAGTAGATGTTGTTCCTGGAAGAGATGCAATGGAGCTGTTACTACATGACATTATAATAATAACATGGTAAATGTAATTTCCCCATGGATGCTGTGATAGTGCAACAGTAAGTGGTCACTAAGAGTGCAGGACTTGAAAGTTTCAGTACACAGAATCCAAAAACAGCAACATCTTCTTACAGAACAGTCCACTGGAAGTCGGAACTTCATAGCATCAGTTAAAAATCTGAGATCCCCTTATTTCACAAGAGGTCACTGCTGTGGATGGATCTGCATATTTGGCACAGACATTTACTCCGGATACAACTCTCCGAACCCTTCTTCCAGGCATTAGCACCGCACTGTCTTATGACTCCGTGAGGCTGGATTTGCGTTTCCCACTGGGATCTTTCGCGTGTGAGGCGAACATGTTAACAACTAAACCATGGAGCCACAACTGAGCTCATCATTGACTCAGGAGACACAAATGCCTTAGGAGGAGTTTCGGGAAGCGCATCCGGCATATTAAATTTTTTTTTAAAAAAGTGACATGAAACGTGTAGAGCAACGCACTGTGGCGACCTCTTGTGCTGCATCACAATGTCTGGATGAAATCGTAATTTGTCGAAAGTCCCATTATTCTGTGGAGGTGTGATAAAGCGTGAATATGATGAGTGTACCTGATGAGTGTCTGTTTGACTGCAGCAGGCTCGGTAAGAACGACTACAGGAATGGCCAAGTTAAAGAAGCAGTTTTTGTGCGATTCAAACCCGAAGCCTCCAACCACCTTGATCAACTCCAGCGCCACCTGAGTGCATCACATTAATACACAAGGTTACCATACCATTAAATCAACATTTTAAAAACATATTGTACACCTTATTCTTCAATCAAAACATAACCTAATGGATGATGAGCATTATCTGCTGGATGCAATCCTTAAAAACCACACGAGTATCTCAAGGTCTGTGCTCACCAAACCAGCCACTGCAGCTGTTGCCGTGGCAATGGCGGGGATTATCTTCCCAGCAATGCGTTTGGTCTTAAGTCTGTCAGCTGGCTCAATGGAGTACATGATGGCTCTGAGAGAGGATGCTGATGCGACAAAGTCCATGTGACCGTTGCTGTCATCATCCTTTTCAAACTGAAGTGGACTCATCCGTAACCGTTCTGCACAATTTACAGGACACACACTCCAATCGTTAATCACAAATGTAACACTCCAGCTTTCACGTTTTCAATTTGTCAGTCAGCTTGTGTCTCCTTCAGACGTAAAAAAAAAGAAAAAGGATATGTTGAGTATTTGCATACCTGGTGTGACCCTGTCAGTAGCAATAGCCTGCTCCAAATGAGTGATGGCGTCCCTTTCCTCTTCACTGCTTAGAGGCATCTTTATCTGATCAGGCTTCCTTGCCGTCTCATCTGTTTCTATGCACTGGTAGGGACAGAGTCACATCAAAAAGATTAGGGTGGTTTGTTTTCTGGTTTTGTTTTGTTTTTTGTTTTTGTTTTGGGGGGGGGGGGGGGGGGGGGCTTGTTTGAAAGTGTAAAGTTCAGATCAACAGAACAGCTTACTTTTTCTGAGGGCCTGTACTCTGGAATCTTGACATCTGCAAGAATCCTGGTAATAGCCTCTTCAGAAAGATCCTGAAAAACACAATCGCACAGTCAGTAAGTCATTACGTATGTGTGTTGTGTATGTGTGCGATTAGATTTAAATGCTTGCCACCCACCCTTTCTGAATAAGGGATGTTATAAATCCCTGCGAAGAGCCGGGCAGTGCTCACAATGAAAGCAAAGTGCCTGATGGGAACAGAGGAGAGTTTAAAAGTGAATATCTGAGTATATTTAGCTTATCGGTTAGCAGAAGGGCATACTTACAAAGAGTCTTTCAAGTCAAATTCAAGAGGTGTTGGTGGTCTTTTTGGAGACTGCCAAAACAAACCTGAGGAATTGGGAGATTTTTCACTAAATACTTTTACGTGCCATTTATGAATTAGCTATACCCGTTAATTTGCTTGATAACTTGATTCTGGTTTCCATCTGATTATTTAACACTTACTTCCATCTTTTAACCTTGTGTCCAGGGGGAAAGAGTGCAGCAGCTGTAGGGCCTACATGAAAACAGCAGTAAAGTGAAAAAACCGAAAAGAAAAAAAACAAACAAAAACCAAACAAAACATAATCGTAAACCACACAGCCCCTTCGATAGGAATGTGTATTTTCATTACCTTTCTCTTGAAATATTTCTCAAATTTCAGACGAGCAACAGCAACGCATTGTTCCCACTGAGTGGGCTGTCTGCTCAGCAGCTTCATGACCTGGAATGACCCTTCCAGACTTTCCCCTGCCTGCATCCTCTACACAGACAAACACACACAATCAAAGTTGTTTTTATTGATTAAACAGCTGCACTGCTGGGGTGATTTTCATCAGTGAAAACTGCACTTGTGCCTTACCTGCAGCACCACCTCAGCCGAGGAATGGGTCTGCCAGAACGAGTTGTACATGGAGGGCTTGTGGACAAAGGCACTCTCAAACTAGAAAGCCAAAAATTTAAAAAATTAAAATTAGGAAGTACACTCAGACTTTCAAAACAATAATTTGCAGTGTGGAAAAAGAATACTGTTGGGTCTTTCAGCTGCCTGACCTTATCTCTGGCCCACTGGATGGTGTGCTCTATAACAGAAGGGAAAGACTTGAGAGTGCAGAATGGGATCTCCTCTTCTGGGGGGTCCCTCTGGGAGGCAGAAGAAAAGCGATTTTAGGTTGGTGACGGGACTGCACATGTCCAGCACAGAAAACCAATAACATGAGCCTCTTCCACAGACTCACATGGCTATTGTAAGACTCTGTCAAGTTTGGCACAATGATTTCGGTGTGCCCTTTAGTTCCCATGGTGCCAGAGTCTAGGAGAGGCCTCTGATTGGATACACAGCGGCTGAAAATACATAAGTTACAAAAAAGGAAAAACTCTTTTTAAATGACAACAAATACTTTATTAAACTGCAACTTCTAGATTCATGTCATGACAATGGTAATCATGAGGTCAGGGGTCACAATAATCACACATGGATTCTGCTTCACTTTGGTTCATTGAACATCGAATACTGAAGTGAATGAAGTGAAGCTGTTCATCGTTACAATGTCTTCACCAACCTGTCCACATATCTCCGTGCCTCTACGTTGTCCAGCGCAGTGACCACTATGTTTAATGAAGAGTAGAATGAGTCATTGTAGATGTTCTCAGTAGCCGGACACACCTTGTTGAGGTGAGCTTCCACCTGTAGGTCTGGGTTTATATCATGAGTAGCCTCTGCTGCTGTGGTACTTTTGGGTTTCTAAAGCAGAGAGGAAACAGACGGCTTAAATGCAGCAATGCGCTGACCAAGCCCGAGCCTGACCGGTGCAGAAATGCACGTCTATTCACCTGTATATGATGTGGCCTGAAGAGAAACTGCCTATTGAGGTTAGACTTTTCTATGAGGTCTGGGTCTGTGATGCACACCTGAGAAGTTAAATATGCAAATGAAATTCCAGTAAACTTTTCACAGTGAGGTAAAACTTAGGTAAATGCATAAAGAATAAATACCCACCTCCCCTGAGCTCTTGGCCAATCCAATTCCAAGCAGGGCGAAGTTTTTCAGCATCTCACAGCCTATTGCTCCACAGCCAACCTATAAAATAATTTATTTTGGGGTAAACTAGCATGATTCAATAAAAACCTTAAACACATTGAGAACTTCTAAATCTTACCATAAAGACCCTTAGCTTGTGTAGTTGTAAACACAGTGAGTCACCAATGCAAGCTCGTAATCCATCATATCGATCACCCCTAGGGGAAAACTCCTCAGCAGAAAGAGGCTGAAGTGGCTTGACTACCTCAATAGCGTCAAGATAAAACTAAAAATGTGATAAAACAAAACAAAACAAAACTGGATAATAAAACATTTTCTTTCAGGGTTGGAAAACGGCTTACAGTGAGCTATAAAACCACAGCTTCAAATTTAGTGACCTACCCATTGCTGCAGGGGTGCAAACTTCCCTGTGATGGCCTTAAGAACTTCCTGACTGGCTAAACCTCCAACAGCTGCTGCTAATGGAGGGAGAGCACCCCTTGCTGTCCTTGAAAGGCAGCGTACTAGCTCAGTATTCACAGAAGCCTGGGAGGAAGGAGTCACAGAGGAGAGGAAAAGAGAGTATAATGTTATCACACCAGTGTGCATGCAGTCATTTGTCAGACAATGAGTGGCTGCCTTTGCAGTGATGAAATGTGGAAAACAGTAAAGCTCACTTTGCTCTTGAGAGCTGCATTCACTTCCTCAGTCAGCTTTAGTAAAACCTCAGCATCCTGTAAACACCTGATGACATCAAAGAAAAGGCGCTCTTCAGTGCTTAGCAATCATATCGCACAGAGAAAGCAGAGCACAACATTAGACTGGAGGGTAAAAAGTACTGATCTGATATGGAAATTTTACTTACCCAGTGTTAGGAAGTCTACTGTGCTGCTCCTGGAAGGTGTCCAGTGCCAACATGCCAGCATGGATTTGAAGTGGGGCCTGAGAAGCAGATTTAAAACAGGACTGAAGAAATCGGCTTCTTAAACTCAAAGAAAAACAGGCATTTGTGAACTTGGCTAAGAAACACTGGGTCTACGTTAGTTTAACCTGTTTTGTAAACCTAGTTAAACATCAATGTGAAAGAAAGGGTATCTCTGCTCTGTACATGTTTCTATTGTTTAAACGTGAAGGCAGTATGTTTAAGCATGTGGGATACTGTCAGGAGAACCAACTGTGTAGCAAGAGAGCCATGGGAAAGTTTTGATCAGTTTCTAACTCACACTGTTCTTAGCCATGTGAGTCACGAAGCTGCAATAAAACGATGTTTAAATGTCACACTATTCCCCTCTGTAGGATATAAGTTTCTACCTAGTTTCCTCTTACCTCTGGTTTACTGAAGTCCGGAGTCAGGACCCGAGGTTCACACAGCTGTCGCTCTAATGTTTCCTGAAATAAATATTGTGAGTTATTGTTAGCATACACACAAGTGATGGTCATTTAAACATATCTGCATGTTTTTAAATCATAACTGGACAACACTGTTAATATGAAAACTAGTCTACTTACAAATCTGTACATTTTAGGGGTTTTCACCATGACAAAGAAACCTCCATGTGTGTATGGTTGTAGCTGAGATGTGTCTCCTATTGCAAAGCTGTGAGAAGAAAGGACTATAACCACACACACACACACACACACACACACACACACACACACACACACACACTTAATATGAACATACATATAGAAAACAAGTCACCAAAGACATTGCCAGATACATTTTTGCATTTGCGTCCAGCAAAATAAATAAAAACACCAGTTTGAGTTTGTACAAATAATAACAATAATCTTGGAGACGCCGCTGTTATGCATTACAGTAATAAAATTGTAACCATAGTACCTGAAACCTGCCGAGATGTGCCGTTGAGCTCCACCATGCCACCGACCTCTCTGAAAACAACACTCTGCCCTGTCTGTAGGCCGTGGGGTTGGTTGTCCATGCAGGTTACCATCCCAGGATTATCCTAAAACAGTTTGCAGAAAAGTTCACCCAAAGTTCGCTCATTTACTGACTAAGCAGAAGATTAACAGGCAAACTTTACTGCAAATTGTAGGTGTTGAATTTTTTGAAGAAAAGCTGGAACAATTTATTTATCTGTCATTTTTTATTTTTTGTGGGGTGTGGTCGGGGGGAATACCTGAGTGATACTTTGAATGAAAACCTCCTTGGGCTCCTCTCCTGTGGGGTCGAACACCTCAAACTCTTCTCCAAAATCACAAAACACTCGTGCACAGATACCGTACACGTCACAGCTGATGAACTGAAGCAATACACACGCAACAGTTTTGGTTAATATTTACCCATCTGTGAGCTCTCGCAGTGCAACTGTAATGCATAAGCACAACAAGGAGAGCAGACTTACTCTGATAGGGGGTTGTTGTGAGTGGCAGAACTCATTTACTCTCTTCTGTAGGCTCAATCTGGCCTCAGTCAAAATCACACACTAGAGGAGGAAGCAGAGCAGACAATAAACATTATCTGGAGTCCATAGCAGACTATGCGGTAGAGAAGAAAAGCAGTTACGTACAAGCATTTTATTTTAAATTGAATGCCAGTTGGTGGCCAAATACATGATCGATATAAAAACGAGATCAACCCTTCGCGACTTGCTGTGCCGTTATGAAATGCCGACCTTTAGGTTCAACATTCCTTTAGACCAGGGGAGAAACATAACTAGAACATCTGTAAGAGGCAGCTGTGAAGTGAATCACACTGCTGGAGTAGCTTCATGAGTTTTATTGACATTCAGAAATGTTTCTCTATGATGAAATCTTTCTATTGGAAACTCTTGTTAAGCCACATTGGTCTTCAGGGAAGGGGCGGGTGTCTTCATACTTCTCTACACCTCATATTTTTAATCACTAGGGGGTTTCTGAGGGCGTGGGAGCAACCTATTAAAAAAAAAATGTCTGTCCTACTAACCATGGGTTAGCTTACAACCCGGAGTCTGAAAGGTAATGACTTACCTGGTACCTTCTGAGAAAACCGAGATCAGTGTTGTCGTCAAGAGCAGAGAAAGACATGTCAACGTGGACATAAGGGTTCAACTCTGCAACGTGAGGGCACACTGCCTCCACCCTGTGGGAGAAACACAAGGGAGTGGGTAAACATGAGAAAGTATCTGAGTTAGGATGCACCAGTCTCAATGTTTATACCACCTATCACTCTGATACCTACTCAGAGCTGTATCAGGTACGCACTGGTCAATCACAATTATATTCAGTTAAACTGAACTAAAATGTTATTCTTTATTTGGTACATTAGCACAACATGAAACTAACAAGAAAGGATCGTCACTTTGGTGGCTTTCACTGTTTGTGACCTAATTGTGATTTAACAGAAACCAAACAGTGATCAGCTGAGCTGATGACAACAGCAGACAATGGTGCTGTCCCTGTCAGTGTCACCATTTCTGTATCGTTGTGTAGTTTACACAATTACGGACTGCACTAATCAAGTTGTGCAGTTGTAAAGTTTTTACAACTGCACAACTTGATTAGTGCAGTCCGTAATTATCTTGTGCAAGCAAGGAGGGTATGGTTAAACAGACATACACAGTAACAAAGGGGAGCAGCAATAGCTTAAATGTATCAATTCAATTTAAGCACAGACCAAGATGAAAGGAAACAAGTTCAAATTAATTAGGTTTTGATCTTGTTATTTTGTCATTTTAATAATGACTGTTTCACATAAAAAGAGAATGGTTTGCAATGTATTTATTCAGCAATATTATCAGCCCGCTCCTTTAAGGCATCTTCATGAGGAATGAATAAGCTACACTGGTGCATGCCTATTTAAGAGGGTAAGGAGAGTCCTGCCCGTGGGGTTCATTACCTCCTCCTCTGGCTCAAAACATCCTCTTTGCGGATAAAGAAGTTGGAGCCAAGATCCCAGGTCTCACACTGTTTTGTGTCATGAAGCGTGACTGCCTGTACATACAGAGGACAAACAGGACAATAGGTTCGAACAATTATGACTACAAGACCTTTGGACTTGCAAGATGCTGAGAATGACACATTGCTGTAATATTAAGAGAGCGCGCCTACCTTTACACCAGCCAGGACAATATTTTTTGCTGCGAAACCAAACCCAAAAGATTTAGAGTCATGTTAGAGTTCCTTGCATGGCTCATACAAACACCAAACCATTAAATATTGCCTACCTATCTCTACTCCCATTCCTCCCATTCCACTGAGAAAGACTGAGGACTGGGCCATCTGGTGCATGGCACTGTCTCCAAGCACATATCGCTGGCGGCTAAAGAGTGAGAGAGAGATGAAGAGTCACTGTGAAGGAATGTGCTAGAAGGACGAATGGAAACACCACGAACAATAACGGCGCTGGTTGTAATATAAACCATTAAAAAGGCAAATTATAAGGATGGTGAGGCTTGCCTGTAAAGAGAGTCGTCAATCTCCATCGAGTCTGTAGCCATGGTGGGAGGGGAAGGGGGGGAGAGCAAGTGCCTCAAAGATAGAGATGCTTCCTGTTAAAAATATAAATAGAGTAATTAACCTTGTCTGATTGAGCGATATAGATTTAAAACCAACGCCCTGCTGTTAATGAGCCGCACAGCTAACTAACTGTTGATGCCAGTTAGCTGTCAGCAACATGGTTGACCCCACCGAGCTGAGCTGACCTGAACTGAATTAACCAAGCGGCTTTAAAAAAGCCCGACATTAAAGGGGTTAATACACGTGCCTTAGTAAAGCTAGATGACTTATGAAGTTGCCGAAGCTCAACGCTAGCGGCTACAGCTAGCTAATGCTGCTGCCCGGTGCCGGTTACGGAGACACTTCTCATAAACTCATTAAAAGTGGCGACACAAACACGAGGCTACAAATAACTCCAGGGAGTAGACAAATGTTTAAGGAATAGTTGTTTCTATCAAGCAATATGTAAACACTGCTATAAATGTACTTAAAATTAGTCAGAATATCACACGCAGGTACCTGTCAGTAAGCCCAGCGAGCTGCAGCGAATGAATGGCTGTGACTGGTTAAAAAACTTGGAGTGTTTCCGGGTTAACGCACTCACGTGGCCAACGTCAACCAATCATTTCACGGAAACTTCTAGGACTATATTTGTGAATAAACGTTACTTATTTTGTGTTGTTGATAAAATAACAAACATTTATGATGATTTACTAGATTTCGGGTGACATTTTTCTAAAGAATAAAATTTCACCATTTTGTTTTCAGAGGTGTAATCTTGAGTTACCACCCATTTCTTTTTGCTTGCTTTTTAAAAAACCTAACACTGATCCATGACTCATTCAATAGCTAAAAGGCACCAAATTCAAGGATCTAAACGTAACAGACAACTTAGAAAAATACCAATTTTAAATGGAATCTTTAGACACTTTGTTACAAGCAGAACCCCCCCCCCCCCCCTTCTCCCCCACAAAAACACAGGATTTATTTGCTGAAAACTTGGCATATCTGAACATGTTGTGCAGTGTGTCTTTAATAATATTGAAGAAACTGAGAAGTGGGGAAAAAAACAAAATAAGTAAATTAAATTAACAATTTTTTAAAAAATAAAACAGGTAAAGCATCTAACAAATATCTGACACAGGTCCTGGGAGATGCTTCTGACTCTTGATTTAATAAATCTACTGTTCACTGTTTCAGTGGCTGTTAAGAAGCCAGTCTAGTATTTACTGTCATATTCCCATATATCATTGTGATGTTGTTTATTCTATTACTCTTGTTCTCTTCTGCTTGCTTTCTTTTTTCTTTCTCAGCAGGTGATCCAGGTGATTGATATATGCATTTTTTTTCTCTGCCCGTTCTGTTGGTTTTTGTCTTTTGCCCTTCTCCCCCGTCCCTCTTCTCAGCTGTTTCTCTTTCCCTCTTTCTTTCTCCCCTTCTTTCCCCCAGTCAAGTCTGTCCCGTATTCAGTAAGTGAAAATAAAATAAACAATAAAAGGTGAATCAAATGGACCATTACGGCAAGGCTGGGATGGTCAGTTTGGTAAAGTAAATCCGTTGGGCATCTTTCTTTGCCTTTAGACAACAATTCTGATGGCAAAAGAGCCAAACGGGACAGGCAAAAAAAAAAAAAAAAAAAAAAAAGAAGCCAGTCTTAAGGAGGGGAAGCAGGGAGAAAAGCTCATCAGTATGTGCAGAAGAGGTCGGAAGAGAGGTAGAACAGTTAGTGTCTAAGTCAGTGTTTACAAATTATAAGTGATGGTCTGTAAAACACAGTGGAGACTCTGTCATGGTTTCAATCTGCACTTCAGACAGTTGTGTTGGGGATTTTGTCAAAACAAATTGAATTATCAACACACATTTTGAACAACTACCAACAGAAAAGCTCATGATTGGCAATGGCTAATGCAGTAAAAGCATACCTGGTTAGAAAAACACACACTATCAGTCATGGACTGGCCTCCTCAGAGTCCGGACCACAACATTACCGAAGCAGTGTGGGATCATGTTGACAGAGAAGGGAAGAAAAGGAAGTCAACATTTCAAGAAGAGCTTTAAATGTCCTACAAGAAGCCTGGAGAACTATTCCTGAAGACTACACAATTAAAGAAATAAAGGTTAAGAGTGTCCAGGCTGTGTTAAAGAATAAATAACACACTGTTCTACCAATAATACTAAGTACTGACTTCCGAGCTCATTAGAATTGTACAAACTCTATTTTTTCCCCTTATATACTGTATTTCTATGTGTGTTTGCACATGTTTCAATAAGTTGCTGAGTCTATTTCGCGTTTTCCTATAAAAATATAAAGTGATTAAGAGTGTCTTAAGACTTTTCACCGTATAGATGTATATTGTATATGTGAATATGGTGACAACAATGCATTCTATTCATAAAAGAAAAAGATAGCACAAAAGTAATACCTGTAACACAATAATGATTTTAAGGTCCATCCAACTGAAAGCAGGACAGAAACAGCAGAAACATGTCAGAAAATATTGCCTTATCTTAAATCAACCTTGTCGATGATGAGTCTGCTTTATCGCTTTGGATTTGAGGTGTGACAATACCTCCTCCAGCCATTACGGGTTAGGGGTATTTTATTTTTCAGTTTGAGAAAAAATAAGCAATCAACCAAGCAACAACTTTTCTATTTTCATGACAACGCAGGCAGGCTCGTGTTGGAAAAAGCCAGATATAAAAACTGGTCGCAACCAGTGAAAGCAGAAGATAAAAAACAATGTTCAGGTCCCCCCCCCTCATTTAAAGAAACAAAGTTCACCAGCTAAGTGAAACATTTACACCACAACTCGATGGAAAACACAATTCTGGTACTGTCTTTGTCGCAGCGGGTAGGTATGCTTGTGCCTCCAGTTCCATAATCAGAGACAAAATTGGACCGATTTTTGCTTCTTCTTTTTTTTTTTTTTTTGGGGGGGGGGGGGGGCTAGGGATAAGTATCTCTAACCTTCAGACCTTCAGACTATGCAATGGCCTTCAGACTCCCGCCCTTTTATCATATTGGTTAGTTCACAAAGGAGCCTCCCCCTTGATCTGCAGCCAGAATCACACACAAATCCCACAACAGTCTCCAGAGTCTACTCATCCTACACTGTGGACACTCTGCCCACGCACTTACGCTGCAATGTGGTGCAGTCGCATGGCACTCCGTCGGCTCCAGAAGATCGCCGTTACTCCTTTGAACATTACCGGGGGTCTAACAAGCAACATCCAGAGGGAGATGTCAACCCTGCCACGCGTCTACGTCACACGACAGATCCCACCTGAGGGCCTGAAGATCCTCCGCAAATCCGGACAGTGAGTATTTTTTTTGTATCCTGTTATGTCACTTAAAATAACAAATTTTTTAGCATTTTTATGTAACTACGCGATGTGTGCCGCAGGAGATTTGACAGTGATCACTTTAAGCAGTTTGAATGTCTGGTCTGAGGTTCATCATTTACTTTGAACAAACATGACTGCTAATGTTTGCCTTAAGGTCTCGTCAAATAAAGCACATAGTCTAAAGGGTATTCCCTGAGAAAGAGAACTGCACAAATGTTTCACTGCACCTTAAAATCCCAGGATTTCTATGAAAAGCACTTTGAGATTATGTATCTCTAAGAAGAACCATTATCTGTATATAAATGTGAAACCTGTGCTCATGCATTTGGGATTTTTTTTGTTTTTTTCAAAACTGGATTTGATTTAAATCTTCAGTCATGTGATTTCTGTTTCCCTAGGGTGCAGTTTGAGCTGTGGGACTCAGATGACATACCGGTGCCCAGGAAGGAGCTCCTTCAGAAGGTCAAAGGTGTAGATGGTCTGCTTTGCACGCTGACAGAAAAAATTGATGCGGAACTGTTGGACGCTGCAGGTCTGCCCTTTGCCTTTGACAAATAACCTAAATGCAACAAACAGCCTTGCATGTCTTTATATGTGTGATGTATTCCTGCAGGTCCAAACCTGAAGGTCCTCAGTACAATGTCAGTGGGATTCGATCATCTGTCTTTGGATGAGCTGAAGAAACGGTGAGTTCCCTCTTTCTGTTTTATTTTATTGTAACACGTGTGAATGCCGTTCATGGCTCTACTGAGAGTGATCTTCCCTTTATGAAAAAAGGTTCTTAACATGCAAATAGGCAGTGAAATATTCATGTAACGTTGTATGCAATGTTTATGTTCCCCTACAGAGGAATCCGTATAGGTTATACCCCTGAAGTCCTGACAGATGCTGTTGCTGAGTTGACAGTAGCTCTGCTGCTTGCGACCTCCAGGAGGCTCATAGAGGCCACACATGAGGCCAAGACGTACTGTCATATACAAAATAAGATCACACATGTGTGGAAAACTTACTAAAACATACATGCAAAAATGCAAACTGTGCAAAACAAATTCTCTCTTTCTCTCACTGATGCCAGTGGCGGCTGGGGCACGTGGAGAACGCTGTGGCTGTGTGGTTATGAGCTGGCCAACAGCACTGTCGGTATTCTCGGACTAGGCAGGATCGGTAAGCAGCACGTCACTAAGACAACCTTTACATCAGCGTATCGTCAAACTGCCATTTCTGTCAGTTATGAGCTTTTTACAGTGTGTGATTGTACTCAAAGGTGTGGCCATTGCTGAGCGTCTGGCACCTTTCAAAGTAAGGAAGTTTATCTACACAGATGTGGCCCCCAGGCCTGAGTTGGCGAGTGCCATCAATGCAGAATATGGTAAGGAAGACCCAGCAAGGACGTTACTCTATGATATGTGGACAAAAGATCCCCTGCCAACAGGGCAGATGAGAGGCAGGTTTAAGGGGCTAGTCAAAAGATAAGGCTACTTAAAACCTTTTGACTTTTTATAAGTCTTTCTTGAAGTCCTAAGAGCCATCCACAAACCTAATATGATAAAAGTGATATTAGTGCATCTAGTTTAGTTTTCATCTGATTCCTACCAGCTAAAAAGGTTTGTTTTATTTTAGTTTTCAGTTTATTTTTAATAACCTTGCACTGTATCTTGTTCTAGTCTCTTTTGATGAGCTGGCAAAGCAGTCAGATTTCCTGGCTGTGTGCTGTGCTCTAACACCAGAGACAAAGGAGATCTGCAATAAGAACCTCTTCTCCAAGATGAAAAAGACTTCCATCTTCATCAACACGAGCAGGTATCCCTACCTGATACATGCATGACCCCAAGAGTGGTCTGTGAGTGTTGTGCTCATTAATTACTGATTAACCTGATGTTTAACAGGTTATTTTCCTTCACTGATCACCATTTAATACACAAAATGCAAGGTAGCGGTTTTAAGAAATGACCATTGTGTTTCCTCAAATCCAAATATTCACATTTGAGATATTAGAATTGCTCGCAGTTTCACAAAATGACCTCCACAGTTGACTAGTTCACTCACAGGAAATTAGAATGACTAATCATTTAACTTCTCGGTGACTTGCATCTGGAGAAATGGATATGTACTGTAGGCAATCAGCAGAGAGGATTCTGCCCTTTGAGTCTATAACTGACTTTGCTGTTGTGCAGAGGCGGGGTGGTGAACCAGGAAGACTTGTATGAAGCTCTGTCCACAGGGCAGATCGCAGGAGCTGGATTAGATGTCACTGTTCCTGAGCCGCTGCCAACCAACCACCCACTGTTTACGCTCAAAAACTGTGGTGGGCATTCTGCTACTTTGAACAGGTTTTTAAATCACACTTGGTCCTCTCTGCCTATCATTAGGTTTTAATATTTTCTCTTCCTGCAGTGATTCTACCCCATATTGCGAGTGCCTCCTATACTACCCGTGATGCTATGTCTTCCCTGGCGGCAAACAACCTCCTCCTGGGCCTGCGAGGGCAGCCGATGATCAAAGAGCTCAAGCTTTAAGAAGAAACAGCTTCCACTCTGAAAAAATGATCAAATAGTGGATGATTAGTTCTACTTACTGTTCAAAATATATTTTGCTGACTGAAGTAAATCCTTGCAGTGTTGCAACTGTCTCCTTTTTCTTTAGTCTTCAGTTTCACATTTTTTAGTTTGGGATTCTAGAGTGCTGTGAAAAAGTTTTTGCCCCCTTTCTGATTTTCAAATTATATGGAAAAAAAAGTGATTCAAACCTAGCAGGCCCTGGGTGAAAAAGTGATTGCTCCTATAAACCTACTGGTTTCCCACACTTTGGCAGCAAGAACTGCAAAAAGATTTTTACTCATCTCTGTGGAGGAATTTCGGCTCACTCCTCTTTGCAGAATTGTTATATTTCAGCCACATTGGAGGGTTGGCGCATGAACAACCTGGCTCAGATCATTGTACTGCTGCACAACTCAAGCGTGGGGAAAAGCTGATAGCCGGACATTCTCCTTCAGGATTCAGGATCAAGCCTAAGAAATGGCTCTGTAACTCTTTCCACTCTGATAGGTGTCAGTGACATTGCTTCTCAGCTGCTCATTGCATGTTGCGTTGCTTTTTGAGAACTTTTAGCCTAGTTAGCTTTGTCAGACAGCTTCTATGTTAGCAATTTCTTGAATCAACGGGTCTTGCAGTAATCAGGCCTGAGTGTGGATACGGAAATTGAACTCAGCTTTCCCCAAAAGTGTGGTTAATCACAGTTATCTCTTAATTTAACAAACAAAAAACAATTTTGTATTTACTCAGGTTATTTTGTCTTATGTTAGAATTAGTTTGATGATCTAACACACGTGTGATAAATATTTAAAAATACGAAATTAGGAAGGGGGCCAAGGCTTTTTCACAGCACTGTATATGATAAGAAAGTTGCACACAAACTGAATTTCATAGCATTTTTATTCAGCCTATACAACACCTGAACATACTATACAATCTTCAAAGTACTCAAGAGTAAAGAGACAAACATTTAGCCACCTCATTGTTACACTACGGACGTTATACAGAAAAAAACAAACAAAAACAAACTAACACCCCCCCCCCCCCCCCCCCAAACCTTTCAATTTTGGCATATCAATAAAAGTCCGGCTTTACAAGCTAGAGGGCATAAGGCAGTGACTTTAATAATCAATTCAGACTTTTATACACATTTCTTTCTAAGAAATCAAACATCTTCATACAGAGGGTAGTTCAGTCAGTGCAGTTTTAATAATAATTTAATAATTAATACAACAGCTGTAGAAGACATCACCTAACCTGCTTGTGTGACATGTAAACAGTCAAACCTTTGCCTGATCCCATATCTACCTTTGTATTTTTCAAAAGCCTGCTACAGCTACCTCGCTTCATGACGAGAGAAGAAGCTGAATGTGAGTGAGAGTCAGAGCAACAGACTAAATTTTAGTCAGATTAAAGACTGAACCGTCACTGGTCATTTAAATGACTTTAATAGAGTTCTGAATTAAATTTACAGGGAAAATAACTTTAAATAACTTTTTTTTTCCTTTTTAAAAAGTGTCATTTTGTAAAGGGCTAACAGTGTGATGACTCTACAGTACAATAAGGTGCCAACTAGGATTGAAAGCAATGATCCTGTCTCACTGACAGCTCAAGTGTCACAATACACCAATCATTAAACTATACAAAAAGCAAACATGTTAATTAATGTGTTATTTTTTTCCATTCCAGTTCACTAAAACAGAACTCTACAACACAGCATGAATACTGTTTCAAAAAACATACTGCCATCCAGAGGCTGTTTTTCAACCTGCAGGATGTCTGCTAGCAGAAAACCTTCATGTGATATTATTTTTGTAAATCCTGTCTATATTTTTTTTTTAAGCGTACACATCCTCAGCTGTAACATAGTTGTCTTGTAACTTACAGCATTCCCCAACATTTATCAAGTTACATTAAAATACAGCTACATAAAACACAAAATTTCTTGTAATTAACAAAAAATGAAAACATTAAAATCTTGTTTTTTAAAATTACTTTCTCCATGTGAAATATTCCTTTAGTGATGTTACATTTTTCTAGACTAGTGGAACTTTGTTTTCATTTCCAGCACAACAGAATAACAAAGGAAGAAGGAAGATCATAAGAGCTGGGTGAGCCGGATGGTTGGATTACAATGAAGATGTCGTCACATAGTTCAACGTTCCAGTAAACATTATTAGCTGTAAAAAAAAAAGACTGATTTGTCTCAGTGTTTTTGTATCAGGCGCAACATTATATGTAAAGAGACACGTATAAAGCACTCATATCAAGTACAGTAGCAAACAGACACGCAATGTTTACATCTTTAGGAGTTGTTTTGTCTCCTCTCCAAAAGACTTACCAGAAATGTGCAATACAGTATTTACATGTCTAAATTTTTTTTTTTTCCTCCAACACATGCTGAACTCGTCACTGAAACTTCGCCGTTCTTTCAATAAACGCACAACACCGAGGAGCTATGGCTGAAAGTCACGTAGTGCCATATCTTTTACAATCACAATAAACTGTTTTATGAATTTAGACAGAAAAATGCGTTTGTTTTTTTAAACTTTTCTCCTGATTGCCGTAATAGTTTTACGTCAGTAAACAATGAAACTTCACTCTAAGGTAAACAGTTGTGGTGGAAGGGTAATCAGGCTAATTCATAATTTTCCCCCTACAAGTATAAATGTTTTAAAGTGAGGCTGTTACTCTTGCAGACATATGCCACATGAAGGCCTCCATGAGTACATTTTGAATTATTTGGCCTTTAACCAAAAATATTTTCAACATTAAAATGAGCTCAGCAACAACGTCAGCGACAGACTGAAAATCAACCACAGACGACGATCATGTCACGTTAATTTGACTTGAATAAGTCCACTGCTCGATTCCTCATGATGACTATTAATTAACAAAGTACTGATGACATTTCACCGCATGACAGAATAAAAACACTGTTACAACACTACATACTCTGTCGCCTTCTCAGCTGGTTAAACTGTTAAAATGCTACAGATTTCAGCATTACCCAGGTCTCTCCCACACACTGGATTATCTCTACCTTTTTTGCTTGCATCTAATAAACCATTAGATTTTAGCACTTACACTCATAATGGCGACCAAGGTGGATGAATGTGAATGGATGTGACTGCCCGTGCACAGAACAAGGCACAGTCAATAATGTCAGCTGCTACATGTTTTTACAATTATGCACCGAATATGAATTTAAATACAATATTTTACATGATGTCAGTCGTTAGTGCTGATGTTGCACAGCTGCCTCTGAGTGTTGCAATGACTGAATCTAATTTAATTCCAAGTGTACCACTAACAATGAATCGCCACTAAAGGATCACCTCATGCTCATCTTGAAGTTTCATAATGGGAGTTCCCAAACCAAAGGGTGATGTCACAGCAGCTATGTCCATCTTTTATGCTGTGTTATGCTCACAAAATTGTTAAAATATGTTTTTTTCCTTTTTAAATTTTCACATATTGGCCATTATCAATGCCAAATGGTAATTTGCTGATATATCGGCCTGCAGACAAATCAGTCAGGCTCTAATACAGTAAAGTTTAAAGGGTGCACTTTGACACTTTGCAATTAATTAACATAAATAAATATGCTAATTTTGCATGTCCTACATCCCTAAAATCTTTCTATGGGGTTAATTTTTTAACAGAAACTTTATCAACTGGTCCTGGAGAAGATCACGTTATATATTTATATTAAGTTACATTTTCATCCCCATCTTTGGTCTGTGATCAGGATCAGTTAGTTTAGACAGAGCGGATAACAAAACTGGCCGTTCAGTCAGAGCTTCAGAAACATTTTTATAACAGCTTTGTGACTTTAAAGGCAGCTACACTGATTCCTAGTGTTTTAATCTCCACACTCTGCTCCTACAGCAAGCCATTGGACATGTTACTGTTCTGCCAGCGCAGACAGGTGGTCTTGGAATGCTTGTATAGGTGTGACGACTGGCTGAAGCGTTTTCCACACTTCAGACACGCGTAGGGTTTCTCTCCCGTGTGGACACGGATGTGTTTCTTGCAGTCAGTCAGGGTGAGGAAGGTTTTGCAGCAGATTTTGCAGGCGTATTTTCGTGCCCCTTCAACCACTAGGACATTGTGCTCTGAGAGAGCCTTTTTGCACTTGGACAGAACGTCTGCTGAGGCCCGGGTGAGCTGAGGGGGGAGGGAGGTGGGCCTGTTGCCACTCATCTCATACCCCCCGTTCTCATTGAGGAGCAGGGGACCCGCTAGACTTGAGGAAGAAGAGGCAGCATCCTGAAGAATCCCCCCGACTGCCTCTTCTCCTCCCATGCCAGTGGTCATTTTTGGAGCAATGCGTCTGTAGCCTGGATAACTCAGACCTGTGCCGCTGGCTCCTCCTGTCTCTCTTGAGGGCCGTCCCAGTGAATGAAGCCCCAAACTTGAGCGCTGGAATTCTAAATCAAAAGGATCCACTCCTCCACGTCCTCCTCTTGAATTTCCCCCATTTCCTCTGGGGCTTCCTAAACCATCATGCAGGGGGCGGAGGAACAGAGAATCGGCTTGCAGATTATCTCCAAAACTGCTTCTACTCTCACCACTGAGTGGACCTGATTGCAAAAGAGAGGAAGAAGCAGAGCTCGAAGTCCCAGCAGCTTCCTGCCTCAGCAGAAAGCGATGTGCTACTGCATCCCCAGTTGTTGTGTTCGGAAGGTCGTCCTCTCCGGCAACCATCCCCGAGCTGCCAGTCGCAAAATCCTTTTGGCTGAGGAAGCTGGAAATGCTGAAACCAGGTTTGCCACTCAGTCCATTATTACACCCAAAACCTCCGTTCGCACCTCCTCCTCCTATACTGCCCTTGAGGATGAGCTGAGAGCTGGGCTGGAGAAGAGAGTCGGAGCTGGGCTGGGGTTCAGAAGTGAAGCTGCGGTCGCTGCTTTCTGGGCTCAGCTCCACCTTCTCTTCGTCCTCCTGGCACCCAGGCTCGGGGCGATCACTGCCTTCGGCCTGCGATGTGACGTCGCTAATTTCATCAGCTGGCTCGGGCGAACTTAGCGGCTCACGTTTAACAACCACCTAAGAAAAGCAAGAAAAGGAAAGAAATGTTTCATCTAAGGCCAAGGGAGATAAGACCTCAAATTTTAATGTAAGAATTAATATTCACAACACTGGCTAAAGGTCTCACAGTTGGACAGAATTTTATTGTGGAAAGACTTCTCACAGAAACCTCAGAGCCAACTCCCAAATGGGTAAAACCAGATGCTCTAAAATAATCTCTTGAACAAGCCTGCTTTGCCTTACTAAGACGTTTTATTTTTTCTAGCATGTCCTTTCGAAATAAAGAATTAACATCCAACCATTTCCCCATTCTTCTGTCACAGTGCGTTGCTACTTTGTTGACCTGTGTCGTCTTAGCAGCTGTAACAGTAATTTGCAGGTTCAGGGTGGATTAAGCCATGGTGATAAATTCCTCTACAGGGAGTGCAGAATTATTAGGCAAGTTGTATTTTTGAGGAATAATTTTATTATTGAACAACAACCATGTTCTCAATGAACCCAAAAAACTCATTAATATCAAAGCTGAATGTTTTTGGAAGTAGTTTTTAGTTTTAGCTATTTTAGGGGGATATCTGTGTGTGCAGGTGACTATTACTGTGCATAATTATTAGGCAACTTAACAAAAAACAAATATATACCCATTTCAATTATTTATTTTTACCAGTGAAACCAATATAACATCTCCACATTCACAAATATACATTTCTGACATTCAAAAACAAAACAAAAACAAATCAGCGACCAATATAGCCACCTTTCTTTGCAAGGACACTCAAAAGCCTGCCATCCATGGATTCTGTCAGTGTTTTGATCTGTCCACCATCAACATTGCGTGCAGCAGCAACCACAGCCTCCCAGACACTGTTCAGAGAGGTGTACTGTTTTCCCTCCTTGTAAATCTCTCATTTGATGATGGACCACAGGTTCTCAATGGGGTTCAGATCAGGTGAACAAGGAGGCCATGTCATTAGTTCTTCTTCTTTTATACCCTTTCTTGCCAGCCACGCTGTGGAGTACTTGGACGCGTGTGATGGAGCATTGTCCTGCATGAAAATCATGTTTTTCTTGAAGGATGCAGACTTCTTCCTGTACCACTGCTTGAAGAAGGTGTCTTCCAGAAACTGGCAGTAGGACTGGGAGTTGAGCTTGACTCCATCCTCAACCCGAAAAGGCCCCACAAGCTCATCTTTGATGATACCAGCCCAAACCAGTACTCCACCTCCACCTTGCTGGCGTCTGAGTCAGACTGGAGCTCTCTGCCCTTTACCAATCCAGCCACGGGCCCATCCATCTGGCCCATCAAGACTCACTCTCATTTCATCAGTCCATAAAACCTTAGAAAAACCAGTCTTGAGATATTTCTTGGCCCAGTCTTGACGTTTCAGCTTGTGTCTTGTTCAGTGGTGGTCGTCTTTCAGCCTTTCTTACCTTGGCCATGTCTCTGAGTATTGCACACCTTGTGCTTTTGGGCACTCCAGTGATGTTGCAGCTCTGAAATATGGCCAAACTGGTGGCAAGTGGCATCTTGGCAGCTGCACGCTTGACTTTTCTCAGTTCATGGGCAGTTATTTTGCGCCTTGGTTTTTCCACACGCTTCTTGCGACCCTGTTGACTATTTTGAATGAAACGCTTGATTGTTCGATGATCACGCTTCAGAAGCTTTGCAATTTTGAGACTGCTGCATCCCTCTGCAAGATATCTCACTATTTTTGACTTTTCTGAGCCTGTCAAGTCCTTCTTTTGACCCATTTTGCCAAAGGAAAGGACGTTGCCTAATAATTATGCACACCTGATTTAGGGTGTTGATGTCATTAGACCACACCCCTTCTCATTACAGAGTTGCACATTACCTAATATGCTTAATTGGTAGTAGGCTTTCGAGCCTATACAGCTTGGAGTAAGACAACATGCATGAAGAGGATGATGTGGACAAAATACTCATTTGCCTAATAATTCTGCACTCCCTGTATATAAGTTGTAAAACAAATAAAACCTCTAAAGTTAATCATAAATATTTTTTTCTAACTCTAGCCTATAAATGGAAACATTTAGTGGAAAATTAACATGTTAACTTTTGCAAGAAATGGCTTCCTTGCCATTACTGCTGCTGCTGCAGAGGGGGGAGGGAGGGGGGGGGGGTCTATACTATACTGGACAGTCTTTTCAGGCTAAAGTAGGTACTCTGCAGTACTGTGGTACAGTTTACAGTAATGAAGTGCAGGATGGGTGTTCACGATCACTGTTAGGACTGGTTATGACAGCTGAAACTCGATGGCCGAGTTGTCCCACCTGTTATACCCCTTTGAAGTCTGCTTGAACTCTTCTGCCTGGGGTGTGTGTGTGTGTTTAGTTCATGGACTGTAATGTCAATTATCTGCACATTAGTTAACGAGACCACAAAAACACTGGTCAAATTTATGTCTCTTGGATCCAAGTCGATGAGAAAAATGTAATCAAGGCTTCAGGGTAACAGTCATTAGTTTGAATGTAAGTTGATGACATTCTTTACTACCCTTCACCTGCCAATCTCCACCTTTAGACATTACACCGCCCAAAGGTTGGAGAGTGGCCACGACAGCTCATGTAACATCTGCTAATATCTCGTAAATTGCAGCAAGCAAAACCCATAAAGAGCAGTGGACCTCAGAGTCAGCACAGGTCAGCTGTCACAGTCCGTCCGCAAGGAAATCAAATCCTCAGAACAGAAATTATGTGTGACTTATTTCTAAGTGAGTCATTTTCCCCAGCTGCACTGCTACACCCGATCTTATGACTTCCCTCTTCTGTCCAATCCCTTAACCCCTGGTTGCATTAATGACAATCAAACCAACGATTTCTGTTAAGTTTGTTTACTTCATACAGACAAGCCTGAGAGGTCTGGAGAGTTTTAACTATGAAAATATTCCTGCCCACTGAAGAGACAAACCTGTAGCTTTACCTTCTGCTCCTCTTCTTCGTTCTCCTCCTCCTCTGTTCCTGATTTTATTTTCACCCCTGCTCTGCTGTCCTGCTGATCCTGGTCATCCATGTCCTCTTCTTTGTTTACTCCTTGAATTCTCCCCAAGTTCTCCTCCTCGCAGCGTCCACTATCTGACTGACTCGGCATCTGAGGGTCATCTTGGGACGCAGCTGCTAACCCAGTGATTGGAGGGTCAAGTTTAGATTCGTCCCCCATCTTGTGGGAATCCGGGGAGAGAAGTGCTCCCTCCTCCCGCTCTGCGTTCACCCCTTCTTCTCCTAACAACCCGAGGTTAGGCGCCAAAGGACGCTGTCTCTGTCTGGGTCTCTCCTCTGAAATCCCCAGCGCCAGAGAGGGCTTCCGTTTGTGGAAGCGTCGGATTGGGAAGGAGGCCCTCTGGTCAACCACCCTACTGCCAACTACATTTCCCGCCCGGTCGTCTTCCATCCCACCCAAAGCAGAGCTCACCAAGCTGAGCCCCAGCTGCTGCAGTAAGAAGGAGCGCTGCAGCTTTGAAGTGGCAGCATTTGCTGCAAGGTTAGCATTAGCTGCTAACATCGGGTTCACTGCTAAATCAGCTACTTGCTGATGCTGCTGCTGTCTGTGCCTCTGCTGCTCCTGCTGTGGGTGGTGATGGGCAGCTCTGTCGGATGAGGGGGACATGGGCAGCGTGCGCGTCGTCAGGTAGTGTTTGCAAGCCTTGACCACATTGTTGAGGTGCAGATGCGAAGCTGCGAGGAGAACATCCATGACATTGCTCTCGCCGAGCATCAGTGTTGACGTGTACATCATGTCCACGAGAGCAGCGAAGGCCTCGGCCGTCACCACCTGCAGAACGCACACAGTGGTTTCAATCACCATTAGAATGACTAAAAACACTTTTTTCGCTTTTTTGACAGCATTTTCTTTCTAACCTCGCTGTCCAGCTGGATCATGTTCATGCTAGCATCTCCCTCTGCGACAGTGAACAGCGCTCTGAAGTGGGTGCTGCAGGCCGCCAGCACGGAGCGGTGGGCTTTAAAGTGTCGGCTGCCTACCACGATGACACAGTCGCAAAGCTGACCATGGACACGCTGATAGTTCAGCTGCTGGAAGATCTGCTCAAAATGGCCTGGGAAATCCATGGCCCTGCAGACAGAGGAGCAGAGGGTAGGTTAGTTATGCAGAACTACAGTCAGTTAGCAAAGATCAGGTGATCTACTGATGTCACTGCATCTGACCTATCAGCAGCGACCTGGAGCTTTTCAAGCTTCAGTGTTCTTCAACAAATTGGGAAATTCAGTTTACTGCCCCTACGTACTCTTACCCTTATCATCATAATGCCCAAACCAATAGTTCTAAGTTAATTGCTGTATTACAAGAAACAGACTGTATGTAGTTGCCAACTTGACATTATTGAGTAGCACACTGGTTGCAGCTTGCTTTTTTGACAATCCATTATGCATGAGAAAAAAAACAAAAATTAAATAAGATCAAGTTATCTTAATGGATAAAACAATTGGGGACAAAGTGATAAATCACAACATGTGTTACTACAACACTCATCACACTTCAAAATGTTAAAAAACGCTTATTTATCAAAGTAAGACAGGAGAGGATGGAGAGAGGTTAGATTTTAAAAGGTAAGGACTGCTCCGTGACATTTAACAGACTGGGAAGTTAAAGCTGAAACATAACATCCTCATTCATTTTAGACACTTTTGAACTAATACCAGATCTATACCTGATGTGTTGCTTATGTGAAGTGTATACTAACTTTTGCTATTCCAAGGTTGCATGAAAAGGCAGTGTATGGCAGGGTAATCCGGTTAATCTGTGGTACTGTGGGGATGTTTACAGTGCAGAACAGATGTGGCGTTTATGGTTACTGTAACAAGGAAACACGTAAATTTAAAGTTATGGAAAGGAGATTAATTCACTGAATTCTACCTTTATAGTGTGTAGGGGTGTCACAAATCTGCCCTGACAGCCAACAAGAGCAGAAACTCAGGTCAGCTGATCACAGCCCGAAAACAAAGAAAATTTCATTGTGCTTACAATAAAAATTACTTCCAAGTGATGCTGCACTACAAAACTAGAGATCTCACACCTACTCGAATCAAACTTGAACCCACGATTATGCTCATTTTTCTGCTTAGGTGTAGCTACATCAGCACATAGAGCGAGTTTGCATCTGAATTTGGGCTGACATAATGTTTGTACTCCCATAATATTATTTGATTTTTATATTATTAATGAAGTTAAGTTAGCTTTGCACAAAACAGCTGATAGAAATGTCCTCCAAATAGCTCATTTTCACTGCATTTCAGAGTCTGGATCCAGCACTTCAGTATTTTTTGAAACAAGTATGTTCACTTCTACTTGAGTGATGAAACTGTGCATTTTTGAGTACCTGTGGATGCAGTCTAGGATGTCTGAATGGTGATGGGGGTGAAGTTGGACCAGTTTTTGTATTTACTAGCGAACAGCCAGGATGCCGTGGTGCTGTCGTTTTATTTTGGTTACTGATTACTGTGCACCAAATGTTGCGTTTTCCACTGTCTTTGCCTTCTTGCTATAAAGTCATATATTGACGAACAGGTCTAACTTTATTGAACACCGTCGTCTTTACACACAGTTAACGTCACAACTGCAATGGAACACAATAGCATGGGATGCGACTGGGTAAAATGGCACAAAAGAAGCACTCTGCTGGTGCTGTAAGTCAGAGCAGAGAGCCAGCGGTACTTTAGGTTACCTTGAAAGATCCGGAAAATGCAGGTATCGAGAGGGAGAACAGGGCCCCGATCAGCCCAACAAATAGCCCGTTAGCTAAAGTAAAAGCAGCGGCATGCGGTCACCGAGACTGGACAAAATGTCCCCTCAAGCCGAGCTGTGGATAGCTAACATTTCCGCTGCTACCTCCCGCGTCCCCCTGCGGTCGACTTCCTGACGGTTTGACCCCGAAGCGGCTTGTTTGGTTTTGGCCGTGGGAACGTAAAGCTGGCCGCGATGCACGGTGACGCGGTGTCCGTTGATCTCCAGCGGCTGCCAGGCTGAGCACACAGCCACGGCGCCAGAATAACCGTTAGAATAATATTAATGCCTCCTATCTATTGGTGAGTGGTAGCGTCATGCTGTGTTGTGTTTTCTAATATTTCCCCCGGCCGACAGACGGTTTTTCCAACCAGACTCACGGGGCGGCGCTGTACCTCTTTTTCGCGTCCATGACCTCACCCGAGGTGAAAAGCTGCAGCTTTACAGTTTCACCACAAGGCGTCGCTGCTGCACCCCCACACATAGCCAGTTAGCCAAAGATTATAAACAGCATCGAGATGGTAAATGCTTTGGCATTTTCATTTTGTTAAAGCCCGTATAAATGATAATCCAATGAACAAAGACATAGCAGAAGGAACAGTGCAGGCAAAATAAAGAAAGGCACCAGGTAAAGTATCCACAACAAAACTGGAGAAATTAGAGCAGCGGCTTGGCGAAGCGAACACGGAAGTACAGAGGAGTAAACTCTTGCCCTGCATGAAAACTCATCATGACAACAGTCATGGCCGCCTCCTGCTCGTTTGTGTGCTGCGGAGAGGAGAAAGAAGCCGATAAAGCTGTCGTCGGTGAGTCGTCCTCATTTGTTTATTATGTAGAATTTTTCACGAGGATGATGATGATGACACATGACTCTGGGTTGGGCTTTGTAGAGTTTATATTTCTAAAGCATTTAGGTGCACACGTGGGCACTACTGTGTTGTTGTGTCCGAGGCTCTCACGTGTGTCACTCTACAATCACATCGGTCATTGAGGTTTGATCGCATTTGAGGTTTTGATTCCCGGTGTTTCTGTCTCAATCCCACAGTCCGCTTTTCCAACGGCAGCGTCCAAAATGAAGACAAGCTGGATTTCAGCATGTTTAAAAACACAGAGGAAAGTAACCCCAGGAAAAAGACCAGGCGGATACTGGTGAGGAAGATGAGGATCTATCGTGTGTCTGCACTCTCCGGGCTATGTTGCTATACTCTGTGTTCTTCCTGGTTTCTTTTATTTAGGTTGCAGAGTCAGACAGACTGTCCTATGTGGGGCAGAACTTTGGAGTGGGGTCAATGAAGTGCAATAATCTTTGCAAGTAGGTCTTTGCTGCACATTTTGGCATGTTATGGTCACCGAGGAGGAGATTGATAAGGAGGATGTTTGGCATCTTTTTAGATATTATGTGGGCGTGTTGAACAAGCAGACCATGACGATGGAGGTGCATGAAGCTCAGCTCTTCAACATGCAACCAGTTATACCAGGTAAGAGACCTATAACATATCTGTTGCTATTTCTAACTGCCCATAAAGACCAGAAGCTGTGGAAGGAATGCTTTGTGTGCCTTCTGAGAGTCACTTTTTCTGACTTTTGTCACCAGGAGAGACAACAGACAGTGCAAAACCCCAGGACACTACTCAGACCTACAGAGAAAAGGTGCATTTGCTGCTACTGTCTGTCCATTACAAGACATCTGTGCTTAATTATGTGTAATGTGAATATCTTGTTATTACCTTTTAATGTTTCCCTTTCAGGTTGACTTACTGATTGAGGCCTTTGGTACCAACAAGCAGAAGAGAGCTCTGAGCTCTCGCAGGCTGAATCAGGTGGGCAGTGAAACCCTTCAGCAAGCAGTGGCAAAGGCTGCCAACACTGTGATTGGCGAGAAGGGTCTGGAAGGTAAGCTGCACAGTGGATGCCTCTCCTAGGAGAAATCTGGAAGTTGAATGTTTCTCTCTCCAGGTTTTTTTTTCTTAACCTTCCCTCTCTGCACAGCTTTGCAGCAAGAAGTGGCTGACGCAGAGTCGCAAGGAGACCTGGCTCTGCACCTTCCCCCCTGCAATGCAAACGCAGACAAACGAGAGGACGTCTATCCATTTGATGAGCGTATCTTTTATTCCTGTGCTGGAGGAGGAATGTGTTTATGGAAATAGGAAGGCAAGGAATCCATTTGAATCCCAGATATCAAGCTGGGGTACTAGCGTATGCATGTGTTTGCAGGTTTTTATCTAGAGCCGTACCAGACTTTGTTCAGGTGACCCTTAACCGAATATGTGCAGTCTTGAGCCCAGTGGAGTTTGGTGCTTTGGAGCAGGGTGGTGCCAAAATGGCAGCACTCACCCCCGAAGAGCTGAAAAAGATGAAAGATGATGGAAGGTAGAGGCAACCAAACCTTCAGAGACATTTTATTAATGTGTTCTTGCACTTGAGGTTGATCTTGTGGTTTTTATCTTTAACCTAAAGGTGCCTGAGTATTGTGAAGCATCTAGAGAATCTGCCAACTGAAAGTGAAAACCGAGACAAAACGGCACGCTGTGCTTTCTACCTCTCTCTGCTCCTCAAACTGGCTCGGGAGAGGAATGTCACCCGCAAGTGTGAGTGAATTTTGTTAGTGTTATGATGTGGAAAGTGGCATACAAACTTTCACCATTAGAGGGTTGTAGTAATTCATGTTTGCATGTACAGTTGGGCAAGAGGAAGGCTGCCCTCGCGTCATCCAGGGCAAACTGTTTAAAACGTTCACTGTGGAGACCTTCAACAATGGCAGGTATGGTGGTTAAACACATGTAGCTAGTGAAGAAAAATGTATCTGGAATTTGATTTTGTTTCACTAAATTAATAATTTCATTAGTAATTCAAAAATTTACCAAATGCTAAACCGAGACAGGGAAGCTAAATAATATATACAGTTGTAAGAAGTTTATATACACGAATCATGAGCATGAATGTCATGGTAATTTTGGGCTTTTAATGACTTCTTTGAACTGTTCTTTTCTCAGCGTGGAATGATTGTACAGCATACACCTTTAATGATTTTAAAAACCAAGAATTAGGTGCACAAGTTTCAATTTATTTAGGATTTTCTCTAATCCACACGGGGTCAAATGTATAGATACTCACTTAAATAATTTAGTAAGTGTTGTTAAAGGTTCTACAATGTATTTTAACAAAGTTAAGACCTATTAGCTTCTCGATAGTGATCGTGATTGACTACATCTTTTAGTTTCTCTTTGCAGCATAAGAAGGGATTGTTCGATAGCACCAACTGGATTGAATAATGCAAAAGTCCAAGAAACTAATTGAAGATCTAAGGAGATCTGTAGTTTCTTGGAGACCCTCGAAAGAACTACAGATTCCAACATCATCAGTTTAAACAGCTGATTTGTCATCACTTTGCCAAAAATGTCACCCTCATATGAGAGAAGGTGAGCTAGGATAGTCAGGAACAACCCAGAAACCACCATGGCTGAAGCCTGCCATGAACTGCAAACTGCTGGAACACCAGCATTACTGTCCACAGTGAAGCACCTTTTTCATTGCCATGGACTGAGAGGGTGGCAACCAACAAAGAAGCCCCAAACACACATTAAAACTGGTTTTAGCATGAATAAAGCAGGCTAACATTAAGCCTCTGGAATTGCCTTTTAAAAAACAAAAACCCAACTCAACCCTGTTTAAATTTGTTCAGTGTGCTTTAAAGCCAGGTCTATGCCAGGAAACTAACAAATTTAAGTGAACTTTACCATTTCTACCAAAAAGAGTGGTCAAATATTCAGCCAGAATTATGCCAGAAGCTTCATGAGGGCTGCCAAAAATCTCATTAGTACAACTTGCTAAGGGACATTAACCAAATATTAGTGGGGATGTGTGTGTATATTTGAATCTGTATGCATACTTTTGACCTGTGTGGATTTCAGAAAATCCCAAATAAATTTAAACTTGTGCACCTAATTTTTGTTTAACTATAAGTTATTAAAGGTGCGTGCTTTACTATCATTTCACTCTGGAAAGCAGTTCAAATAAGTGTTTTTTGTTTTGTTTTTTGTTTTTTTAAAAATCACCAAATTATTTATGACAGACATTCATGGCCATGATGAGTTTATGTAAACATCTGACCACAAAAGTATAGTTGTTGCTGCACTGATTCTTTTCAAAAGACACACTTTCTTTACTTTTCTGTTTAGAATCCAGAACATGGTGTCGTCGTCAATGCGGGTCAAACTAGCAGCATACTGCTTAGCTCTGCTGCTGCATATGGGTAACATGACAGCTGACCTCACATTACTGCATCGTGACCTGGGAATCACTGAGGCAAGGTAAGCAGGGGAATAAAAAGGAAGCCTTTAAAAATCGTTTCTTACATTTCATACATTGTTTAAATAAAGAGTAAAATCATTAATGAAGTCAATAATGTGGACTTAACCACAGATACTACTATCCTCCTTCCTTACTCTGTAGTTTTTGCTTAAACTGTAAACTATTGTGATTCTTGTGCTCTCCTATAGGATGACTGAAGTCGCAAAGTCAATGAGACTGACCTTGGTGAAACCAGCCCGAGGCAAGGGTGATAACATTGAACTGCAAGATGACAGCAGACTGGCCGCCCTTGTTCTGCCTCTGATCAAATACGATCACTTCACTGAGAGACGGAAACGCAAAAAGATGCACTGAGGACGCGAAGGAGAACCGAGAACTGGACAGAAAGAAATGAATATCAAACAAATGGCTGCATTAAACAAGGCTTGTTTGTTAATGCTTTTGTAGACAAAGTGAACTTCAAGGCGTATGTGACACACTTACATTTAAAGATAGAAAAAAAAAAAAAGACTAAAGAGCTGTAAACAAATTCTAGATGACAGAACATCTAGCAGGAACGTATAGGCACGTTTGTAGACATCACATGTTGCACACTACATATCTTCCCCTTCTCTGAGTGTGTGGACAGGATATCTGGATAACTGCCTCTCTCTTCTGTCTGCTGGTCTTTTTTTTGCTTTTGATTTATTTTTTACAAATGCAGACAAATTAAATAAGCTGTTACAAAAGCTAAACTGTCGTCAGACAATAGTGGATGGTTGTGAGATTATATTTCAGCAAATGCGAACCCTCTTCTGAAACCGAAACCTACTCAAATGTGATTGGTTGGTCGAACTTAAGTGCAGGTGGACTACAAATGGAACTATAAAGCTTAGACTACCAACAGTTTTTTTTGCATAATCATATGCAGACATCTGTTTAGTTTTCTGTGCAGCATGTTGACAGGATCTGAAATAATGAGATGTCTCAAAAGCTGAAGTGCATTAAGTTTTAAAAACCATAGAGGACATTACGCAAGAAGAGACCCGCCAACAAACAGGACAGAAAGAGACAGAATCTTAATTTTGGCTTAATTGCATAAAAGCCCTCACGCTATGAATACACCTTCCCTCGCTACAGCATCCCTTAAATAGTCAACCAAGGCACAGCTTTACTTTGACCCACTGTAAAAGCCACCATTTCTGAAGCCTTTGACTCCTGCTAGGATTTAGAAATGTGCACTTCCTAACCAGCGAGTCCCTATAAGCAAAAATAAGACTACCAAACAAGTCTGCAGTAAATGAGCTAATGATAAACTAGGCAAAGCTCTAGTCTCAAACAGATTCCAAAGAAGTATGAATGTCTTGTACTCCAGCTTCGGTTTTCAATAGCCCACGTTTTATGAGTACAGTAGCATTTTAATCGTAGAAGTACAAAAGTCTAATTTCAGATTTTCAAAATCTTCTTCCACCTTAATAAAAATGATGGTGGATGGCTCCTTTAATGTTTCAGTTGCCGTCTCCAGCTACTTGGACAATTAACCGAACCCTTATTTTGACAGTCAGTGCCCCACGTGTATGGTTTACAGCAGTTAAGGTGCAACCCGATGCTGACCTCCTGACCCTGGCTATCATATTGGCTTGTAAGTTCTTGCCAGTATTCACAGGATGCTGCAAAACATGCTGCCGCTGTGGCAACCACTTTCCACAGTTGCGCTGATCCTGGTGGTCACGGAAATTCCAAGTCCAGAGGGATACTGGGATGAAGAGAGACCAGCAGGGGAGCTGGCCAGTGGGCGAGGAGGAGGGTTTTCCATAACCCAGGGGGGAACAGATGTACAGCTATGAAATGAAGAGAGAAAGGGTAAACAGCAATTGGGAGGTGCCCTTTAAGATTATTTTTCACCCCACCCCGATTTGTTTTTTTTTAAAACCATTTTCATCTTCAGCAGTTCCTGAGGGAAATAACCTTTAAGCTGCACACCATTTTTTATGTCACTAGCTAGCTGTCACTGACTGTTATACAATTCTGAGTAAACGGTGAATTTTTAGAGCTTTTTCTTCTCATAAAAACCTGCTTCATTCAAAAACGTTGCTATTAGAGTAAACTGTAGCAGTACATGTATGGGTCCAGCCCAGCAAAGCTAATAAATAGAGAGGGAATGTGATTAAGAAAAACAACCACTGCTCTCCACTGAGGTAATAAAACCAGTAAAAGAACTGCAGTGTGGTGGGACGCACTACCAACACGGTAAAGAACCAAGGACTAAAGCCTCTAAGGAGCCAAACCCCAAACACAGAACTCAAGTTAATAAGATGAGGCAGCAGCAACTGATTCAAGCGGTATCCTGATATTTAGATGGCCTGCCTTAGTACTTCTCCAAGTACACCATCTTCTAACCTCTGAGGTTGGGCTCTAGGTCTTGAACTGGGGGATCATTTCACATGTAAGGAAAATGTGATCACTACACCACGAAGCCACTGCTTTCCTACTAAAAGCAATGACCTCAAAAAGTTCTTTAAGTTAACCTGCAGATCTGAGTAATTTTTTACTCAGATCACTTACTATTTATTAGTAATTTATTAGACACTGCACAGACAGCAGAAGCGATAGAAAGTGACGACACTAATTCCACTGATGGTCTACTGCAGGGGTCTCCAACTCCAGGCCTCGAGGGCCGGTGTCCTGCAGGTTTTAGATGTGTCCTTGATCCAACACAGCTGATTCAAATGGCTAAATTACCTCCTCAGCTTGTGTTGAAGTTCTCCAGAGGCTGGTAATGAACTAATCATTTGATTCAGGTGTGTTGATCTAAAACCTGCAGGACACCGGCCCTTGAGGCCTGGAGTTGGAGACCCCTGGTCTACTGAATGTCTGCCAGTTTTTAATGGGCCTACTGATTACCTGTCATCATGCCTGAGAATGCTATTGTTCCGCAGCACACAGCTCTCATTGCCAGGATCCATATGTAGCAACGCTTTTCTGTTGTCACGGTGACCCTGGAACAAGATGTTGTCATGGACAACACCTTTAACTGGCCCTAGCACGGCAATCCCACAGCCTTGTGAGGGTTGGACACGATTGCGCATTACCTGAAGACAAAAAAAATTATTAAAAACTCAAATGTAATAAAGTTATGGTTAATATAAAAGTAAACAGCTACAATATGCAGGTCTAATAGTAGGTTTGGAGATCTTCAGTCCATCCCACCTTGATATCGGCAGTTCCACAGACCTGGATTCCACATCCACGGTTCCCAACAACATCATTCTCCACAATCTGCCCATTACCACTGAAACTGACACCATAGCCACTGTTTTCATAGATGCCATTACCACGAAGCTCCACTCTGCAGTCTTTCTCCACCGCAACACCACCTCGACCATTTTCCAGAATGCAGTTTGTAGCAAGTCGGGTCAGCTGACTGCTTTGCAGCACGGCAATGCCAAGGCCACGGTTACAGTTTATCAGGTTAGCGAAAACATTCAGGGCCTCAGTGCTCTTCACATACAGACCAACTGCTATAGGAAGGGACAAACAGATGGAGAAATGACAAACAGTCTTTCATTCTCCCGTTCTATCGGCATTTGATGAAACAGATCAATTTAGTACCTCCATTGTAGCTCATGCAGTTGCTCTCCACCAGGGCCACGCTAATAGAGCGGCGAGCAGAGTGGCGCTCATCTTCACTGTCCAGGTCACTGTCCCAGGCAAACAGTTCACCTTCTTCATTAAAGTTCTCCTGCCCTTCACGTCCCTCTCCTTCTACACCCCTCCTGTCTGCACCGCCTCCTTCTCCAGCGATTCCTTCCTGCCCAGGCCAGTTTCCCTCTCTGACCTCAATGTTCTCTGGGTCCTTCCTGCAGAACACTGCCAGCCCATACATACAGTTATGGATGATGTAGTTGCTTAGGAGCTGTGGGAGGCTGGATGACATAACCCACACACCGCAGCCTTTGTTACCTGAAGGAGTCAGAGAAAGAGGGAACTGAAACTGTTCTGAGTCAGGGGTGTTGAAAATGAGCTATTAAACACAATGAAGCCTCTAAGAGATAAATAATACATACAAAAAACCTGGTTTCCCTCAATAAGTCCACGTCCTCTCTCTCCCACCACAACACCATCTGAGTAGCCGTAACAAATGTAGTTGTTCCGTAAGATAGGGTCGCCTCCTCTGCGGATATCCACACCGCCCCATTGGTTCTCTCGAATTACATTCTCTGGAATTAAAATTAGTTATTATCTGTGTACATTAGTGGAGAAACACAAAGAAGCCATTTGTCAATTTGTGTGTTCATCTGGATAAGACAATGGAGCAGATCCACTGACACACCTGTTATCGTTCCTCTGCCGTTCTCATTTATAGCAATCCCTGCAGCCTGGCCCTGGAAGATGTGATTCCCACTGAGAAAGAAAGAAAAAAAAGGGGGGGATAAAAGTTCCCACGGAGCAAATGATGAATAGGAGGACAGAAAAGTGGTGTCAAAAGAAAAAAAAAAAGAAGCTAGCTCTGCTGTAGGCTTTCTACAAAAATCCAGATTTCTATCTTTTTAAACAATTCCAGTCTCAAGATAAACACGAACACAGTGAATAATATCCAAATTAATTGCTTGCAGACTCCAACCTACCTTACCACGGGATTTCCACTGAAGAGAATATATACCCCAGCTTCTTTGTTGTTGTAAATCTGATTGCTTCGAATTGAACCTTTTCCATTTCCAAGGACAACAACCCCAGAGCGCAAACCACTGTGTATTTTGTTGCACTGTGGATTAATAGTTGATAATGGATAAAAAGACTGAGGAAATTAGTTTCATCTGGAAAGCCTGAATAGATCATTTCTGGAAATCATAAATATTCATACTCTGGGTCTGTCTGTTTTATGCATCTTAAGCTCTTAAGTTGAGTAAGTTAGAAAAGTAATGAACAAAAATCTCCTCATCCATGATATCTGGGCATGCTGCTGAAAGGCTCTGGGACATGCTATCACAGGAAATTTTTTGTTTGCTTGCATCTTTAAAAAGTTGGAATCCAATCAGCAATTGTGTGGCATTTACCACAATGGTTGGGTTAGCCCCCTTTCGGATATCCAGCCCTGCCTCCCCGTTCGAGTGAATGTTGTTTTCTGCTATGAGGCCCTGAGCAGAGAGGCGCAGAAACACGCCTGACGCACGACATTCGCAGACCTCGTTTCTCAGCATTACGATCTGAAGCAGGAGAGATAGAAAAGGAAGGTGATCAAGTAGCAGCTTGAATAGGACACTGATGCTAAATTACTAATGATACGAGCTACTTTAACTTGATATGTTTCCCAAATACACACAATACACAATCGCAGATGCATGCCATTTGTATGAAGCAAAGTTACTAGGAACATTATTAACTGTGGAGTTTTGGATGCAGCGCACGGCGTAGTTCAGGCTACGAAAAACATTCTCCTCCAGTCGAGCTTGTCCATAATTGGACAAATGCACACCGCCCTTCCCGTCCCTGAAGAGGCATCGTCTGAGGATGCAGCCAAGTGTCGATGCTGCCAACATGTGAGCCTCCGGGTCTCTGTCTAATTCCTGCTGTAGGGTGAGAGGGTCAGGGATCATAGAAGGGGGATCTGGGGAAGAGGAAAGTGGAAGAGAGCCATCTGGCCGGGGGTTGAGCAAATGTGATAGGCCATGATGGTCACATGGGATTTTGTACTCCAGTGTAAACTGCTTTTTGGTGTTGTTGGCCCCCCACTCGTCTCTGTTCTCCTCTCCCTCACTGCGCTCACCATCACTCCAGCCATCTTCAATCACTGTCCTCTGACATACTGCATCTACCCCTGTTCTCCTCTTCCAGTCACCTATGGTTATGCTCTCCTTTTTAACATTAGCACCTGGAGGTTGATGTCCACCAGTGGAGGCAGCCGGATGTCCTTTGGGAGAACCATTATGCTCAGATAGGCCACATGATGAGAACGTCCTAGCCAGAGCTGCCAAATGTTTACAAGCCCAGTTCCTTTCTGAGACCGGGGGACCTTCCACAGTCACTGAAGCTGTGTCACTTCCTGAGAAGTCACAGCTGTCAAATAAACTCAGGACAACTCCCAGCAAGTGTGCAGAGCTGCCCTGGGAGAAGGAGCAAAATCGAGCCTGGCAGGTTCCTGGCCCGCGGATTTGCAGCTGAGCCCCCTCAAAGTTGCAGTTATCTAGTTGGACATGTCCCCAGGATGTCTAGAGGAGAGCAAGACAGAAAGAAACAAAGAAATATAATTAGATTCTATTTTCTCTTGTGTTTATAGGAGTGTATAGACTAGGCCAATCTGACTCTGAGACTCTTAGGAAACAAGCTGCACCTTGTAGACAACCGTGGAGAACCAGGGTGGCATGAACACCAGATTACACAGCCTGGCAGTAGGGCACTGCTGTTCCATACACACTAGGAGGGCCACCTCGCCCAGTCGGCCTAACCCAACCAGCTCCACCGGTACTTTCAGCGCTACCTCAGCCTGCTCCTCATACACCCCTGGATGGAGCACCACTCGGTCGTAAGGCCCCACCACCCCAAGGGCTCCGCGCAGGGTCTCAAACTCACATCCCGGCCCCACGTGCCAAACCCTGCGATCTTTCCGACGACGGAAGAAGAGAAGGCAGGCGGAGGACTGGAGCTCTGGACCATTTTGAGTCCAGGTGCGGGTGGCAAGGGCATGTTGTTTCAGGGCCTCTCTCCACGAAGGGGGCTCCAGATGAGGTTGACTAGGCCAGTTGGGATGTCGGCACTCAGGGCAGCCCAGGCAGAGCTGTCTCCAGCGGGTGTTATCCAGAGAGAGGATGAGCTCTCGCCAGGCACGGCACACCTGGCAGCAGCGGCCCAGGTCAGGGAGAGGGAGATAGGCTAAGATAACCCTCCACAGCTCCACGGGGAGGCTGCCCACCTCCATGGCAGCAGAGACGCCGGCTGGTTAGCACCGCGATGGGAGGGATACCTGGAGACAGACACACGTGCACACGCACGCGCATTTCAAAGCAACAGGAAGCGCAAACCGTTACACAACAATATTACCCAACAGGATATTCAACTGCGTTTCGTTTTTAATATTCGCACATCAACACCAAATGGCGCCACGACCAGCGTTAATTTTAGCCGAAAAACGAAATGCAGCGAAAACTAGATATGAATTATGTAATCTCACTGTTCATTTTGCGTAGCGGTAAACGATATCTCCACTAAGGGCCTGTAATATTGCCCTGAAAGTTTGCTACAGTTAAACGCGGTTAGCTAGCGGCGTAACTAACGCTAGCCCAAACGTCCTTACCTTTTACCAGTTTGCCATAGTCAACACATGTCGGCTCGACGTTTAGACAAGCCATCTATCCGGCGTTGCATGCCTGCGACACTGACTTTGTCCTCGCATCCTCCGGAGTTCACAGCTATCATAATTACTGCAGATGTACCATCGAAATAAATGGAGTTCAGACGATTGCTTACAGTTTACAGCAAGAAACCCAAGATCCCCATCTTCCGCTTCCCAAAAGTGGGCGTTTACTTCAGCTTCCCCTTGGGAAGCTGAAGTATAGGGAAGAACGTTAACTAGTTAGACCCCAAATTCAGAGCCGGGCCAAGGTTTTATGGTGCCTTAAGTGGAATTTAATTTGGTGCCCCCCCCCCCCCCCCCCCCCCGCTAATCCCACCTCAGCACCCCAATATTAACTATATATTATCAATTAAAAAAATCCTTTGTGCATTCTTCATTTACCAAAACTATTATCATTACTTTCTAGTGCACTGGAGAGAAATAACAACAACAACAAAAAAAAACCCAGCAACCTGACAGTGTATTTTTTTTTAAACATACTAACTGTTTTAATTGTTGTTGAAATGTGCAAAATGACAGAACAATCATAAGGAATTTAACATAGGCCTAAATATGATTATTTGTTATGCAACGATGCAAGTTTTAAAACAGAACAAATTAAACAGAAAGCTAGCAGTAGGTTACCAACCATAATGCCTGTGGTTTCCATTGCCTAAACTCAACACACCTTTAGCTAATTCTGTTACAGTATTGTCAGTGGGCCTCTTTAACAATAGGCCTATTCTGGCAGTCTGTGAGAAATATTGCTTTAGGTTTTATTATCAGTTATCAAAATAAATAGTGAAGCAAATGTGAGACTAAATGCGTTTTTCTTTCCTAAAACAGTAAAAGACAGCATTTATTAAGTTATCATTTGTTACCTAACCAGTTACATACTGGCTAATATATATAAAATTAGCAGTTATTGAGAAGAGGATGAAGAAATTTTCTTTTTTTTTTCTTTTTTCTTTGCGTTGTATACTGGTGTGAATGGCATATCATGTGACACGGGCATGATGTTTTACTTTGTTTGAGTCTGGAGTGTGGAGTTTTGGTCACTCTGAACTTGCATGGCTTCTCTGTTTATGAGATATTTGCACACTGAGCGGACAAAAACTGAACTGTTAACAAATAGGTTCTCTCTAATTAATGGATGTTTTTCTGGTAGCTTCTGGCTGCACAGAATGTGAGTAAAGGGTTAGCATGAGGATGAAAGGACTTAATACAGTAAGTACATTATTTATTTCCACTCAAAAGTAGAAAAACCTTTCATTTTTTCTTTCTGAATGTATAGGCAGTTTCTATTAATATAGGTTAATGAAAGTAAAGTTCTCTCTCTGTTGATGTAAGCCATTGTAGCTCATCCACCAGTCTCTTTCTCTCTCATGTGTTAGATGCTTTTTTTTATTTGATAAGTTACAGTTTGGACTGGTGTTTACATCACTGGATAGACTATCACAATACACAACCAAAATAACAGTGAAGCAGTCCATTGTCAATATCAAAATCCAGTGCCAATGCTATGGCAGAGAGGCCTGCAACTCTGCCACAAAAGCAGCACTTTCCTTCCCACAGCAGTGCTTTGTTGCTGATTAATGCACCATTCAAAATCCATTCTCTCCTAATTTAACAGTCCTTCACAGCTTATAGAATAAGTATTAGCATGGAAAAAACGGAAGTCCATTATATTCATGTAAGAGATCACATCCCGAAGAGGTGAGAGTCCAGTCTTGTCTGCACAATCACATGGCTTGCCCTACCTCATCTAGCCTGCAGATGTCACTGTTGAAACATTTTGATCAGAACCTCAACCACAAATAGACATTTTATTTAATAAATTATTCTGACATGTGGTAAATATTAATTTCAGTCAGTTACCCTGTTGACATTTAATATTGCTCTTGTCTTTAGAAAGATTACCACTTTTAATGCCCTTCCATCTGCCACCAATCTGTTACATCATTTACTGTCTTTCATTTCATAACTCTAAATCAATAATGTGGTTCTTATGTATACCCCAGAATCTCTTGCAAATCTCTTCACCTTTGTAAGCTATTAAATTCAGCTTCTTATCAGGATGATGGCTCCAGTCAAACTGTAAAGCATTCAGGACTCTGGGGCTTTTATTGTGAAAGATAAGGACATGAGCACATGGTAGCTTCATCGTGTTTCTCGGGTCTGCTTTGGCCCACTTATTAACCAATCAGCGTTCAGCCTATGCCAAACTATTCCTTGTTGGATTTCAAAAGAACGGCACGGGAGCACGCTTGTGTAAGCTGAATACCCGTCTCCATAGGCTCTACATACATATGGAAACGGACAAAACTGTGGTATCATAACATAAAACCTGAAAGAGAAAACATGACTTCACAGTGCACCTGCGGGGACCGGTTGCTATGACGACTAAAGCCACTGAGAGGAGTGTTAGGAAGGCAGACGTGAAGGTTTCAAAGAAAAGCTTATCAAGTGAAAAGTCGTATTAAAAAATAGTTTCAGCCTGAGTGGCAGCAACTTTCCTACTACAAAATATGAATTTTTCAGTTTTATTTATACAGCGCCAAATCACAACAACAGTTCCCTCAAGGCGCTTTATATTGTAACGTAGACCCTACAATAATACACATATTATTGTAGTATTGCGACCGTGGTTCAGGGGATTGGGAAGGTCATCTTGTAACTGGAAGGTTGCCGGTTTGATCCCTTCCTCTGTCTGTCTTGGTCGTTGTGTCCTTGAGCAAGACACTTCACCTACCACCTACTGGTGTTGGCCAGAGGGGCCGATGGCGTGATATGGCAGCCTTGCTTCTGCCAGTCTGCCCCAGGGTGTGGCTGCAACTTTAGCTTGCCTCCACCAGTGTGTGAATGTGAGAGTGAATGAATAGTGGAATTGTAAAGCGCTTTGAGGGTCTCGAAAAGCGCAATATAAATGTAATCCATTATTATTATATAGAGAAAAACCCAACAAGCATATGACTCCCTATGAGCAAGCACTTTGGTGACAGTGGGAAGGGAAAACTCTCTTTTAACAGGAAGAAACCTCCAGCAGAACCAGGCTCAGGAAGGGTCAGCAATCTGCTGCGACCGGTTGGGGTGAGAGAAGGAAGACAGGATAAAATACATGCTGTGGAAGAGAGACAGAGATTAATAACAAGTATGATTTAATGCAGAGATCTCTATTAACACATAGTGATTGAGAAAGATGACTGAAGAAGAAATGAATACATCATGGGAATTCCCCAGTTTTAAGCCTAATCTTAAAAGTAGAGCTAGTACTGCATCCAAACTGGAAGTCAAGTCAAGTCAAGTGGCTTTATTGTCATTTCAACCATGTGCAGAAGTAGAACAGAAGTACAATACGACAATACGACCACAATACAACCATGTGCAGTATGTACAACGTTCCTCCAAGACTGTGGTGCTACATATAACATGTAACAGACAATCAACACGGGGCTACATAGAGGGCAAGTGTGCAAAAATTGAAAAAAACAAAACAAGACAAAGACAGTGTAACACCAGAAAAAACAAAATGATACAGACACATGGCAGTGCAGACACAGAAAGTGTGACAATGCCAGTGGGTTGTGCAAAAGACTGAGCATTCTGCTAAAATTTGCTCCTCTGGGCTTCCTCACCAATATGTCATTCTGAGCATCAAACCGTGCGTTGTTCAGTGCATCTGTTAGCGAGGCGTCGCCATCAACCCCAGGTGTCTTCTTCTTGTAGTTGCTGATGGCCTTGATGCCCTGCTACATGCAACTGTCTAGGAAGTGGCCATGGATTCTTCTGCCGTGTACTTGCTTTGCTGCACTGATGTCTTGAGACAGTTTGGCCCTTGCTGTTCCCAGGGCAAACAAACAAAGGAACCACAAAGCTGTCAGTAAACCATTTTATGCCTTACCAAGCCAGGTGTATCCAGAAATCTTGGGAAAAGGTCCAGGACAGAAGAAGCTGTGGCTGGATCTTGAATCACTTTTTGCCTATGTTGAAATGTCACCTTCATTTTCTCTTTGACAGTTTCATGTCAGTTGAGTGCCTCATCACTGACATAGCTTCCTTGCAGTCATCACCTGACAACTGTCTCGCATTTGAACACAAGTTGTGAAGAATTTTGGGGCTGTCTTGAAAAGCTGACCTTGGTTTCTGCATCTGCAAAACAAATTTCCCACGTGTGGGACTAATAAAGGTTATCTTATCTTATCTTATCTTATCTTATCTTATCTTATCTTATCTTATCTTCAGTAGAGTTGCGCTGCACAGTTTTCAATCTCCATGCCAGGTAACCAGAACCACTTTGGTGATCATAGAAATGTTCCTATCGAATTATGAGCAAGAGAGATTTGTTCCGTATTGATTACCTGTTACCCTACACTGTTTGTAGCAAGTTTTGGATACTGAAGAAAACTCCTTCCTGACTGTTGGGATTGTTCAGTAATACATGTCAAAAAGCCAGATATGGCAAATGCATTAGAGGTCTATTTAAATCAATTGTTACAGAATGACATATTTTTTGTACATTTATTTATTTTGGGTCCATTATGTTATAAATGAGCAAAGGACTGAAATCATTTTTTCTCACTGTTTACATTTCTACTGTTTAAGTGACTGGTATTCATACGGTGTTAAATTAATGTGTGATGAGTAACCTGTGCATTGTGCATATGGTGGGTTTCAGCAGTTGCTGTAAGAAACAGTATTACTGGCTTGGACAAGATATGTAATGGTGACTTATAGCTAAGGTGACTTAAGTATACATGTTAAGTGATGTTTAAAAAGTAACAGTAATTACTGTGCTTTAAAGTTGTAACAGTAAGCTGAGATTAATATTCATTTGCTGCTCAACTACCAAATCAAATTTAAGCTGCTGCATTAACGTTTACATTAAGGCTAAGTATACAAATTAAAAAAAAAAACCCTCCAACAATGGCAGAGTTTGAGACTAATCCAGAAATCAGTGAAAAGGGTGATGTGGAACAATTTTCTGCAGATGAGCAACTACAAGCAGTTGAAGGCACAGCTGATGATGTTTCTACTATCACAAAGAGCACGACAGAGCCAACGAGTCCGTACGTTGACGGAAAAGGGCAAAGAACTGTACGATAAGCACATAGGCTACATTCACACTGCAGGCAAAAGCGCATCAAATCTGACTTTTTTGAACCTATGCGACCCATATCCTATCATGGTATGACAGTGTGAACAGCACAAATCCGATATTTTCAAATCCAATCTGGGTCACTTTTGTATGTGGTACTGAATCCGATACATATCTGATGTTTTAGAAAGCGACTGCTGTTTGAACGGTCATGTCGCACTAAATCCGTCTTTTACGTCACTGACACAAGTTAGATGCCAATTATCAGCGCCGGAGAAGTGCACGAGAAGACATTGTGAATGCTTCTTGGCCATCCAGTGAAAATGTTGGGAAGACAGCGTTGGAGAAACGTGGACCTTTTATTTGTACTGTATAATCTCCTGTCATGGTCCGCGGCCCGGCGTCCGAGGTGCTGATGGGACTCCCGTGGGCGTGGCTGCTAACTCCACACCTGCATCCCATCCCAGGCGATCACCAGGTGGACTATTTAATCCTGCCCAGCCTGCTGCTCCACGCCAGTCCGTAGTCGTCCTTCAGCGGTAACGCCTGCGGGAAAGCCCTTATGCAAACCTATCCGTGTGAACTAACACTAACTCTGCCCTGTGTACTCAGATCACAGCTCGGCGTGTTTAAGCCACCAGCCTGTCCACCTGCCCGTCTGGAATTTGGATCCCGATCAGCCCCAGCCGCCTCGACCTTTCTGGAGCTTCTCCCCACGGACCCTCACCCCTCCCTCCGGTTCCCTCGGCCCCGCTATCATCGTAAGACGCGTACTCTACCTCCCCTCGTATGCTGCCGTTTTCCCCGCACCCCAATAATCCTTTTTCCTTTTTCTGTTTCAGCCTCCCATGGTCCCGCTCTCGGCGTTCCAGCGCGACTCGCCTCCCGGTCCCTCGGTTTCTCTGGTTCCGTGCGTTTTTTCCCTTCTACCCTCCCGGGACACCCTCAGTTATAATAAAGTTTATTTTTTGTTCTCTCGTACCACTGTGTGTGTGTTCTGCTCCTGGGTCCAGCTTGTGCGTGGAACTTCGGTTCATGACAATCTCCTCTCTAAAACAGCAATTAGGATCATTATTAGGCCATATGTAAATAAAAAAATAACTTTATAACTTAAAGAAAAATTGGGAAACGTAAAGTCAGAAATAAGTCTTTATAGTAAGGGCCATCAGTCAAACAGTACTGTTTTGGTCTGGGTCTAAACAGAGCGCATTGTGTGTGATGTCTTCTTTTGCGCATGTGGGCCGCTTTGAGGGTTCATACTAGAGCGCGTTTGCTGTCACATTTTATTTGTGGTGTGAACAAGCAGACAAAAAATCGGAATTGAGCATTAAGACCTGCAGTGTCAACGTTGTCATTAAGGATGCCAAAGGAGCTATAGATGGTCAGTGCTCAAAGGATCTGCTACAAGAACATGTTTCCAAGGTTCTGAGTGCTTCTAAGGTTGTGAATGGTTGAGTTGAGACGTATTGAATTTCCAGATAATGACACAAGATGGAGGATGGATATGTGTGAAGCCATAACAAAGACAATTGTTGAATCTGTAAGAAAGTGCCCAAGCCCAAGTAGAGTGGAGGTTCAAAGAGATGAAGAACATTGGAAGGATACTGAGTCTTTACCTAAGTCAGTAGCCTCAGATGTGGAAAGTAGGGATGAACAATGGAAGGAGACTGAGTCTATGCCTAAGTTAGCCTCAGACAGGATGAGTGTCAAGTCACACCACACTAACCTCTCTTCTCATTCAAGGGTTTCCTCCAGACACTCCAGCAGGCTCTCAGCTAAAAGACAAGATGCAGCTGCTGAAGTTACAGCAAATGAGGCTGCTCTGCAAGTTCTGCTTGAACAAGATATCCATATGAAGAAAACTGAAAGACAAGAAGCAGAAATAGCACAAAGACAAAAGGCTCTAGAAGTAGAACGACTTGTTACTGTAAAAAAGCTGATTGCAGCAAAGGCTCGACAGCAGGTGTATGAATAAAGTGAATGTTCAGATGAAGAAATATACAACCTACTTCACCACAGATCTGAGAAGAAAAATGAAGTCAAGTCTGAAAAAATGACCAGCATATCAAACGGTGTTTCTCGCCACCGCAACGAAAGGTGAACACAGAAGATCTGGTTAAAGCATTTGCAGTGTCTCTTAATGCAAGTCGTCTTCTGGTACCAGAGCCAACAATATTCAGTGGCAATCCTATCAGATATAATGATTGGAAAATTTCCTTTCAGACTCTGATCGACAGGAAAAATATACCAGTTGAAGAGAAGACTTATTACCTGAGAAAATATGTAAGTGGACGTGCAAGTAAGGCAATAGAAGGCTACTTCCCACTTGGCACAGAGGCTGCATACTATGCAGCATGGGCAGTTCTCAAAGAGAGGTATGGGAATCCCTTCCTCGTAGCCAAGGCCTTCAGATACAAACTTGGCACATGGCCTAAGATAAGCTCTAAAGGCAGTATGGAACTTCAAGCATTTGCTGACTTCCTTTGCTGCTGCAAGACAGCCATGTTGCAAATGAAGGGGTTTGAAGTGCCTGTAATCCTATAACATCTCTCTTTGCTCTCAAGCCAAGTGAAATTGAAGGGGAACAGAAGCAATGTAGCAAAGGTGCTAGCAATTAACTCAAATGAAAGAACTGTTAGTGCTAGTTGTGTGTACTGTGAAAGGTCGGGTCACAGCCTACTTAAGTGTAGAAGGTTCAAAAGTGAGAGCATTCTAGAAACTAAAGTTTGCTCAAGACAAAAAGTTATGTTTTGGCTATCTGAAATCTGGTCATTGCTCCAAGGATTGTGAAAGCAGAGAAACCTGTGACACATGTAATAAAAGGCATCCAACATGTCTTCATGACAATCGTACTAAGGAAGAGAGAACAAGGAGAAATCAAAGCAAGAACAGTGACAGGACAAGACAAATGAACTCAGACGTCTCACAAGACGACAGTGTCACACCAACAACAAGTGAAGCAACTTCTAACAGAGTCACACAGAATGTTGACAACACTCACACATCTTCCATTATTCCAGTATGGGTTTCAACCAAAGGTGAGCCAGAGCATGAAATTCTTGTGTACGTGTAACAGTGTTTATGTGGTATTATTCCACTTGCCACAAATATCAGTGTAATGGGGAAACAGCGCCCCCCCTTTTGGTGTGGCTGGTTAGGTGAGGCTGGCTGCAGTAATCGCTGCCAGTCTGCCGTAGCCATACGAGAGTGTGCTGTGCGGAGTGGTGTATGGCGAGCCTGTGCACTCATAATACACCGTTGTTTCCATTCAGGAAATAAAGTGGCAACGATCGATCAGAGACTCCTTGTCTTTTTAAAAACACTACACAACGCAGAGTCGAGGAGTCTGTTTGGGCCGAACTGTTGCAGCGGGATGAAGCAGAAACCGGTTACACTGGTGCCGTGACCCCAGCTCCTGCTATCCTGCGACCGCAACGGGGGCCGTCTACTTCCTGGAAGGTGGAAAAGTCGCGGGAGACTGGCTTTTCTTAGTCCCGCCATTTTCTGCGTTCTTTAGAGACATCGGGACGGGGCTCTGTGCTTTCTTTGTTTTGGAGAGTTACAAAAAAAAAAAGAAAAAAAAAAGGGAGGGACACATTGCTGAGCCATGGCAGATTTTCCCAGTTTTGGCAGGGGAAGGGGGGCAGTTGGTTTTACCCCTCTGCATTCATATGGCAGAGGCAGATCAAGGTTGCTGACAGCCCCAGTTTCCTCCACACCTAAGCCTGTCCTTGCTGAGTTAAATGAAAACCCTATTGTTGGGAACTGTGATGATCTACAAAATACTAGATCAGAAACCAGTCCCACAAAAGAGAACCTTTATGCAGAGATTGCAACGCAAATTGGGTTTTCTATTGGGGAAAGCATTGCCTCTTGTCTTGAATCTCGGTTGGGCTCTGGAGTGGGAAACAGTGTTGTTGGGTCTGCCAATGTGTTATCTGAACCCTCACTATTGAATGTGATTGTAAAGTCTGATGTTAAAGAACCTGTGTGTTTTAGAGGGGATGGCTGTGATACATGCAGTGTTCAGGAATGGGAGGAAATGATGATGACTTTTTTTAAGAGAAGAGGGGTACCAGTTGCTGAACAAGCTGATGATGTGCTAAGTAAACTGCTGGGGAGGGCACGAGAAATAGTCAAGGTGGGCATACGTAGTAAGCCATCGGTGTGTCTTGAGAGGGGCCCAGAGCCCATTTTTGAGATCTTAAAGCAGCACTTCAGTGACACTGCCTGTTCAAGCATGCCTTTAGCTGATTTTTATGCAACACTACCCAACTCAGGTGAAACACCGTTTGATTACTGGCTCAGGTTGAACAGAGCCATGGAGGTGACTGAAGACTGTCTGAAGAGACAAAATAAGTCCTTTGCATATCTGACAAAAGAGCTGACTGCTATGTTTATCCGCCACTGTCCAGACTCAGAACTGTCTCTTATTTTCAAGTGCAAGCCCCTGCAGCAGTGGACGGTTGCTGATGTGCACGAGAAATTGCTGGAGCATGGCAAGGACCGGAAGTGCACCCCTCAGTTTAGTGCAGTCAGTGCCTTTGTCATGGTCCCGGGCCATGTGGGCCCAGTATTCTCAGTTTTTGTATGTTTTGTATTTCATTCCCTAGTCATGCCTTGGTTCCTAGGATTATTTAGTTATGATGATCCTTATTTGATTACCTCCTGTGTGCCCCTGTGTATCTGTGAGCCCTCGTCTCTCCTTGTGTTTTATTCTGTTTTCCCCAGCCCGTTATGTCTGTGTTCTCCCCGTGCTCTCTCTCCTCCTGTTTGAACCTCTGTACTTCCTGTTTTACTTTGGGACTCCCGCACCTGTATACGTCATGTTATGTTCACCCCGCCCTGTCTCGTTATGATTATCAGTGTCACCTGTGTTCCCCATGTGCTCCCACTTCCCTCGTTAACCCTCGGTGTATTTATGTCTGCGTCTCCCTCAGTTCTGTGTCGCGTTCTCCCTCATGCTGCGTGGATTTCCCTGTGTCTCTCTCCAAGTGTTAGTTTATTGTTCCCAGTTTAAGTTTTGTATTTCCTGTGATCTGCCTTCCAGCATTAAAGCTGTGATTTTGAGTTTATCCCCTGAGTCCGTGAGTTTGCATTTTGGGTCCTCATCCTGCCTGCCACACAGCAAGCCATGACAGCCTTGAGTTTTCAGCAACAGGAGGTGAGTCCTAATGTGCAGCAGGCGACAGGCAACAGTAAGTGTATTACACCATCACCAACCTCTACCTCAGCATCACTTACCGACCTTCATGCAAAACCACCTACTGATCGTCTTGATCATGTGATAGCCCTGTTAGAGAAAGTCCTGGAGGGACAGCTTCGACAAGCAAAGCTGCCTGCTAAAGATGATGTAAGGGTTCCCCGGAACCAAACACACAAAATTGTGCCTTGCGTGATTTGTGTTGACACTGAACATTCTACATATCACCACTGTAGAGCCCATCAGCTATGTTTCATCTGCCATGCTGGCGACCACACACGGGCTCAATGCCCCAGGGCCGTGTCTTTCAGAGTGAGGGGGCCTGAATCAGCCACCCAGCAGCTGGGAAACTAGATGGCCTACATGTGGAGGGGGCAAGTGTTAGGCCTGAAATCGCCCCCAAAGAGGATGATTTTGATGATTTAGAATCTGTATTACACACTGTTTGTGAGGAGCGCCAGCTAGGCCGGAGACCCATTCTTCAGAACACACACAGACTAAAACAGCATGATGAGCTGTTCTATGAAAATGTGACCCTGGGTGGCAAAGTGTCTGTTAAAGCCATGCTTGACAGTGGCTCTATGGCCTGCACCCTCAGCACCAATATGATGCCCCAACTATTACATCATGCAGTGCTGCAGACCCCCACCTTGCAACCCACGGATGTCGTCCTGATTGGCTGTGGTGGTTCGAGGACAGTTCCATCAGGTGTGTGTGACATTACAGTGGAGATATATGGCTGTAAAGTTGTTGTGCCAATGTTGGTGATTGCAGGGCAGAGTGAGGACCTCATTTTGGGCAGTAACCTAATGAGGTATCTGGGTAATCACCTGAGGGAAGAGGGACATTTAGGAGAGGAATGCAGCAAGACTCTGAGTGCGGAAGAACAGCTTAATAAAAATCTGCTGAGTTCAATGTCAGGAGTGGTGGCCCCAGGGCATGTTGGTGATAAGATCAGAACTGTCAAGCTAAAGAGAGCTGTAACATTAGAGCCTTTGACAGAACACCTTGTTTGGGGCAGGCTGCAGCTAATGAATAATGGGGAAGTGGGCAGTGCTGTCGTTGTAGAGCCCACCGGGTCAAAGTCTGGACCGAGGTCAGTTATGGTTGGGAGAACTGTAGCGCATCTAAACAGTGATGGGTGGCTCCCTGTGAAAGTGCTGAACCCCTTTGACAAGCCGATAACACTGAAACGGAACATGAAGTTGGCTGACGTGTCCCCCTGTACAGCAGTGGAGAACTTCAGCCCCACTGGCTCCTACTTGCAACAGAACATGCAACGGTCTACTGGCTCAGCTTGGTGCCATGATGAGCAGAGTCTAGTCACTGATGTTTCCACTTTGCCAGATGTTTCACCCTCACAGGAGGTGACAAGTGGTTGTAGCCCCCTACATGCAGTGCTGCAAAATCTGGGGCTGTCTGATATCGACATTGATTCATGTGCAGTTTCGCCGGCTGGCAAAGAAAAACTGGTTGGCCTCATAGCCCAGTTTGAGTCTATCTTCTTGAGAGACAAGCTGGATTGTGGCAAGGCTGCCTACATCGAATTCGAGTTGTGGACGACAAGCCATTCCGGTTGCCATGCCGACGTGTGCCGCCGACTCATTATGAAAAACTAAGACAGGCTTTGAATGACATGGAGGAACAGGAAATAATTCGGAAGTCTTGCAGTGAGTTTGCATCACCCCTGGTCTTAGTTTGGAACTAGTCCGGTGAGTTGAGAATCTGTAACGACTTTCGCTGGCTTAATGCTAGAACTGTCAAAGATGTTCACCCACTCCCGCATCCGACTGACGCACTGGCTGCTTTGGGAGGGAACGGATTGTTCTCCACAATGGACTTGACTTCGGGTTATTATAATGTGGAGGTGCATGAGGAGGACCGTAAGTACACGGCATTTACGTCTCCATTTGGGTTGTACGAATATAATCGTATGCCACAAGGACTGTGCAACAGTCCGGCCACCTTCATGAGGATGATGCTAGGCATTTTTGGGGATCAGAACTTCCTCAGTGTGCTGTGTTATCTTGACGATGTTCTGGTTTTTGCCCCGACAGAAGAATTGGCACTGGAGCGCTTGCATATGGTGTTCCAGAGACTCCAGGTTCACAACCTTAAGTTGGCTCCAAAGAAGTGCCATTTTCTGAGACAGTCTGTGAAATTCCTGGGGCACATTGTAAATGCTGATGGGATACAGTCAGACCCTGACAAAATAGCATCCATTACATCCCTTGCAGAGGCAGACCTTATGGAAGAGGGTTCGAGTGTCCCATCCCAACAGAAGGTCCGCTCATTTTTGGGGATGGTAATGTTCTACCAACAATTTATTGAGAACTGCTCATCCATCGCAAAACCTCTGTTTCGGCTGACATCTGGGGATAAAGTCCCTTGTGGTTCACGGCGAAAGCACCGGCTGGTGCGTACAAAGCTGTGTGAGGAGGACTGGACGGATGAATGCAGGGCAGCTTTCAATGAGCTGAAGCAGGCCTTGTTGGATCGAGTGCTCCTGGCCCATCCTAATTTTGAGGAGCCCTTTTTGCTCTCTGTTGATGCCTCCAGCAGTGGCCTTGGTGCCGTGTTGTTGCCTTTGCCAGTAAGACACTCAATCATGCACAGTCCAAGTACCCAGCGCATAGGCTGGAGTTCTTTGCATTGAAGTGGGCGGTGTGCGACAAGTTCCATCACTGGTTGAGGGGTCATCAGTTTACCGTATGGACGGATAATAACCCTCTCACTTACATGCTTTCTAAGCCAAGACTGGATGCATGTGAGCAGAGGTGGATCGCAAAGCTAGCGCCTTTCAAGTTTGACATAAAGTACATTCCTGGTCCTAAAAATGTGGTTGCTGACGCGCTGAGCAGGGAGCCCTTCGTGCACCCCAGGGCCTCACACCGTTTGATAAGAGTTCCATATAAGGAACTTCTGGCAGAAGCAGAGGCAGTCGCCACTGGTGGGGTTCAGGAGGCCTTCAGATGGACTGTTCACTCAGCTGATAAGGCCTCAAGCAATGACCAGCCTGTTGTTTCGCAGTGCACGGCTGTTGCACAGACAGGAATGCTGATATCTTCTGAGGTGGGAGCTGTCTTCCAGGCCCATAGTGAACATGAGTCCAGGGTGTGGCCACATGCTCTCCTTCTGCCCCAATGCTCTCAGACTGTGCTTACGCCAAACCAGTCTGACTCTGAACCCTTCTTGCGTGATGACCTAGTGGGACACCAGCGGCGTGATGATGTGCTGTGCAGAGTGATCTCCTATGTGGAAAGGGGACGGAGACCCTCGAGGAGGGAGCGGGCAAGTGAACCGGTTGATACGAAGAGATTTCTAAGGGCTTGGGACAAGTTAACTGTGAGGGATGGTGTGCTGTATCGAGTCTCCAAGAAGCCCGTCTCAAAGACAAAGATTTATCTGTATGTTGTTCTGCCAACCTTGCGGCTCGCTGTACTGAAAGGCGTCCATGATGAAGCCGGTCACCAGGGACAACAACGAACACTTTATCTGGCCAGGCATAGATTCTACTGGCCTGGTATGGCCAAACATGTGTCAGAGTATGTACGGTGCTGCAGAAGGTGTGTTGTTAGCAAGTCGCCTGAGCGAGAGCACCTTTGGAGAATATCAGAACATCAGAGCCTCTTGAACTGGTCTGCATAGATTTTTGGTCTGCAGAGGATTCGGCGAACAAATCACTGAATGTGCTTGTGGTCACAGACCACTTTACTAAGATGGCTCAGGCCTTTCTATGCCCCAATCAGTCTGCTAAGGCGGTAGCACACCAACTCTGGCATAACTACTTCTGCATCTACGGCTTTCCGAAACGCCTTCACTCGGATCAAGGAGCTAATTTTGAGAGTGTGCTCATTGCCGAGCTATTGAATGTGGCAGGTGTCCAGAAGTCTCACACGACCCCATACCATCCGATGGGAAACGGCTCCTGCGAGAGGATGAACCGTACCTTGGGCAACATGATTCGTGCATTACCCCCAAGAGCCAAGCAAAGGTGGCCTGAGGCACTGAAAGCTCTCACATTCGCCTATAACTGCACAGTCCATGAGACAACTGGCTATGCGCCATTTCTGCTGATGTTTGGCAGAGTGCCAAGACTGCCGATTGATGTGATCTTTGGCTCTGTTATTGAGCACCAAGACCTCATGAACTATGATCGATATGTCCAGACATTGAGGAGGGACCTCAAAGAGGCCATGGATTTGGCGCAGGAGGTGGCACGCAAAAATTTGAAGCATCACACGGACCTCTACAACCGGAAAGTGCGGGGAGCCCCAGTAGCGATTGGTGATCACGTCCTTTTGGCCAACAAAAAGGGACGTGGCAAAAGAAAACTTGCTGATCGCTGGGAGAGTGTTGTCTATACAGTTTTTGACAAAAATGATGAGAGTCACACCTTTAAGCTGATGGATGATTCCACAGGGGAAGTGAAAGTTGTGCATCGCAACCTGATAATGCCAGTGAACTTCCTCCCTCTCAGTGGTGTTTCAGTTCAGGATGATGGAGATGAGCTTTCTGAGTCTGGCTCGCTGATGGTTGGATGCGACGGAGAAGCTGTCTGCAACTCATCAGTGGGCACGGCTGAATACAGGACGAGAGCTTGGGTGTCTGACTTACCGTCTGCAGTGTCCAGCGACTCGCTGATGACAGAGGTTACTCAACCAGAAGGCAGCATGGTGGATCGAGAGCTTGCCTGTACCAGTGTCCCCCTTGTTGACACTAAGGAGCAGGTAGATGCCACCTCTGGTGGTCAACATTCTGACCTGCTTATGTCTGTGGCCCCAGTTGCAGCCTCCTCTGTTTCGGAGTTGGCAGCCATTACTGACAGTGACCAGGACAATGAAGCTACGATTGAGGGTCATGTCTCAACCACAGTTGTTCCACCCAACGCAGACCCGATTGATGTTAGCAGGATGGTGGGGACCCGTGCTAGATCGAGAGTGGGACGGTTACTTAAGCCTGTTTCCAGGTTGATTGAAATGATGCATCAGAGACCTGTTAAAGTTTAAATATTGTTGATAACTGTGAGTTGATTCTATTGTTGTTGAAGTGGGACTTTGATCTTTAGAATTGAAACTGATTATTTGTCGTTGATTTTTCTGTGTCGGAGTGGCGTACAGTTATGATGTGATGAAATATGTAACTGGCATATTTTGTTCTTTTTTGGAAGGGGTCTGGCCAACTTCTTCTTCTACTTCCTTTGGGGATAGTCCTCTGACTGAATTTTCTTTGTGACTGTACGACCTGGTATTACTGAACAGATTTATCACATGCTGATAGCTGTGGATTAGCTATTGGATTTTTTTCTTTTATCTTGTTCTTTTTTTTTGAGGATTATTGGGTTTTTGTCCTCTGTTTGTGTTATGGTGACTGTGGTGTACCTGATTTTTTTTTTTAAGGGTGTTTTTTGTTTGTTTGTGGTGTTTGTTTATTTGAGTGTGCAAGTGGAATTCAGCAGGGGGGGAATGTAACAGTGTTTATGTGGTATTATTCCACTTGCCACAAATATCAGTGTAATGGGGAAACAGCGCCCCCCTCTCGGTGTGGCTGGTTAGGTGAGGCTGGCTGCAGTAATCGCTGCCAGTCTGCCGTAGCCATACGAGAGGTGAGTTGTATTGTTCCGCACACGATATAGCTAAGTAGTACAGACACATAAACATGTTTGATTAGCTGACGAGCACCGAGTGTAATAAGTGCTTAGTGGACACATGTCCAACACCAGTTTTATGTACTTTTCATTTGTTTATTAATGTGTGAAACTGTATGCTAAAGCGGAATGCTAATGAGATGTTCTGCCGTAGTGTGCTGTGCGGAGTGGTGTATGGCGAGCCTGTGCACTGATAATACACCGTTGTTTCCATTCAGGTACATCATTTGTTGTTGCTGTTATTTTATTGTATATTAGAAATTGTAATATTGCTGCAGTAATCACTGCCAGTCTGCCGTAGCCATACGAGAGTGTGCTGTGCGGAGTGGTGTATGGCGAGCCTGTGCACTGATAATACACCGTTGTTTCAATTCAGGAAATAAAGTGGCAACGAACGATCAGAGACTCCTTGTCTTTTTAAAAACACTACACAACGCAGAGTCGAGGAGTCTGTTTGGGCCGAACTGTTGCAGCGGGATGAAGCAGAAACCGGTTACATACGCACTCCTTGATACACAGAGCGATACAACCTTTATTCTTGAAGAAACTGCACAAGCTCTGCATATCAAAGGTGAATCGACTCAGCTAAAGTTCACTACCATGTCTTCAAGAAACACAGTTGTGTCCTGTTGCAAGCTCTCAGGTCTACAAGTCAGAGGGTGCTACTCAAGACCATTTCCCTACCAGTAACATATGCCAGAGATTGTATACCTGCAAACCGAGATCACATTCAGACATGGCCTCATCTCAAATGCATTGCAAGTGAGATCGCTCCACTTCAAAGCTGTGATGTTGGTCTGCTGATTGGGTAAAACTGCCCCCAAGCACTTGTTTCTTGTGAGGTTGTGTCTGGAAAGGAAAATCAGCCGTTCGCACAAAGAACTGATCTGGGATGGAGTATTGTGGGTTATGGAAATCCATGTCTCGATTATGGACATGCCTTCGAAGTAAGTCACCAAGTCATTGTGAAGGAAGTGGTGCCTGACATTCAGCCCTCTTCAAACCTCACCAACAAGGTTCACTATGTCTACATAACTCAAATAAAGGAAATGATCTCTTCCACAGAGGTCCTAAAGATGTTGGAGTCTGACTTTGTTGAGAAACAGCAGAAGATACAAAGGTCTCTCAAGAAGATCTCAAATTTTTAACAAAGATAAGACTGCCATCAGGCACAAGGAGGATGGTCATTTTGAGATGCCACTCCCATTCAAGAGTGAAAGGCCTAACCTGCTGAACAACAAGGCATGTGCTATTCATCGTCTCAAATGTTTAGAAAAAAGGCTCAAGAAGAACAAGTAGTACTACATGGACTATAAGAAATTCATGGATGAGATCCTAGCCCATGGAGATGCTGAAAAGGTCCCAGAGCAACACATTGTCAAGACACCAGAGCCCTATTTCAGGAAGCCGGTTTAGAAAACTCAGAGTGAAAAACGATACTCGGGGTTAAGTAACCCCGAACTGTCCAACTCAGAATATTCGGTTTCAGAAAGGCTGATAACAATTAGTTCAGTCAACGTGGAGTTGCTTTAACCCCAAGTTAAGCGCGCGCACGAGGATACATAAAGCCCTGATTAGTGGAGCACAGATTAAGCGAGTCACCATGGAGACGGAGGGAAAGAAGGCGCGGTCAATGTATTTTACAGCGCTTGAGGCCGAAATTCTGATGGCAGCATATGCCGATAACATGCAAATTCCGCAGAAAAAAAGTAACACAGCCTCAGCTGCAAAAGAAAGGGAGGATGCATGGCAAAACATAGCCGACAGAGTCAATGCGTGAGTGTTAATTTAAACATTGATCTAGGGATTTCCACCCATTTAACACGTTATTTTATTATATTTTATTTTATTTTGTATTTTATACATTTTATTTTGTGACGTGATGTGAGCGCAGGTGCAACCCAACAGGCCCCAAACATTCCTGGCAGCAAGTAAAAATGAAATATAAAAATATAGTCCAAACAGGTAAGGTGTAATTGTATTATGAGCCATAGTGCTTGGTCTGTTTGTCCGATGTAAATCAATTGCAGTTAGAGGCTACATTAATTTCCCCTCTGTAAGCACTTATTGAAATTATCTGAGCACATTACAAGTACATATTTGCTTACTCTGTATGCTCAAATGTGACCCGTTATAGCCAACAGAAAAAAAAGCGGAGGCCCGAAAAACAGGTGGGGGTCCTCCACCACCACCACTCACAGAGGCTGAGCAGTTGGCTTCCACATTTGTGATAATGTTGGCAGCATCACATATGATCTTCACAGTGCAGAGAACACAAATTAGCATCCATTACTATAATGAAATAATTTGTTAGTTTGAAATGCTACAGGGAACTATGTACCTGTGCATTAATGCTGTGGAAAGACTTCCTGTTCACATAGTCTCCTTCATTTACTGAAGGAGCAATGATTGGAATGTGAGTGCCATCTATACAGCCAATCACGCCTGGGAACCGTGAGAATAAATGTAAAATTTAAGTAGTAGTTCAAGCATCACCACATCATGAATTAAGTTTCGTTCATCCTGATACCTGCAATTTTGTGGAATCCCTCTTTGATAAATCTTGTGGGTCTATGACCGGGGAACACCACAAACGAGTACAGGAGACGTTTCAGTGCAACTGTAACATTCCTGACTGCCCGACAGACGGTAGCCTTGGAAACGTGCTCAGCATCACCAATATTATACAGAAAGCTCCCGTTTGCAAAAAACCGAAGTACAATACAAATAATATGTACAGAACTGAGAGAATGTCCGTGATGTGTCACATGAGCAATATTAGGCCTGAGGATTTTATTCAAATAAATTATAGATTGTGCTGAAAAACGGTAACGTTCACACAGGAGATCATCAGGAAATGATAAAATGTCCGAACGCGCTCTAATCACTCTCTCCCGGCGGAGAGCTCTGCGGAGAATTTGGGCTTCAACATCTACTGGCTCTTCAAGGAAGGAGCACGCCATGTCTGACACTTCCTACAGTCAGGTTTCTGACAAAGAGGCGGAGAAAGTCAGGGTTAGTTGAAGTAAACCTGCTAGGGGGCAGGTTAGCTTCACGGAGTGTGTCGTCATAGTAACTCACTCAGAATTAATCTAAACTCGCTTTGTGAAACCGAAAACCCAGAGTTTTCATTAACTCAGGGTATACTTACTCAGAGTTTGCACTAAACCGGCTTCCTGAAATAGGGCCCAGCTTAGTACATCCCACACCATGGTGTGTATCATCCACAAAAACCTGGAAAGATTCGTATCGTCTTTGATGCCTCTGCCAAGTTCCAAGGCACTTCACTAAATGACCATCTCCTGACTGGTCCAGAGCTAACAAACACCTTGCTCGGAGTCTTGTGTCGCTTCCAAAGAGGCCCAGGGAACTTTCATGTGTGATATCGTTCTACCAATTCCATGTGCATGCTTGTGACCACGATTACCTATGGTTCTGGTGGTGGTAGACCAGTGACCTTGAAACTCCATTCACTGTCTACGGGATGAAGGTACACTTATTTGGAGCAGCATCTTCTCCAGGTTTTGCCAACTATGGCCTCAAGCATCTTGCAGTTGAAGGAGAAGGAAGTTTTGATGAAGAAACCATCATGTTCATCAAGACCAACTTCTTCATTGAACTCTGACTAGCAAGTGTTGACACTGAAGATCAGGCAATACAGCTTGTTAATGAAGCACGCAAACTCTGCAGCACGGGGAATGTTTGTGTAAACAAGATCCAGCGCATTTTCCCCCTTCATCGCAAATATCATTTTGATGTAGATCCACGTGTCCCATGGAAGCTGGTTCCATAAAAAATGGGCTGGAAAACCGAAGGCTCTGCCAACCATTCTACTTTTAAATACTGTGGGAACAACAAGTAAGCCTGCAGTTCAGAGGCGAGCTGCTCTAATGGGGTGATATGGTACTATAAGGTCAGTAAGATAAGATGGAGCCTGATTATTCCAGAAATTGTATGTGAGGATTTTGAATTCAATTCTGGATTTAACAGGGAGCCAATGAAATGAAGTCAATATAGGAGTTTTTTTTGGATCAACTGAAGACTTTAAATATGAGGTGAATTTACCTAAATTGACTATGTGCACGTTAGCATATGCTACTTCCGGTGCGGAAACTCCTGTGGGGAGCTTTGTTTCCGGTGTCCTATTCGCGCCCTGTTTACGGTCCAAAACAAGTTAAGCAAATGAATGAATTAAGCGGCGATTTACATTTCTATAGATGTCTTGGGCATTTACACAATATATCTGTAAATGATGTTCATCGACTTGTCGATATTTTTTCCCCGCGCCTCAGGGCAAAAGAGAAAATGGATTCAAATGTTATATTTCTCAGCTGTCCCTCGTTTATCGCGGGTGTTATGTTTTAAAAATAACCAGCGATAGGTGAAATCAAGTAGCCAATTTTATTTTTTGACGGTGCAAAACGTTTCGTGGGCATCGTGGACATACAGTACTGCACTTCAGAGTCACACTGCTAGCGATCGATGCAGCGATTCTGTACTGTACAGGAGAGACGGCACGGATGAGATCGTCTGCAGCGATCAGGACGCAGGACACAATGTGACGTAAGAAAAAATAAGCATGCAAACTTGCACTAAAAAATCTGCGAAACAGCGAGGTGAAAGGTGAACCGCGTTATTAGCGAGGGACCACTGTAATTTTTAAGGTAAGTCACAACATACCCTTCGTACATACTAATGTATAGAAACCGTTACCAGCAATCACTCATTTTTGTGTGGCTTTTTTCACGGTTTGTTAACATGCTGTGTAGGTGTGTACTTGACTAGCTGATCTCGACATAATGGGGGAAACATCTGGTTTGACTATTCTTGTCCTGTAGTTTGAATGCTGAACATTTTCCTGTTTAAATCATAAGACCAGTCACTATACAGAGATGTGCTTCTGAATGTGGACGATGTGTCTTCTGCATGCAGTAATGCAGTACTGCTTGTGTTGAGTGATGTAAACAACTGATCGATCTAAACTCTTTAAACGTCAAAATTGATCATTAGATTTTTTATGACGCAACAGTGGTGAGTGTTCCCACCTTCTCCTCTTTGTAACTTAACGCGATCTTTCCGTTTTCGAGTTTTGGACATGATTTTGGAGTATATCTTCGCAGTAGCGATTGACCGCAAAGTAAAGCTACTGGAAATGTACAACCCCACACCCGGTCTCAAACCAGGATGTTAGCATTTTCTCGAGCACAGGGTCAATTTCCAGAGAAAGAGATCTGGAGGGTGCAAAAATTGTTTGTCACTGTTTAACTGGAAGACGTTATTAGTCATCCAATGTTATTATTTTCAAGACAAACCACAGGGAATTACAAAAAAGACTTGTCATCTACAGTATCAAAAGCAGTACTGAGGTCCAACAGAATCAAGTCTTCATAACTTCCTGAAACTATTTTAAATGACAGATCATTGGTCACATTCAACAAAGCTGTTTTAGGGGCATCAATGCCTCTGAAGTCTGACTAAAATAGTAATTATCATGGTCCTGAGTCTGATGACTCAGTGTTTTGTTTTTCTTTATATTATTCTATGTTCTTGTTTATTCTGTTATATCTTTTGTTAAGGTTTGCCATTTGTTAGGGTTTTGATCTATGCCTGCCTGCTCCCACTTCTCTGTGTTCCCTCTGTCTGTCCATGGTGTCACACTGTCTGCTTGTAAATCTATCTGGTAAGTTCAGTGTCTTGTCTGGTTCTCTGTGTCTGTGAGTTTCCTGTTTTATTCTGAAGGTCTCTGTCTCATGTGAGTGTGTCCAGTTTACGTTTCCCCTGTCTCGTCAGCTCTGATTTCTCCCAGGTGTGTTCCCCTCTTGTCTCTCGTCCCTTGATTACTGCTGTGTGTATTTAAGCCCTGTGTGTTCTCCTGCCTGTTGCCGGTTCATCTGTGTTATTTCCCTGCATCATCCTATGTTGGTTTCCTGATTCTCCCTGCGTCTCCATTTCAGGTCTGCTTGTGTTAGTTTTTCCAGTTTAGTTAATCTTAGGTTCAGCACTTGCCACCTCCTTTGCTGTTTGTTCTATCACCGTCACAATAAAGCTCACTCTCATCAAAGTCAGTGCTTGCATCTTGGGTGCTACTTCCAACCTCCCCTCATCTGCCACTGCGGATGTGACAGTAATAGTATCTCATTTGAGTTCATGAAAGCAGCAGTAGTGACATGACAACTTTTTCCATTATTTTTCACATGTGTGGTAATTTAGAGATAGGATGGTGTGGGTTTTTATTTATTTTGTTTAAAGGCTGACCTTCTTCAGATACTCGATTGAAACTAGCATCTACACTATCCCGTATGATATGAGAAGACCCAGCATCACAGGGGCAAAAGGGGATTTTCTTGCACAATGTCCCTCAGCTCAGACGAAAATACCTTACAGAACCAGTTGAAGGTGAGTCAGTGCAACACCCAAGGAAGAGAGGCTGTGACCGTTAATCTTATCTTTTCAATTTTATCTATGAAACAAAACCAATAGATGCTTCAGTGACTGTAAATATAAGAGGTTTGACTGAATTGATAATGCTTGACGATATCTTAGATCTGTGAGAATGTGCACTGATGCATCAGCACATTTAATGGAGGTTGCAATGGGATTTTGCCAAAATCTTTCCAAATGCAGTGAGAGGTAATTATGTGTTTGGATATTACACAGAGCAAATAGCGAGCAAAATAAGCTCACAACAGGAGAAGGCAGCAACCTCAATATAAATATTAACTGGGAACCTACAGTGGCTTGCAAAAGTATTCGGGCCCCTTGAACTTTTCCACATGTTGTCACATTACAGCCACAAACATGAATCAATTTTATTGGAATTCCACGTGAAAGACCAATACAAAGTGGTGTACACGAGAGAAGTGGAACGAAAATCATACATGATTCCAAACATTTTTTTAATAAATGTGTGCGTAAATATTCAGCCCCCTGAGTCAATACTTTGTAGAACCACCTTTTGCTGCAATTACAGCTGCCAGTCTTTTAGGGTATGTCTCTACCAGCTTTGCACATCTACAGACTGAAATCCTTTCCCATTCTTCTTTGCAAAACAGCTCCAGCTCAGTCAGATTAGATGGACAGCGTTTGTGAACAGCAGTTGTCAGATCTTGCCACAGATTCTCGATTGGATTTAGATCTGGACTTTGACTGGGCCATTCTAACACATGGATGTGTTTTGTTTTAAACCATTCCATTGTTGCCCTGGCTTTATGTTTAGGGTCGTTGTCCTGCTGGAAGGTGAACCTCCGCCCCAGTCTCAAGTCTTTTGCAGACTCCAACAGGTTTTCTTCCAAGATTGCCCTGTATTTGGCTCCATCCATCTTCCCATCAACTCTCACCAGCTTCCCTGTCCCTGCTGAAGAGAAGTCCCCCCAGAGCATGATGCTGCCACCACCATATTTGACAGAGTGTGTTCAGAGTGATGTGCAGTGTTAGTTTTCCGCCACATATAGTGTTTTGCATTTTGGCCAAAAAGTTCCATTTTGGTCTCATCTGACCAGAGCACCTTCTTCCACACGTTTGCTGTGTCCCCCACATGGCTTGTGGCAAACTGTAAATGGGACTTCTTATGGTTTTCTGTTAACAATGACTTTCTTCTTGCCACTCTTCCATAAAGGCCAACTTTGTGCAGCGCATGACTAATAGTTGTCCTATGGACAGATTCCCCCACCTGAGCTGTAGATCTCTGCAGTTTCTGCCACTTTGTATCGGTCTTTCACGTGGAATTCCAATAAGATTGATTCATGTTTGTGGCTGTAATGTGACAAAATTTAGGAAAGTTCAAGTGAGCTGAATACTTTTGCAAGCCACTGTATATGATAGAATAAGGTCAAGAGTATACATGAGTAGCCTCACTTATGTTGGAAGGAATCAAAGCAGTCCATTACATAACAGAACTTGTTGACAATGGGTCTACTAGGGCAAAAAAGTTTAAAGCACTGAAACTTTACCACTTATATACAGAAAATATGTACTCCATCCATCCATCCATCCATCCATCCATCCATCCATCCATCCATCCATCCATCCATCCATCTTCATCCGCTTTATCCGAGGCCGGGTCGCGGGGGCAGCAGCCTAAGCAAAGAGGCCCAGACCTCCCTCTCCCCAGCCACCTCCTCCAGCTTATCCGGGGGAATACCAAGGCGTTCCCAGGCCAGCCGAGAGATATAATCTCTCCAGCGTGTCCTGGGTCTGCCCCGGGGCCTCCTCCCGGTGGGACATGCCTGGAACACCTCACCCAGGAGGCGCCCAGGGGGCATCCTTGTCAGATGCCCGAACCACCTCAGCTGGCTCCTTTCGATGTGGAGCAGCAGCTGTTCTACTCTGAGCCCCTCCCGGATGGCCGAACTTCTCACCCTATCTCTAAGGGAGAGGCCAGCCACCCTTTGGAGGAAGCTCATTTCTGCCGCTTGTATCCGCGATCTCGTTCTTTCGGTCACTACCCACAGCTCATGGCCATAGGTGAGGGTAGGGATGTAGATCGACCGGTAAATTGAGAGCTTCGCTTTTACACTCAGCTCCCTCTTCACCACGACGGACCGGTGCAGCGTCCGCATCACTGCAGCTGCAGCCCCAATCTGTCTGTCGATCTCCGGCTCCCTTCTCCCATCACTCGCGAACAAGACCCCGAGATACTTGAACTCCTCCACTTGTGGCAGGAACTCATCCCCAACCCGGAGTGGGCACTCCACCCTTTTCCGGCTGAGAACCATGGCCTCAGATTTGGAGGTGCTGATCCTCATTCCCGCTGCTTCACACTCGGCTGCGAACCGTTCCAGTGCGAGTTGGAGGCCCTCACCCGATGAAGCCAACAGAACCACATCATCCGCAAAAATCAGAGATGAGATTCTGAGGCCACCAAAGCGAAAGCCCTCCGCCACTTGGCTGCGCCTAGAAATCCTGTCCATAAAAATTATGAACAGAACCGGAGACAAAGGGCAGCCCTGGCGGAGCCCATCACCCACCGGGAACGAGTCCGACTTATTGCCGGCAATGCGAACCAAGCTCTTGCAACGGTTGTATAGGGATCGAATGGCCCGTAGCAATGGGCCAGACACCCCATACTCCCGCAACACCTCCCACAGGACACCCCGAGGGACACGGTCGAATGCCTTCTCCAAGTCCACAAAACACATGTAGACTGGTTGGGCAAACTCCCATGCACCCTCAGGTATCCTTGAGAGGATAAAGAGCTGGTCCAGTGTTCCGCGACCAGGACGAAAACCACATTGTTCCTCCTGTATCCGAGGTTCGACTAGCGGACGAACTCTCCTTTTCAGCACCCTGGCATAGACTTTCCCAGGGAGGCTGTGGAGTGTGATCCCCCTGTAGTTGGAACACACCCTCCGGTCCCCCTTCTTAAAGATGGGGACCACCACCCCGGTCTGCCAGTCCACAGGTACTGCCCCTGATCTCCACGCAACATTGCAGAGGCGTGTCAACCAGGACAGCCCTACAACGTCCAGAGCCTTCAGGAACTCGGGGCGGACTTCATCAACACCAGGGGCTCTGCCACCAAGGAGTTGTTTAACTGCCTCAGTGACCTCACCCCCGGAAATTGGCGGGTCATTCCCCTCATCCCCAGACTCTGCTTCCTCCTCGGAAGACGTGTCAGTGGGATTAAGGAGGTCCTTGAAGTATTCCATCCACTGCCTGACAATTTTCTCAGTCGACATCAGCAGCGCTCCGCCAGCACTATACACAGTGCAGGTAGAGCACTGCTTTCCCCTTCTGAGACGCCTGACGGTTTGCCAGAATCTCTTCGAGGCAGTCCGAAAGTCTTTTTCCATGGCCTCTCCGAACTCCTCCCACACCCGAGTTTTTGCTTCAGCCACTGCCCGAGCCGCATTCCGCTTGGCCTGTCGATACCTGTCGGCTGCCTCCGGAGTCCCACAGGCTAACCAAGCCCGATAGGACTCCTTCTTCAGCCTGGTGGCTCCCTTTCTCCTCCTTGAATCGCTACCTTATCGTGGTGGAGGGGTTTGTGTGTCCCAGGGATCCCAGGGGCTATGTTGTCTGGGGGCTTTTGCCCCCTGGTAGGGTCTCCCATGGCAAATTGGTCCTGGGTGAGGGACCAGACAAAGAGCGATTCAGAAGACCCTTATGAAAAGGATATCGAGGGAACAGTTTACCTTGCCCGGGATAGGGTTACCGGGGCCCCGCCCTGGAGCCAGGCCCGGGGAGGGTGCCCGAGGGCGAGCGTCTGGTGGCCGGGCCTTAGTCCATGGGGCCCGGCCGGGCACAGCCCGAAGAGGAGACATGGGCCCATCCTCCCACAGGCCCACCACCCGCAGGAGGCGCCATAGGGGTCGGGTGCATTGTGTGCCGGGTGGCAGCCAGGAGCGGAGGCCCTGGCGGACTGACCCCCGGCTGCCAAGACTGGCAATAGGGACATGGAATGTCACCTCTCTGGTGGGGAAGGAGCCTGAGTTAGTGCGTGAGGTTGAGAGGTACCGGCTAGATATAGTCGGGCTCACCTCTACGCATGGCTTGGGCTCTGGAACCAGTCTCCTGGAGAGGGGCTGGACTCTGTCTCAGTACAAAATATGTACTCATATTGCAATATTTTTGTGTGAAATACAGAAGATGGTCAGAAATTATTATTGAATAAAGAATTTTATAAATGAACCCATTGTTCCTTCAGTGGGCTGGTTTCAGTCATTATGCAAATGTACTGTTTATAAGATTGGGGAAACCTGCAGTCAGCTGAGACTGAAGAAGTCACTTGGATGAGTGACAAAACGTTTCTCCCACTTAAAAAGCTACGTTGTGATGAACAGAATCAACTTTTGGAGATAAATGAATGTGCTTCTTCTCTGTGAAGACCTGAGGTTTAAAAGGGCTTCTCTCTCTTCTTTGTTCCAGGCTTGTGGACATTACACTTGTCTTTAGGTTACCTTGTCAATGCTGAATCTGTTTGGGGCTTGTGATAGCCTAATTGAAGAGTGGTGTGAGTTTATGGCTTATGCTTCAATTATTTTGTCTGTTGCCTGGTCTCTAACTATGGCTGTTGTCCATAGTGCGGATCAAAAGCCAGAATGATGCTGCTGATATTAATTATTGCTATTTAATATTATTTTGTACTTACAGTGTATCCGTGTGTGTGTGTGTGTGTGTGTGTGTGTGTGTGTGTGTGTGTGTGTGTGTGTGAGAGAGAGAGAGAGAGAGAGAGAGAAAGGAAGGAAGAGAGAGCAGGAGTGTAAAATGTTGCCTTGTTTTAGTATATTTTTGCTATGATGCACTAGATGACTTTGAGTCACCCAGCAGTTTCAGTTCTGTACTGATATAACCTCCCCCGCTAATTCCAAGTAAATGAACACTCTTCATGAACTCCTAACTTCTAATGAACACTAAAAATGTTATTGCTAAAACTTCCAATAAATATATAAGAGCTGAAAGTGTCAGCCTCCTTTAACTGCAAATCACTTTTTCCCTCCATCTTTACTGGATGGTACATTTAGAGGTTAGACTATTAGACCTTGGCAATAAGTCACTTAAAGACCTGTATGGTGATGATTATTTTGTTTTTGTTTTTTGTTCTTTATCTGGTAAATTTGGATTACCTAAACATTTCTTTGACTCTCTCTGTTTGTATGCTTGCTGCTCTGTGTGTGGTTACCTGCTTTGCAGGGGGGAATCCTCCTGGGATCCCCAGCCTCTCCTGCACACACCTGAATCAATCAAGAACCTGTGTATCACCTGTTGGTATTTAAGGTGGGTCCTGACTTACAAGTCGTGTCCAAATTCATGGGCTGCATCCTCCTGAGGACCCGGCCTTCGCGGTCTACGTGGGTCGCGTCCTCAGAAGGTCGGGTAGGCCGGAAGTAAACGTCTGGGGAAATTGGATGGTCTAGACTTCTGATTAGCGTCACCGCTGTCTCGGTGGAGTTTAATAAACTCGGCCGTCTGCTCCTTGCTATCTAAAATATAACAGGACACTGACGTAAATTCTCGACCGTCTCATACTTCTTTTTTATCAGTTTTCTGTTTGACGTTTAGTGAGCTGTGTGAAAACCAAGGAGGAACCCACCCGGGGGATTAATAAAGTTTTATTTTATCTAATCTAATCTAATAACTTTAATCTCAGCCAAACTGATTGACTCACAAACAAACAAAACAAAACACTGAAAAAAGCCCGACAATAACATTTTTAGGTTGTCTAAGTGACTTATATATTATGTTTAACCTGAGTAGCTTAAGTCCGCGGTGATCTGAAAATGATGTGCCAGGAGTTGTGCCGTTCTCGGCGGCTTCAGTGACCCTCGAGCTCCCAGTTAGCTATCGAGCTGGTGGGTAGCAGATGTCTCTGAAAACATCGAAGCACTTTTGCAAATATGCGATATCTTGATAAACCGAGAAGATATTTGATGTTTACATACCCACATTCTCGCCTGAAAATATGTTAAAAGTTTATTTTGTGACCCAGAAAGATTAGTAAGAGTAATTTTAAAACTTAGTAGCGGCCGCCATTGTTGGAAACTGGAGTTTGGCTGGGCCGCGCTATGAATTCTGGGATATGGTGGGCCACGAAGGACACACCCGACCCATCCTTCAAATTCGGGGAAAAGGAGGACGCTGTCACTACCCGATCCGTACCGGAAACCCGATCGGTACCCCGCATGCGCGAAAGATGTCTACTTCCGGTCGAAGCGTTTTACGATAGTTACAGGTCAGAGTATCTGTTAAGATGTTAAGAATAATAACTATCTCTTAAAATGTTTCCAATAATGAAACATTTCAATATGATGTAGACAAAAACGAAAAATAAAAAGATAGTTATGGATCAGAACTCACCGATCCTTACTGCGCATGTGCAAAGTCGGACCATACAAATCGGGTCTACCCGATCCGTACCGCGCATGTGCAGGGGTTTTCTTCTTCTTCTGTTCGTTTAATGAGTTTACTCCCCAGTGTATGAGGATACTGCCGCCTGCTGACCGATCGAATGAACCATATTGTAAACTGAATTAGCGTCATTACAAACGTGTGTTAAATTTGATTTAGTGATAGTCGAGTGTGTTTATGCTTGTCTGTGTGGAGAAGATTGATTGGAATAGTGATGGTGATGTCTGCTATCACTGTCAATTGTCAGTAAACACTTCATCTGGCTGATGAATCTTCACGTGACATATTACAAAGTCTGTATTATTAACTCTGTAATTAGGCGCCATTCTTCTTATTTTACGGCGTTGTTCAATCGGGGAACGCTCTCTGTTGAGGAGAAAAGCATAAATTTGTTTGTATACGGATTATCCATTGTTTAAATGTCCTGGTAGTCGAAAAGGAGGCAGAGCTGTTGAGAAATGCTAGGAGCTAACTGGGCACTAACCGTATCATTGAAATATATTGAATGTCGCAATGTTGGCAAAGAGAGGAAGTGACGTAAGATTTGCACATGCGGGGTACCCATGGGTTTCCGGTACGGATCGGGTAGCGACAGTGACAGTCTACAAATTTGGACAGCTTTCGGCGCGTCGCTGTGACGTAATCGGTCTACAAATGCAGCCTCAGGAGGATGCAGCCCATGAATTTGGACACGACCTGAGTGTTGTGTAACTGTGGTAGTCTTTACTGTGCCTGTCTGTAAATCTTTGTTTCCAATTTATTTGGTGAAAATTTCTAATGTGTCTCTTCTTGTGCGTAGGACAGCGCAGCGGAGTTCTGTGAGAGTGCTGCTTGGCCAAGTTAGGCGATTCTGTTCGAGAGACTCAGAGGCTCGGGGACTTGGATTAACTGAACCTTCCTTCCAGTGGATTTTGTACATATGGGACTTTTGAACATAGCACTTTAAGAAAACTTTGCATGTAGCACTATCTGCACCAACACTATAAATAAATTCACTGAACCTTCATTCCTGAGTCCTGGGTTTGAGTCTGGCAAGACAAACCATAACAAAAATAGTCTAAAGTACACAGCAAATCCAGCATGTCCAAATTAACACTGTCGGATTTGATTTCAACACTATTAAAGTGTCTATATGGGTCCACACCAGAAAGTGTTAATTTAACTCTTTTTGGAGAGTTGGTACGTTAACTCTGATTTAGTGTTAAACACCAAATCTGTCTGGAGTTGATAATTTAACACTTGGTGTTAAGAGTTTATATATTAACTCTCAAAGAGTATTTTAGTTTAACTACGTAAGAGTTATCTTCTAATTCATTCTAAAAAGCGGGAATTTTACTGTTCTGAACTTCTAGAAATTTCTTTTGGAAATAAACATTTACTAAAAAGATGCAATGGTTTTTGAAAAACATTTATTCTGAACTGTGCACCACAATTTCAAAACATTTTCTGAAAGATGTAACAGTGTACATGTTCTCACTTTCATTAGAATTGTGTTTATCAAAAGGTCTGACATGGTAAATGCAAATAACAGCATTCTCAACACTTATTGCTTCAATACAATATGCATGTCCTTCATTCATCCCTTTGTGGAACTTCAACGCACTTCTGCTCTCCCCATATTCCATCTTCACAAGCATATCCTGTGCGGAGATTGAATAAAAATTAGTTGACACTAATTAATGGCACAAATAATCCAGTAAACAATTGCAGCACAGTAAAAAAAAAAAAAAGGAATCCTCTTTGAGCCATTACTTGTGTAAAGTATTTTCCCAAAAGACAAAGACACAGGCAACAGGTAATACTGAACTAAATGTAAAACCTCAACCTTTTTCATTTTTACCTAAACCGTGTGCACAAAACTCTGGAGGGATCTAAATGCTAACGTAGAATCCAGTCAGGACGTCAGCTACTGCTGTTTGCTCGGTTTTTTTTATGGGCGATCGTTTTCAGGCTTCAAGTAGCACCATTATACCAACATTTCACATTCTAGACATTGTTTTAGGTGTATTTGACCAAAAATTTGACTGAAAATTCACATGCAAGCTTTTTTTCAAGGCTGTGGTATTTGCCCGCAAACAATACCTTTCAGCTAGCTAAAACAGAATATTATGCTATCACCGAGCAACATGGCTAATGCCTTTCACACAGCTTTGTCTCAACTCCAAAGAGCCACAGAAGTAAAAGCTAATAACAATTGAAACAATCTTTGAAAAAATGACTTACCAAGCATGGCAAACAACTCAAATATGTAGAGCAAAATGTTCTGAAACGGCTTCACTTCAGCTTCGATTGGAGCCGTGCTGGGGGCGGAGTCTGTGAATTTACTCTGTTGGTGTCATAGCCCCTGTAGGAGTTCAGAATTAAGAGGTCAAGAGTTAATGTTTCCATTGTAACACCTCCAGATTTGACAGAGAAACACTCATTTTTAACACTCGATTTTAACTACTATCATTTTACACCTCAGAGTTACATTAAAAGAATGTGACTCTGCTTAGAGTAAAATTAACTCTACTTTTGCAAGGAGACTATTAACACCAAAAAATTTAACACTTTTGAATTTGCTGTGTAGTCAAGTACTGTAGAGCAAGTACTAAGGAAAGTGATAAGTAGAAAGAATCAGCAGACTGGTCAAATTTATTTATCTCCTGGCATCTCCACTCTACCATCTCAAAACAACCCCGGTCGTCAAACTCTCACTTGATTTATACAGACTTTATACACACCTGAACATCATTAGTCTCTACCATTAAGAAATAGGTTAGACCAAACAATACAATCTAAACAAAGAAACAGGAGTAAGATTATTTATCCAATTGACAAACTCATTTATGCAGCTAAATGGTTTGAAATGTAAAACACTGCATACAGTACAACTCAAGAGGTTACTTTAAAGTAAATAAACAGTACTATACAAAAGGAAAAACCCTTCATTTGGTTGTACCCAGTGATGCAGTTAATGATATCATGACCCACACACGTTTTGGATATAGGACCAGAACAAAGGTCCTATATCCAAATCAATGGTAAGTTTAACCAAAGCAACATAAGCAAACATAATTTACCAGAAAGTTATCTGTCAGCAGAAGAAAATTCAAATCACCTGATGGTTCACTAGTATTTGCTTTAAAAGCATATGCATGGATGTAAACTGTAACATAATGCTACCACAAACAAAGTTACACCAGCAATGTCAAGGTCAAGCCTACCACTTTTTTCCACAAATACCAGCAAGCAATTTGCATATTTTTTGGTTCAGGCCAGCTTTGTAGCCTTCTAGGAAGAAATCTTTAAAATCTTTTTCTACATGAACTGGGAAACAAGTTGTACATAATGCTCTTTTTTTCCAGACCATTTCACCAATAGCACAGCTTCATCTAAAGAGTTTACAGTTCAGGACCCTTTAAAGGCCAGACTTGTAATATTGTGCAAATGGAAATCTCCCATTATTCCTATCATGTTTTTTTCGGAAAATATTCTATTAATGCAATGCTTACCTTTGATTACATTTGATTCTTGATGTTATACTGTATATATATTATTTGAAAATTTAATGAAAAGAACAGTCACATTTTGATGAGTACTGAGGTGCAGCTACAGTGGGGCAAACAAGTATTTAGTCAGCCACCGATTGTGCAAGTTCCCCCACCTGAAATGATGACAGAGGTCAGTAATTTGCACCAGAGGTACACTTCAACTGTGAGAGACAGAATGTGGAAAAAAAAAAAAAAAAATCCATCAATCCACATGGTAGGATTTGTAAAGAATTTATTCGTAAATCAGGGTGGAAAATAAGTATTTGGTCAATAACAAAAATACAACTCAATACTTTGTAACATAACCTTTGTTGGCAATGACAGAGGTCAAACGTTTACTATAGGTCTTTACCAGGTGTTGCAGCTTTTAGGCAGGGATGACTCCGAGAGTTGCTTTCTCACTGCATATGCTTTATTTCACAATCAGATCGATAACAAAAACATACAGCAGCTCCTCTCCAACTCCTAGCCCTTCGCTGCGGTGGAAAAAAGAACGACTCCAATCCCCTTCAAGGAACATACGTACAAAAGAGTTTTCCTGACACACCAATGGGGCGTTCAATGCCATCTTGTAAATATGAGTACTCTGGCAGAATAACAGTTCAAATGAAAAATACACCAGAACAAACAAGCAAACAAAAAAAGAAGTGTAGGGTACCTTTGAACCAATGACCACCAAAGTATAACAACAATACTTTTTAACATAACCCGGCCCCGTCAATATGTGTATCTCTCACACAGGTTTGCACACACAGTAGCTGGTATTTTGGCCCATTCCTCCATGCAGATCTTCTCGAGAGCAGTGATGTTTTGGGGCTGTCGCCGAGCAACACGGACTTTCAACTCCCGCCACAGATTTTCTATGGGGTTGAGGTCTGGAGACTGGCTAGGCCACTCCAGGACTTTCAAATGCTTCTTACGGAGCCACTCCTTTGTTGCCCGGGCGGTGTGTTTTGGATCATTGTCATGTTGGAAGACCCAGCCTCGTTTCATCTTCAAAGTTCTCACTGATGGAAGGAGGTTTTGGCTCAAAATCTCACGATACATGGCCCCATTCATTCTGTCCTTAACACGGATCAGTCGTCTGTCCCCTTGGCAGAAAAACAGCCCCATAGCATGATGTTTCCACCCCCATGCTTCACAGTAGGTATGGTGTTCTTGGGATGCAACTCAGTATTCTTCTTCCTCCAAACACGACGAGTTGAGTTTATACCAAAAAGTTCTACTTTGGTTTCATCTGACCACATGACATTCTCCCAATCCTCTGCTGTATCATCCATGTGCTCTCTGGCAAACTTCAGACGGGCCTGGACATGCACTGGCTTCAGCAGCGGAACACGTCTGGCACTGCGGGATTTGATTCCCTGCCGTTGTAGTGTGTTACTGATGGTGACCTTTGTTACTTTGGTCCCAGCTCTCTGCAGGTCATTCACCAGGTCCCCCCGTGTGGTTCTGGGATCTTTGCTCACCGTTCTCATGATCATTTTGACCCCACGGGATGAGATCTTGCGTGGAGCCCCAGATCGAGGGAGATTATCAGTGGTCTTGTATGTCTTCCATTTTCTGATGACCGCTCCCACAGTTGATTTTTTCACACCAAGCTGCTTGCCTATTGTAGATTCACTCTTCCCAGTCTGGTGCAGGTCTACAATACTTTTCCTGGTGTCCTTCGAAAGCTCTTTGGTCTTGGCCATGGCGGAGTTTGGAGTCTGACTGTTTGAGGCTGTGGACAGGTGTCTTTTATACAGATGATGAGTTCAAACAGGTGCCATTCATACAGGTAACGAGTGGGGGACAGAAAAGCTTCTTACAGAAGACGTTACAGGTCTGTGAGAGCCAGAGACTTTCCTTGTTTGAGGTGACCAAATACTTATTTTCCACCCTAATTTACGAATAAATTCTTTACAAATCCTACCATGTGGATTCATGGATTTTTTTTTTCACATTCTGTCTCTCACAGTTGAAGTGTACCTCTGGTGCAAATTACTGACCTCTGTCATCATTTTAAGTGGGGGAACTTGCACAATCGGTGGCTGACTAAATACTTTTTTGCCCCACTGTATATGATGATTTATATCGTGCATGTGATCTACATTTCTTTTTTTCTTTTCTTTTTTCTGTTTTTTACTTTCTAAGCATAATTCAACATAATGGCTGAGAAAACCCATATGGAAAAGATATATATAAATGTTATAAAGTTTATCTGTCTTGTGTGAAACTTGTATGAAAAGCATATAAGAGTGAAAACAGATATAAGATCCCTTGAAAAATTATATAATGAAACTTGTATGTTTTGGATACTTACTAAAACAATGTATGAAAGTAATTAGAAAGTGGCCACTTTCATGAGTAATCACATATAAGTTTTTACTATTTCTTTTTCACATGGGAAGCACTGGGAGACTGAGAACAAGATTGCAACATTATTTACAGTTTGGCAGTAAATCAACATGATATCCCAGTGTGTTAACATTTGCATGTAAGTCAGTGGGAAAAGTAGGAAAACAGGAGTTACAGAACCACAGAGAACAGATCTGAAGGGAGTAGAGAGTTAGGGAAAGTCAAAGGGGGAATAAAAAGCAGCTGTGTAACTGGGAAGTGGTGTGACATTCGGTATGTCAGCATAACTTTCATAGGCTAAGATCAAATATCTGCTGTTGCTTTTGAAATCACAGTCCTAAAAAGAGGTGACTGTATTTCCTTTATTCATAAGCCTTTATTCAAAGCAGCAGTGATGATACAAAACAAGCACATAGTACATTTTTTTAATTGTTAACTTTGTTACTGTGTTTAAAACTAAAATACTAGTTGTTCTGCAGTCAGCTCAGAAGAAGCATAAATGACTATGGTTATACACCAGCTAAGGATTTTTCTTGAAAAGGGCACAGTAAAAACTGTTTAATTTTGAAAGAACATAATTGCTTTCAGCTGCTATAGAGGTATTCAGTAAATGAGACAATCCTAATGGTATGCATCTTTGTCCAAGAGGTGGCAATCTCCTTCCATTGAAAATATAATCTCACTGTGTGCCATAGTCTACATGACACAATCCAAGAAATTCTCCTTTTTGCTTTACCCTGCAATGGACAATATACCTGAATAGACTGTACCTGTTAACCTCTCACCCTATGACATTTTGGGCAGGATTCCAGCCCCACCATGACTCTGCATTGGATAACCAGTTAAGAAAATGGATGAATAGATTTATTTTTCCACAATTTTTTCCTGACATTTCAAAGGCAGCAAAAATGTCCTTGACAAAATGTATGGTATGTAGCACAGCACATGGAACAGTCACACAGTCATATGTGATATACAAACCATTAAATGCCAACTCTTCTAATAAAGTTTTAAACCCATTTCATGACTTGCTGTTGTGCTCTGTCCTCATTGCCCACTATCTAGTCCCTCCTTACCGTTAGTTAATAAGGTTTATCCCCACAATGTATTAATAAATGAACATGTAATGTATATAAGGATATATTTTTAAGGAAATACAAACACAGATAGTTCACATCAATAATAAGAGAACACAGTTAAGTGCTGTAAAGTGAAAACGGGTATAAACAATCCTGCTTCTACACCTTCAAACAAAACCCAGTTTATGTTCTATAACTGCAGTCTGTGCTTCTATTTTCCATGTGTCTATCCTCTGTCCATCTTAGCCAAATCAGGGAAGGTATATTCTTCAAGGTGTCTGCCTACAGAAAAGAAAATGTTCATGTTTTAAGGGGAATACTATTTCACTTGGCTCACAGAAAAAAATGTAAAATAAAAATCAAAATTTTTTTGATTAATTTGAATGCAATAAAATGACCAATTGTATATTTTTTTATTCTTTCATTGGAACCAACAAAAATGTAGGAGCCACTTCCTGTTAACAAAAGCAAAAAATGGAAGTGACACTCCTAGTGACAAGTTAATCATTAACGATTAACTGTTTTCCTGGTATCGTGAATATCTTCCTGTAATTGTATATGTTAAGGGGAAGTGGGTGCTTTTAATTCCTTTTGTAAGAAATTGAACCTTTTCCTGATCCATGACTAAGCATGCAAACACAATAGCCACACAAGGTTTCCAGTTCACCCTAATGTAAAAAATGAAGGTGGGGTTGTGTTAAAATATGTTTCTCAGTCATTGCAGACATCTTGCTCTCCCTGCTTATCCGGATTCTGAAAAAAGTAATATGCTTCTTGTTTAAATAAGGTTTTATATGCACTGGTATCTACTAACTCCCCCTCCCTTTCCAAACGCCTTCGATGCTTGTTTCCTGCGGGGGAAGACGGCGGGTATGCGTGCCGCGCTGAAATGGTAGCGCTGTGTAGGACGACTGCTGTGTTCCTTCGGATTACCCCCCACCCCCCTATCCACCCCTGTGGCCAGTCACGTGCTCTAATGTTGTGATGTGGACATTAATGTGCTCTCTGTGCAGAGGAGTTTTTTTTGTTTCCTGTTCTCATGCTGTCCTCCCATAGGTGCCCAGCGTGAGAAGAGGTCTCTTTTCTTCCTCTTGTACTTTTTCCCATTGTTGTGTAATTTTTCAGTGTTTTCTCTGCAACGCTGCCGATCTCCGACTGTATTCCCATGTGATATCTTTGTTGTGTGTGTAAGTCTGGGGGGGGGGGGGGGGGGGGGGTACTATTCCTCTGCGGGGCAACCTGCATATGGCCAATAAAGCATTCATTCAATTCAATTCAATTCAATTCAACAGTTGCCAAAGTACAGTAAAGTTACACTCACGTAATCTTTTTACTTTTAAGCACTTGTTTGACCCATGGAGCATTGGGGTCCAGACAAATCTTTTGCCCCTCCTTCTTGAGAGTAGCACTGCAGGATCGAAGACAGATACGAGACGGCAGATATATGCATATGGTTCAAGTGTTTTATGAGGGCAAATCAATAGAAATACTTACATAATCTCAGTGCTTTTGCAGTAGGAGTTTGCAGGGTAAATCTCCACGGTGCTTATGAAACGTCCAATTGGCCTTTTCTCCTTAAAGAGGCATTGGCATCTAGGACTGATACCTGAGGCTTTTAGATAAGTTAGAGAATGATTTTAGTGTCTGGAGACAAACAAGGTAAGGCAAGCATCTATTGCAGGTTAAAATTCACATGCACGTGACAAAAATGAAAATTCTGTTGCTGCCATTAGGTGTCAAATGCACATTTCTGAGCAATAAATGTTTTGTATTTTCATCAGTTGTTCAGCTATACTTACCTCCATGGATAGTCAGGAAAACCAGGAGTGCTACAACGATGGTAGACATTTCTTCTGCAACTGACTGTAAACTAAACTATCTAAGAGATACGATATATATCTGAAGAATATGATTAGTGAGTAGACTATCAGCTCAGCCCTCTTCTTTGAAAGATTGTGATGAAGTCTGCTCTGCAGACCCCCTTTCTCTCTTTGCTCCCTCTTTCCAATGAACTCTTTTTTTCTCCCCCCCTCAATAAAAAAAAATGAGAGCACAGAATAAGAATCACATAAGAAATACATGCTGCAGCAGCAGGCTTTTGGCAAGGAAATACCTGGACTCTGTCCCAAGATAAGTACATCGCAAGAGAACTGATTTCCATGGAAAAAGGTTTTTTTTTCTTAAACCTCTTAAAGCCTTGTGCCAGTAAATGGTACTAACAAGTTATCTGGAATATGGATATCTGTGCCAAACCAAAGACTTTGTATTTGTCTTTCTTGTCTTTGTATAATTTGTGTTGCATATATGCATAAATAAACATAGATCATAACAGTTTCCCTCTATAAACATAAATAAAACTAGCACAAACCTGTTAATATTCAGCCAGATATATGTGTGAAGGCTTTGCAGATACCAACTTTTCAAACAGAAGGTGCTTATGACAAGCCAGCAGGCTTGCCCTGGCATGACATTAAAGTCAGAGGGATGCGATTTCACATGTGAAATTGTACTTCGGGACCATCCCCCAACAGATATCCAAGATTAAAGTATTCATTGTTTATGGGTGAGAGGTTGTACAATTCTTTATTTGTTAAACATCCTGACGTTTTTCAGACTATCCAGGGGATGTTTACATTTGAGTCTCAATGGAGGCAAGTTATATTGTAAAACTTCATCCCATCAGCTTGCAGAACGCAAACAATGAACAATTGGCCAACAGCAAGGAAATGATTCAGTCCTTGTTTTCCCAGTTCAGGTTTTTAAGTCTTACCATGAACCTCATGGTAATTTGGGGCTTTTAATGATTTCTTTGAACTGTTATTTTTTCAGGGTGGAATGCTTTGGACGCCATATATCTTTAATTACTTTAAAATTCCAGAATTGGGTGTATAGGATTTTAGATTTTTTTTCTTTGGGGGGGGGGGAGAGGGGGGGGGGGTTCTCTAATCCACACAGGCTCAAATATATACATACACCCCCACTAATAATTGGTTAAATTTTTCCAAGTTGCACCTTACCAGGTGCTTTTGTGTCCAAGTTTTAAACTATCTGGGTTTTGATTTGAGGTGAAGAATCTTGGAGGTAGTCTTTCTCCTTTATTACTTCATCTAGTTTGTTGTACCAGCTTTAAGCCTTGGTGGTTCCTGGGGTGTTTCTGAACATGCTAACTAATCATCTCTTGTATTCTTCCAGACTTTGAAAAAGTGATGACATATCAGAATAACTTGTACTTATGCACTACTGTTTGAACTGATGATGGAGAGATCTGCAGTTGTTGGCTCCAAGAGACCTTCCCAACTTATCCTTTTCCGGTTTTATTCAGTTCTTTTTACTTTCCCAATGTTGTGTTGGTCAACCAAATAGGTCCTGTCAAACAAATCCATTTTTAATGCTGGCAAACAGAAACTACAAGTCGCATTTAATCATAATCACTAATCACAAGTTAATAGGCATTGTCCTTGTCAATTTGAAAGACACTGTTGCACTTTCAGCGCCACTTATTAAAATATTTAAGTGAGTGTATGTATATGTTTGATCCTGAATAATTCTGACTCTGTGTGTGTAACCGACCCAGAGTTTGGGCCGGTAAAACAGATTAAATGTTCCTGCAAAACAGGGAAATGATGAGACAGAGACGACTGGTGAAGTTTCTCTTTGCCTCGCTTCTGCCATATTTATTTATACAATCACATGTATTTTTAATTTGCAGCATCACCATTCTCTATATACAACAGAAATAACAGTAAAACCGTCTGTGTGTTCAAGCTGCAATACCACGATCTTTACATGGGAAACAAGAATACTTCATCATTTACTCGGTTATTCTCTCTGAATGACAATTCAAAACAATATGAAATGCATGTTCAAATACATTTTTACCTCTCTTTAACTTTTAACCCAAATACCTATGTATTCTGATTGTTTTAACCAACATACCAGTGCTTGGTCTTAAATCAATTTAGCTTAGTGGCTCACAAATACATGAAAGAGTCATGTGTATGTCGACAGGCTTAGCTTTAGCTTTAACATTCTCAAAATCACTTTTCAGAACCAGTAAACAGTCGTTTTTCACTGCCAACAGCAGATTAACATTCATATTCACAATATCAGGACACAACAAGGAGCTTATTCAGCTAAACGACCCGAAATAAGTGAAGAAAGGAAACCAAAATGGCGCCCGCGGCTGGCTGGGCTTTGGCATTTTTTCAGTCCTTCTACTTCATAAAACGTAACCAATAACAGCGTTTACCCGCTGATTTATACCCCCACATTTAGCTATGTTTCTTATCAATATTTTACAACCGTTTTACTATAGTTTTACCGGTTACAAACCTGCAAAACAGGGAAATGATGAGACAGAGACGACTGGTGAAGTTTCTCTTTGCCTCGCTTCTGCCATATTGGAGAGGAGGACCTATGACCTCGCTATTCTGTCTCACTGAACAATGCGCCACCCGGAGGCTGGGGGGTGCAACTACCTCATTACACATGGTTCACTTCGGTGACAAGTCTCTCTTTCTTTTAACAAGTACTACTCCTGATGTGACCACACATTAGTGTGTCACACGCTCCCTGACAAATGGAAATGGCTCCTGACATTCAAAAATACAAACATTTTCAAAAGTAATACAGTCAAATACTCAACATGGCATATGTGCAGGGTAAGTATATGGCCCAACTGGATACACAAGATGCAAACCCTGGGCTAAATGGTACAAAAGGTGTTAGTGTCCATGGCTGGTATGGAAAGAATGGCGCAGCTAGTGCAGATACTATGGCCTGTGGCTGTAGAGCCGGTTCTCCCAGTGACTCATAAGTAAACACTTGTCTAGGTCTCCTTTCTCGGGCTGACCTTCTTAACTCAGTCTGTGGGTCACCTGCTGGTATCTGTGGTAGCGCTTGGCCAGGTAAAGTGGACCTTTCACATCCTTCTTCCAGACAATTTGGCTGTGCCTGTACCTCAGGGACAGGGGGCATCTGACTGTCTATTCCTGTCTGTTCATGTTCGCTGGAGGTTCTTTCTCTTTCACTGTCTCTAGTTGGTAACTGGAAGCGGTTCCTTTGGTCCTCAGGGCTTTGGCTTGTTGGGGGTACGCCAGATTGACTATAATGGACGTCTCTTTCAACATGTCTAGCCTCTCTGGGGAACCTAAACCAGTACCCTCCTGCATCCTCATCAGATTCTGAGTCACTAGAATCGCTTTTCTGTCTGTTTTGTTCACTTAACTCCGCTTCTCTCTGTCTAATCGGTTTCTTAGGTGCCTGCTCAGATCTCGGAGGCGGAGCCTCAACTGGGAGGTCGTTAACCAGTAATAGGAGGTTACGGTGTAGGACCCTGGTTTTACTTCCATCACTGCCCTCCGAATAGACTGCATAAACTGGATTATCACCTATTTGCCCTTTAACCAAATAAATGGTTTTCTCCCAGTAAGATCGCAGCTTCCCTGGTCCCCCACGTTCACTGCAGTTCCTTACGAGGACCCTATCACCAGGCTGTAACACTACACCCCTCAGCTTTTTATCATAGAAAGACTTGTTTTTGATACTAGACAACCTACTTTTTTCACTGGCTATCCTGTACGCTTCTGTCATTCTTTTCGCCCACCTGTCTGTGTAGCTTTTGTGTGACATTATCTGCTTCTCCCCAACTAGACCAAATAAAATGTCTACAGGAAGGCGCGGGTGATGCCCAAACAGTAGAAAATGGGGGGAAAAACCTGTGGATTCATGGCGCGTACAGTTGTAAGCGTGAACTATGTGTGGCAAATGATCCTTCCAATTCCCCTTTTCTTTTTCACCTAACGTTCTTAACATTTGTAAAAGTGTCCTGTTAAACCTCTCGGCAGGATTACCTTGAGGATGATATGGGGATGTTCTCGAGTGTCCAGTACCTGATTTCTCCCTCAGTGTCTTGAAAAGTTCATTTTCAAACTCGCGCCCTTGGTCGTGGTGAAGTCGTGCTGGGTACCCAAAGCGCGGAATGAACTCTCCAAAGATTCGCTCAGCTGCTGTCTTCCCAGACTTGTTTTTGGTAGGGTACGCCTGGGCAAACCTGGTGAAGTGGTCCACGACGACAAGAATGTATTCATATCCCCCCCGGCTGGGCTCCAGGTGGAGATAGTCGATGCAGACCAGGTCCAAAGGCGAGGTGGATGTGATGGTGCCCATTGGAGCACGTACTTGGGTTGTTGGCTTCTTGCTAATGATACATCGGCACTTCCTGGTAACATAGCTTTCTATGTCCCGTTTCATGTACGGCCAGTAGAACCTCTCTCTCACCAGTGCCAGTACTCTCTCTGTGCCGATATGTCCCATGTTATCATGCAGGTGCTTTAACACCGTCTCTTTGTACTTTGCAGGGAGGATTAGTTGTTGCCTTTCACCTGTCTGTCTATACATCAGTCCGTTTTTGAAATGTAATTTGTCCCACTCCTGCAACATTTTCCTCGTTGTTTTAGTCACTGTGTTTCTGATGTCATTTGTTAAGACTGTCATTTTCTCCTTTAGCCTCATTATTTCTCCAACCGTTTTGTCTTCTCTTTGTGCTTGAGCTAGCTCATCTTGGTCGATTGCAGGGAAAACTGGATGTGGCTCCCGGGCTGCATTTTCAGCGATAGTTAGGGCAGCAATCCATGCAACATCACTTTCTCGAGCTGCTCTAGCTCCACCCCAGGCTGCTTGGACCACCTCAGGTGATAACTCTTCAGTGCACTCACCCACATACATGTCAATGTTAAGAGGGAGACGGGACAATGTGTCAGCATCAACATTGGCCCGGCCAGGCCTGTATTTGATCTCAAAGTGAAAGTCTGACAGTTCCCCGACCCAGCGATGGCCCACGGCATTAAGCTTGGCAGTACTCATAACGTAGGTCAATGGATTATTATCTGTATAGACGGTAAAGTGTGGAGCATAGTACAGATAGTCTCTAAAACGCTCACACACTGCCCATTTAAGTGCCAGAAATTCTAGCTTGCCGCTATGGAGACAATAATTCTTTTCTGCTGGTGACAATGTCCTGGACCCATACGCTATTACCCGTAATTTTCCATCCTGGCGCTGGTAAAGAACAGCACCGAGGCCCTGTTCTGAGGCATCTGTGTGGAGGCAGAACGGTGAGTTAAAATCTGGGTAGGCCAAAACTGGGGGACTCGTAAGCATGGTAATTAGCTGTTCAAGTACATGCTGGTGTTCACTAGTCCATTCAACGGGGGCCTTGGATGACAACTGGGGACCTTTAGTCTTCAGTTGGCGCGATGGGAAGGTTGGCATGTCCGGTTTTACTTTTAACAGTTCATAGATAGGTTTTGCAATCCTCGAAAAGTCTTGGACGTAGCTTCTGTAGTAGCTTAAGAAGCCAAGTAGACGCCTTATATCACCAACTGTTTGAGGTGTCTTAGTTTTTAGGGATTCTACGGCCTCTAAGTCTTTTGGATCAATCCTTACCCCTTCTGCAGATACAAGGCGGCCAACATACCTTACTTCTTTGCGAAACAGTTCGCATTTTTCGGGTCTTAGTTTTACTCCGTGCCTCTGGAGTGCTCTTAAAACTTGTCTCACACCCTCAACATGCTCTTCAAATGTTGGTGCATAGCATAAGATGTCGTCCAGGTATGGGATACAACAATTGTCCCTGAGCGAATCTAACATCTCCTCCATGCTTCTTTGAAAAGCCGCAGGTGCATTGGAGAGGCCGAAGGGTATTCGTATCCACTCATAAAGACCCCAGGGGGTGACGAAGGCTGTGAGGTGACGTGAGCCCTCCGCCATGAAGCCCTGGTGGTACGCCTTTCCCTGATCAAGGATACTGAACCATGAATGCCCCCCCAGAGTGTCGGTCAGGTCTTGGATCCGAGGAAGAGGGTGTTTATCCGGAATGGTCTTCTGATTCAGCAGACGGTAGTCTATACAAAGGCGTAACGAGCCGTCTTTTTTTCGGACACAGACGACTGGAGCAGCATACGGTGACCTGGATTTAACAATCCACCCCTTGGCCAGGAGGTCCTGAATGTACTCCTTCACTTCGGAGAACAAAGGCTTTGGGACAGAGGAATAGGCCCTCTGCACTGGGATGTCATCTTTGAGGTTGAGTGACATGTGCAAACTAGGAATACAACCAATGTCATGAGCATCTTTAGCGAAAGCGCCTGACTCCTCCCATAACATCTTTTCCACAATGTCTTGCTGCTGTTTCTCAAGATGGCCTAGATCTACTGGTGGCTGCCACAAAGTTCTAGGGGAACCTGTCTCTGCCTGACAAACAGTAGTTGCCTCTACTTTAGCGTCGTTTTCAATGGGTGAATCTGTCTCTATCACCTTCTTAATTGCCTGGACGCTACCAATAGCAGTCTTTCTTGTTAGAACAATGTCATGTCTAGTGTGGTTTTCTACAGGCACAGCTACATAAGGTAGTTTGCCGGGCTGGATCTCTAAGAGTCCCTCTCCTAATCCTAACTGCTGCAACTGGACAGAACTCTCTTCAGGCTCAAACAAGACTAAACGTTCACTTGGGTCAAGCTGTGGTGGGACTTTACACTTTACCCAGGTTGTGCTGCCAGCAGGAATTACTGTGTCTCTGTAACCCACCCTCAAGCGCCCCTGAGATGTGTTCTCCTGATGTGTCTGGATGAAATGTACCATTCCCTGTGCTTCATCGACTGGAATAGACAGTGCACCCCCAAGTAGCTTAGCTAAGTTAGAAGCAGCCTGTGCTGGGCTTCCCTGGATTAACACTTCCACCACATTGAACCCTATGAGTGGTGTGTCTAAGGGCACTGAGCTAATTAGAAACGGCACGTTCATGGAAAGCTCTGGGTCTTCATTGCCTGGCAAATTTACAGTTAATATTACCCACCCATCAAATGGAAGAGATTCCCCATTAACTGCATAAATCTTTGGCACTTTCCCATAGTCAGTTAACTCTATGAGCTCTGCTATCGGACGAACATTGACATCTGGAATGTATTTATTTTTCCAAGCTCGGTCTATCAAGCTAACCTGAGCCCCTGTATCTACAAGAGCGGTCACAGTTAACCCATTAAGAAGGCATTTTGTTGTTGCTTTTTTTCCTATTAGTCTTACTATTGGCTCTCTGTTGCTTACAGCGGTTTTTAGTGGCTCATTTTTGCTCTTCTTGGATTTCTGTCTCTTGAGTTTAGCTTGGTGCACTTTGGTGTTGTCACATGATTCAGTCTCTGTGTCAAAGTGGGACTCCGATGTTGTCCCGGTCACCGCTGGTCCCTCCGCAGCAACCGGCCCTCGTTTCCCGGCTGCTTTGGACGTTTGAGGCAGCCAATTGCTCTATGGCCCTCTTCGCCGCATGAGAAGCAGTGGTTACAATTTTTAGAGCCCACCTGTGAACATGTAGAACATGCATAAAGTCTCTCAGTCTTTGTTGCAGCTGGTCTAGCTGTACTGCTAGAAGACTCTTTCTTCATTTTTTCTGCGAGTGAATCTACTACTCTAGTGAGTGCATCAATCTTCTCTTCCAGTTGCTTTACTGTGTCGGCTGTTGACTTTTGATCTGCAACCTCTCTCTTTGTTAGTTTGACTTTCCCCTCATCCACATGGGCAACATGAGCACTGAACTGTTTTGCTCGGGGTGTGGAACCTAATCTCCGGTGACGCTCAGATTCTTCACTGGTCACTTTCATTGCATGTTTCAGAATCATCTCATCTGTCACTGACTGGTTCGCCAGCAAGGGCTTCAGCTCTCTTCTAATATCATTGTCCTTATGTCCGATCCCCTGATAAACTGTGTGCAAGAAGACACCTTGAACTGTTTCTGGGGTATATTTAATCTCAGAATCAGTCTTTTTGGACTCAAAAAGAACTCTTTGTTTTAGGCCAATTATGCGGTAGAGAAATTGTTGTGTTGTTTCATTTTCTCTCTGTTTGGCACAAATCAGTTCCTGGAACAGCTCTGTACTACTCCTTTCTCCAAGATGGGACTGCAGGAATCCTTTTAACCCGGCAACTGTCATGTCATCTTTATTAACTAACATGTCCTTGAAACTGCCTGGTTTAATTATTTTTAACACCCCTCTAACAATCTCAGATTCTGTAAAATTCTCTTTTAGACCCTCCTCTATCTGCCTACACACACTGTTGTAGCTGATGTCTGACATGTGATCTCCTACTTGGCCTCCCTGAACCTTGAACTCACGTCTCGGAAGATAAGGTAGGTCTTTGAGGGAAACTACAGGGCCTGGGGGAGGTCTAACATTACTTTGTGAGGTGAGTTGTTCTTGAGCTTGCTGTAGTGCAGGAGTTTTTACTAAACCTTGCAATGTCCTACCAACCTTCTCATAGTCCGAAATCATTTTAAGGAGTTCTTCTTGTGGGATGTTAAGGCTAGAGTTAGACTGATCCATGTTTACTTGAGCTGCATTGAACTGGCTGGGCTCTGAGGTAGGGTGGGGTGCACGCTCTGGCGTCCGTGTTTCCACATCTGTCTCCACGGCACTGGTCTGGTTGTCGGTAGGATTCAGAAGTTCATCTACCATGTCCTTTAGCGCTAACAATTCCCCCATCCCACTGTCCTCAGCTTCTAACATTGCCTTGCTGTAGATGAAGGAGTTGATGTACTCGAAGCTTCCTTCTGCATCATCACTTGACAGCTCTGACAGATCCTTGCCTGGTACTGGACCCACCTTTGCAGCAATCTCAAAAAGCTGATCCGGCATCAGCGCGAAAAGGCCCTTCCTGATGTCCCACACCAGGCTCTTCCTTACGCCGTCAGCCATGATGTCCTCCTCGTTGCTCTGCGATGGGTAGTTCTAAACTGGATCTTCCCTCTGTAGTGGATAGCAGCTCCTCCGCTTTACACCAACTCTCCTTGGACCATCAGCTCCGCAGCAGGTCTTATGGATGTGTGAGGATCAGCTCCATTGATGATGTGGAACCAATCCCCGTACGGGCCACCAAGAATCTGTAACCGACCCAGAGTTTGGGCCGGTAAAACAGATTAAATGTTCCTGCAAAACAGGGAAATGATGAGACAGAGACGACTGGTGAAGTTTCTCTTTGCCTCGCTTCTGCCATATTTATTTATACAATCACATGTATTTTTAATTTGCAGCATCACCATTCTCTATATACAACAGAAATAACAGTAAAACCGTCTGTGTGTTCAAGCTGCAATACCACGATCTTTACATGGGAAACAAGAATACTTCATCATTTACTCGGTTATTCTCTCTGAATGACAATTCAAAACAATATGAAATGCATGTTCAAATACATTTTTACCTCTCTTTAACTTTTAACCCAAATACCTATGTATTCTGATTGTTTTAACCAACATACCAGTGCTTGGTCTTAAATCAATTTAGCTTAGTGGCTCACAAATACATGAAAGAGTCATGTGTATGTCGACAGGCTTAGCTTTAGCTTTAACATTCTCAAAATCACTTTTCAGAACCAGTAAACAGTCGTTTTTCACTGCCAACAGCAGATTAACATTCATATTCACAATATCAGGACACAACAAGGAGCTTATTCAGCTAAACGACCCGAAATAAGTGAAGAAAGGAAACCAAAATGGCGCCCGCGGCTGGCTGGGCTTTGGCATTTTTTCAGTCCTTCTACTTCATAAAACGTAACCAATAACAGCGTTTACCCGCTGATTTATACCCCCACATTTAGCTATGTTTCTTATCAATATTTTACAACCGTTTTACTATAGTTTTACCGGTTACAAACCTGCAAAACAGGGAAATGATGAGACAGAGACGACTGGTGAAGTTTCTCTTTGCCTCGCTTCTGCCATATTGGAGAGGAGGACCTATGACCTCGCTATTCTGTCTCACTGAACAATGCGCCACCCGGAGGCTGGGGGGTGCAACTACCTCATTACACATGGTTCACTTCGGTGACAAGTCTCTCTTTCTTTTAACAAGTACTACTCCTGATGTGACCACACATTAGTGTGTCACATGTGGACTGGAGAAAATCAGAAAATAAATTCAAACTTGTTCAATCAAAAATTTTTTAGTAATTAAATATGTACACTGTACAATCACTCCACGCTGGAAAAAGAACAGTTCAAAGAAATCCTTGTTGCCATGACATTCATGTCCATGATGCGTGTATATACACACACTGTATATACTGTGTGTATATATCTTTGAGTCTATGAACAGGAAATAGATTTCCTGCATGTTGTCTTGACTTCTTTCCAAAATATTTCATCTTTCTACATTGCTTTAACAGTGAAAAGGTGCAATGTCAGCATCTATGCATTTAATATACATGTCTACTATACTGATAAAATAACAGTTTAACTTTTTACTGTATTACACATTTTCAGCATAAATGGAAATACAGTGTTGACAGTAAAAACAGTCTGCACAATTCTAAAGAACTTAAAAGTCAATATTTGGTTTAGGTAAGGTAAACCTTTATTCTTCACACGACCTCAACTTGCTTAGGCAAGCTTCCTTGCTATTTCTTTTCGTTAATGAAATGACTACAGGCTTCTTGAAGGACATTCAAAGCTCTTCTTTGGATGTTAGCTGCCTTCTTTAAAAGTCTCTGTCAAGGTAATCCCACACTGCTTAAATCATGTTGAAGTCTGGCTTTTCAACCCATGACAGATTATGTTCCATTGTGTGTTTTCTATTCAGTGCCTTTTGTGCATCAATAATGTTTTGACAGTGACGGTGATCACTGACACAGCAATCAGATGAGTTCCAGATGTTAGTGAATGATGGTTTATAATCTGATGTTACTTTTTTGCATTCATAATTAAATGAATTTTGACAAGATTCCCAAACCATGACAAATCTTTCAGCAAGTTTTAGCAGTGGCTGTTGACACTCACTTCACAAGACCTGTTGCCACTGAGTTTGAGTCCGTTCTTGTTTATTTTGGCACAGCATATTAGCCTTTTCTTCCCGGTTCCCCTCCTTAAAAATGGCTTTTTAACTGCCACACTCCCACTGAAACAATTTCTGATGAGACCTCAGGGAATAGAAGGGACAGATATATCTTGCATTCCCTTTGTCTTTTTTTTTTTCGTGATTTCTTCCTCTATTTCTTTAGGGCATGGCTTTCAGTTACTGTTTATCTGCAGTAGATATGTGTAGTTTTTTAGACCTGGCATGTTTTGTCCTCCACTTAACAAATTTCCTTAATTTTTTGGTGACACTCTCAGCACACTCTAACAGCACACTGAGATATGCCCCAAACCAACTAAAGTCACAGAGCAGGGTCAGTGGATGCTTAGGTGCATAGTACATGATGAGAGAGTTTGGCGTATGTTACGTTTCGGTGTTGTCAGTGTGTTGTTTTTGGCGTGACTGTTATGTGTTTCCTGTTTTACTTTGAAAGTCTGTGTTATCTTAGTGTTTTCAGTTTACGTTTCCCTGTCTCGTCAGGTCTAATTTGCCCCAGCTGTGTTTCCCTCCTGTGGTCCATTCCCTGATTGCTCCTTCTAGGTATTTAAACCCTGTGTTTCAGTGTGTCATGGTCGCGATCTCCCCCGTGTTGTAAATAGTTTGGTGTTTTGGTGTAAATAAATAGTCTGTTGTAAATAGCTGTGAATGGGTTTGTTAATATTTTCGTTTGAGACACCTTCGTTTTGGGATTTTGGTGGAGAGCTTTAGTTTTTTTCTCGTGTGTCTTTTTCTTATTTTTATTTTCATACGTTGCACGCCGGTTGCCTAGGCCGGGGTGTAACATATGGGGGCTCGTCCGGGATTGCCTTCGCTGGGGGGGTCCGAGGACCGCCCCAGCCTTCATTCGCCTTCGCTGGAGGGTCCGAGGGACCGCTCCAGCCTTCGTCGTCTGCTGGAGGGTCAGTGGGACCGCTCCAGCCTTCATCAGCTTCGTCCGTCTTCGCTGGAGGGTAAAAGAAGTTGACTTGCCTGCACAGAGTCCTGACCTCAACCTGACTGAACACCTTTTGGATGAATTAAAGAGTGGGAGCCAGGCCTTCTCCTCCAACTTCCTTGTCTGACCTCACAAACGCACTTGTGGAACGATGGTCAAAAATTTTCATAAACACAAATAAATTAAACCTTGTGGAATTAAAAATGGGATGCCTCTCAAGTTCATATGTGTGTGAAGGCAGATGAGTGAATAGTTTTGGCAATATACATTTAGTGAATGTGGAGGTGATTGGAGTTGTTTTAATGTTTGAAAATATCTATTTTTTATTATATACTTCACTTAGAATGTGGTAATCTGTAAATGAAAACACACAATTGGTGGGAAAATCAGTGAGCTACATAAAGTTGAAGGTTTACAGACGTTCCTACTATTCATTCTGAGGAAACATGACCATATATGTCATTTTTAAGCACAGTTCATCCCACCCCAGTTGTTGTCAAATCTCAATGAATGTGCCTGCTACCAGCATGCACCAGCATGGCAGCAAGTACTGTAATTCAAGTAGATAGTGAGATGATTCACAAGGACGCAAAAACTGGAATGCTTGCATAAAAGTTAGTAGAGTTTATTCTCACCTCTTAGATACCTACACTAAATGGCACTGCAGTTTCATCCAATATTTGTTTTGTCATTTCAAACCTGGCCATTGTGAGTTGACAGTGTGAGTCATCTTTTAACAATAATTCCAAAATAGGTGTTAAAAATAGTTCATCATTTTCATTATCCACCTAAAATGGTCTGATTTCATTTATTCCATTTAGGGGAATTTCTTTGCTTCAACTTCTAGCTTTAGGTTCAAGATGGGCCAACATGAGGTTGTGGAAGTTTTGTTTTGTGAAACATGCTGTTAGGAAAAATTTTGTTATACTTCCTCTTAATTAAAAGTCTAGTTCCTGTATTTTGTGTGTGTGTGTGTGTGTGTGTGTGTACATGTTTAAACATCTTTGTGATGGCAGAAAATTAAAGCATTATGCCAATGAGATGTCCTCACTAATATACGAAAGTACGCTCCTTAAAATAGGTTTTGCTTTGCAAAATGAAATCTTGCATATAACAGTAGAAATATTTTTTTTCTTTGTTGTGTGCAGGAAATATGAAATACTTTAAATGCACAGAACTCAAACTCAAGCAATAGACAGTGTTTGGTCACTCATATATGTATAAATATTTCTTTAGGGGAATTTCATGGAGCCAGATGATGTAAACTGTCATTTGATTTCTAACATTTGCTGGTGGTCACATGCCGGATATCATCTTTTCTTCACATGTCTCACTACATATGTTAGTTTTAATTTCAGCATCGTAATGGTTAACTTAAAAACTTTCCATTGAGGTCCATCACATGCTCTGTGTTTAACCATAACTGCTTTCCCTTTCTATATAGCGAAGGTGGGTGTGACCACAAAGGGACCATCGGTTAATAGGTTTATAGACCTTTGGTCATTGCATCCAATTTTTCCAAAAATCAATTTTAAAAAACAAAACAAAACAGAAAAAAAATTCATTACAACTAATATGGAAATATCTGTGCCTTTAAATGACAGACTTTTGCCCTCTGAAAGAAAAAAAATCTTTAGTCAGCATTAATTTGTTAAGTGAAGCAACAGTTAAAGTCTTTTTCTCTTGCTCAGACTTCCTTCTGCTTCGGGAGAATGATTGAATCGACGTCATGTCAGCAGACATGTTTGAGCTAGATGAGATTGCATCAGACTCAAGTCCAATAACAACGTTTGGCAGCTCACCCACTGTTGCTTCAGGAAATATCAATCGCATAAGTAATAAACTGACGATCGTGCCTTCCAAAATGACACCAATGTAATCTAGGGTGCATAAACGCCAAAGGTTCAGTGTCATCAGTTCTGGGAAAGGATTTTAAGATAAGATAAGATAAGATAGAACTTTATTAATCCCTCGGGTGGGTTCCTCTGGGAAATTCGACTTCCAAAAAAAGCACAGCAACGACCGAAGTTACAGTTACAGAACTGTTATATATATATATATATATATATATATATACACACACACACACACACACACACACACACACACACACACACACACACATATATAAATACAGAGACAAATATAAATAAAATATACAAAGGGGATAAATAGAATAAATAGGAATAAAAAATAAAAATACAAGTGAATTGCACATTTCAAGTATTGAGTCTATTGCACTGTTGACTATTTTCTGTCTCTTTTTAACATATATGCATTTTTTTTTACTATAATGCATTTATGGCATGTGTACATGATCAACATATTCACAGTATACCCACTGTTGAAATACAGCAGGTATTTAGCTTTTCTTCTTAAGGACTGAGTGAAATTAAGTTGGCAGTTAATTACTGAGGAGGCAATTACCATCTCATATGGAAAAGAAATGAAATTCTTTAAGAATAAAAAATACTGTAGCTCTTATAAGACTTGATGAGCGAATGTGATACTACATTTTACTTAGGAATTTAGCCACTTTTGCATTTTTCCCCATTTTCACTTTGTTTTCTATGAAAACTATGCAAATAGGTAACTTTCATGATGACTGAGTATGTGAGAGACATGCCAACAAACGGAGGCTAACATTCATCAACCAGTCATTCAAAAATTACATTCAGGTGTAAATTATATTATATCTGTGAATCAGTCACCACTTGGTCAATCTTTAAGCTTCGTGCAAGAGCTGGTGCAATACAGGAATGCAGACGTAGTTGGTTAATGAAAAAAAAAAAAAAATCTGAAGCATTCCTGTGGCATCAGTCGATTATCACAGAGTTTTAGTCACAGTGTTTTTCCACAAAGGTGATATATGTGACAAATCTTGATAAATCAGACTATTAGAGCTCTCAGTGTGAATTCCCACACCGGGTCTGAAAGTCCACTCTTGCGCAATCTGCAAGAAGTGAGTCATTTTCAGTTGGCTTTAAAAGCTGAGCCTCTTCAGGGATAGAGTCAAACAGCAGAGCAGCTGAACTGAGAGAAGAGAGGGGACCGGGAGCTGAAAGAAAGACAAACAGACTAGAAGAAAAAACAAACAGCTGTTGTAGATTAGCGCTTCAGGCTTCATCAGCTTTCAGAAGAACATTGTTATTTTTCGTTGTTAGTTTTTACAGAATTTCTAAAAGGCAAAATGATAAGCAACAGAATCATTGTCAGCTCCATCGTGGTGCTTTTGACCCTGCTGGCCACCTGTGAAGGTATGTTTTTTTTTTGTCATTTAATGGCTTAATTTAGCAGTAACAAGCAATTTTATTCATGCTATCCTTTTTCATTGCATTAAATGTTTTCAGCATGCACTTTGTGACCATGTGCAACTGCTTTCTTCTTACAGGCATGGGAGTGGAACTGCACTGCCGTTGCATTCAGACAGAAAGCAAACCTATTGGCCGCCACATCGAGAAGGTGGAGTTGATTCTTCCCAACTCCCACTGCGAGGAGACGGAGATCATGTAAGAGCCAAAGTCTTCTTTCCATCTCAGTAGTGATAATTTTGCTTGATTTTGTCACTGTGATTTGTTGGCTTCAACACGAGTTCTCTATCTAAACTTTAGTTTTTTTTCACTGATTTGTGTTGCAGTGCCACACTGAAAAGGACAGGTGAAGAGGTTTGCCTTAATCCTGAGGCCCCCTGGGTCAAGAAAGTGATCAACAAGATCATGTCCAGGTAAGATTTTACCTAAAAGTATGCCAACACAGCAGTCTTTCTTTTAATAGGAAATAGAAACTAAGAAATTATCAAACAATGTTAAAATCCACTTTTGACACACAAATTAATTCTTCTTTACTGTTTCTTGTCCAAGCAGCAGACCCTGAGCTGAAGAACTGAAGCGACACAAGAGATGTGCTTCATGAACGAGCTGTTTTTTAACCAACAAAAATCACTGAAATCACCGTGTTCCTTTCACGAGATGAATGTCATCATATGCAACTAGCAGTACCATCGCCTGAAAACCTGTTAAAAATGACAGAATTTTGATTGAAGTGTTTGTATCAAACACCTTATTTTTTTACTTCAGTATATGTATTCTCCATGTATTCTCCTGTCATGAAGAAAGGGAGGCTACCTATTTCCCTGTGTGTATGTATTTATGTATTTATGATTATAAGTGCTTAATTTTTTTTCTGTATTTATGAAATAAAATGTCAAATAAAATGTCAAATTGAAATAGCTTGTTTGCCCTTTCTTACATTTTATATTGCAAAACTGACAATATCAATAATAGGAGCAGCCAGATATTGTAAATATTCTGTATGGAAAAACACCCATTCGATGATATAGTAACATATATGACATACATTACATATTTTAATAGATTGTTATTACTGATGCATATTGTGTCTAAGTAATTATTTACTGTTGTAACTAGTTATAGTGGACCTACATTAAGTAGTCCACTGATTCCCACTTATGGCATAATACATAATAATCAAGTAATTGGCTTTTTGTCAGACCATGACTAGTTTTTCCTCTTTGGTCCTAAAACTGTAATTTTAGAGGGAACATCTATTATTGATGAGAATGTCATGAGGCCATCTGTCATCTGAAATGTGACAAGGAGATCCACCGATACAATTTTTTCTTTTGTTGGGGTCACAAGACAAAATTACCTCAAAAGTTAATTGACTTCACAGGTATATGTGTTATAATCTGCTTTTCAGGGCATGCTCACTTTTGCCAAACCACATTCTTGCTTTTATCTTTGCCTTTCTACTGAACACATGTCCTTGGATTTTTCTTCCTGTTGTTATTATCTCACTGACCCAGAAGTTCCCATTTTTCATCAGCCCCTCCTGGTTTCTAATCTCTGCTGGCCTGCATGGTAAATGGCCTGTATTTGTATAGCGCTTTATTAGTCCTTAAGGACCCCAAAGCACTTTACACATCCAGTCATCCACCCATTCACACACACTGGTGATGGCTACATTGTAGCCACAGCCACCCTGGGGCGCACTGACAGAGGCGAGGCTGCCGGACACTCGCGCCACTGGGCCCTCTGACCACCACCAGTAGGCAGCGGGTGAAGTGTCTTGCCCAAGGACACAACGACCGAGACTGGAAACCTTCCGATTACAAGGTGAACTCCCAACTCTTGAGCCATGATCGCCCCGTGCATAACACTTCCTAATCAGCCCTGATTTCTTATTTTATTTTATTTTTTAATTCAATTTTTAATCAAACAAAGTGCATATTTCCCATAGCCATGTAGCCAATTCCAAAGAAGTGAAGTTGATTCCAAGTGTTGAACTAACACGTGGTATTTTTCACTAGAATTCTCAATAAGAGCAAAACAGATGTGGATGGAAGTGAAGGGCCAATAACAGGCTGAAAAAAGGAAAAGGGGTGGCCAAATCAATACATTCTTTTAAAGAAGGAAAGTACTGGTCACCTCAGTGACACCAAAAGGCCTGAAACCTGGCAGAATACAAATAAAATGGATGCTTTTGGTTATTACATACAAAGCCAGAGAGACTAACAAAGAAGCTGCAGCTAAAAGTGGCTGCAGCAAAGGCCAGGCCTAGCAGAGCATCTCACGGAATGAAACAAAACATCTGGAGATATCCATCTGTTCTAGGCTTCAGGCAAAAAGAGACTGCAAAGAATTTCATTTGAAGCATTGAAAACAATCTGTATATTAGTTTTTCCAGTTTCAGTGTTGGGATAGGCTATCTCTTAGGAGATAGTACAATCCTTGGCTCCTTCATACTTTGTGTTAGCATATACTTTGGAAAGGTAGTGAATATGAGTTGGATAAGTGAGAAGGAATGGTTGAATCAAAATGTGAACATACATAATGAGTACTGTAAAATTTTAGTTTCATATATCAAATACTTTTCATGATTTTTTAAAGATAACAACCCACTTTCAGGTCTCTTTTTCAAACATTGAAATGTCAGGCTATGTTTGAACGCGATTATCTTAAAACTATTAAAGATAAAGGTCTAACATTTTCACTGATGTACAACAAAATTTTGAGTGCTCTACACCAACTGTGCATGGAAAGAAAACATATAAATAACAAGACAGCAAGAATATGTAAAAAAGAGGAATATATATACAAAACAAGAGGAAGCCACACAGCAGAAAGGCATTAGAGGATAGTTTACAAAGTATTTGAAAGTAGTGTAATGGACTCGGTCTGAGTCTGTGTGTGAGTGACCTGAGTGATGAGGGTTACTCAGATCATGGCTCAGATTAGTGAGTGGGTGGCCAGGGGTGGGGTGTGGGGGGATAGTCTTTCCTGACATTATGAATGGTCCAAGGGAAGAAGCTGTTTGCCAGTGTTGAGGATTGGGACCTGATTGACCTTAGGCGCCATCCAGAGGGCAGCAGGTCAAACAGCTGTTGCGTGGGATGCACGGGGTCACCTGTGATGACCCTGGTTTTCCTGAAACAGCAGCTTCTGGGAGGTGCAGCCAATGACTCTTTTGGGTAGCAGCAGCTTCTGGTCCAGGTTATTCTTCCTCAAGGCACAGAGGAAGTGCAAACGCTGCAGGGCTTTCTTTACCTGGTGTTCTGGGTCCAGATGAGGTTGGTGGAGATGTGAGTACCCAAAAAACTGAAGGTGGAACTTCCACCTGTTTGGTTCTTTGCCTTATCTAACTGAATTTAGACCTTTTGGTGTGTTTATTACCATCTCAATAAACACGCCAAAGATCTAAATTCAGTGAATTTCTGGATTTGTTTGCCTAGTTACCTCTGTGGTTAAATAAATCATTATATTGCATTAGCTCTGCCATCTTTCCCCCATGTACCGTCAAGGCTGCTAGCAGCTAGTAGCATGTTAGCAGCCCTATAAATAGCATCTGTGCAGAGTAAACACAGAAAGCTTCCTTCTGGTTAGTTGTATGATTTGTTTGTGTCTGTTTAATACTAGAAGGCTGTTGCTTATCTTAAATCACAGCATGTGCATCTATCAGGATTGTTTTTGCTACTTGTTGCCCCCCATACTAAGACAGTGACTTCAGCAAATTCCACTTACAATATCTGAATCGAAGAGTGCAGTCCTAGGATCAGGTGTGATACTGTGCAGAACCCTCTAGCTCTGTATGCCTATGCAGGGCTTGTGTGGGATGTAAATAGTAGAGATGGACCGATCCGATATTACGTATCGGTATCGGTCCGATACTGACCTAAATGACTGGATCGGATATCGGAGAAAAATAAAAAATGTAATCCGATCCATTAAATATCACGAAAGCACCTCACAAAACTTGCAACACGCCGTAACTCACCTCAGAACGTTAGCACGTCGGCGCAGTATGCATCACGTGATAGAGCGGCTGTGGCATGCGGGACCTGTGGTCTGGATAGCATGTGGAGCTTCGCTAGCAACCCGGCATTTCATCTCCGACAAAGTTATCCCCGAGAGAAGTAAAGCAAGTGTGTAAGTCCATCTCTGAATGTTTGTAAAGCATTCCTGCGTTAAGCTTAACGAGCGACTGCCTCTTGCTCTCCGGCTGCTACTTCAATCGTGAAACTGCTTAATGATCAGCTGATCGGCTTTTCTGTCGCGAGTCCGTCTTTGTTTTTGGCCCACTTTGCACCAGAAAGAGGAAACCAGCGGCTGAACAACAGCAGCACGTTTAAGCTTGATAAGCTGTTGTTAGAATTTATTTAATATTACTTTCTACACCAGGATCTTTTTCTACGTAGCTGACGCTGGTAACTGTGCAGGGGCGGATCTAGCAAAGTTTAGCCAGGGGGGCCGATAGGGCATTAACTGGGAAAAGGGGGCACAAAGACATACTTTTCTTTCTTATTCTCATTTAAAATGTCTAGCTTTTAATAAATAATTATCTGACACACAAAGTTTTAATTTGATGTAAAATGAATAGAAGTCAATTACTGTATATAGTGACTATTAAGTCTAATATATATACCCTAGTAAGCTATAGTACTTTTTCCTTTGGGAAGGTACCATCTGTGCAGTCTGCAATTTTGTTGAAGAAAGATGTTGAATCTATTTAATATTTCTTGAAAAATAATTGATTTCTGTGCATTTTTTTTCACACTGCATCAAATTAAGGTTGATTACGTCGATTAAGCATCATGAGGTGGCGCGTGAGGGGTGGTTCCCTATTTTTTATTTATTTATTTTTGTTGTTGCTGGGAGTTGGAACCCTATTAGTTAGGTTGCTTAATATTTACGCTAAGTACTCTTTAAAATACCAGAATTAGTATTTTAGTATTTAGTATTTATTTATTTATTGTCATTGTCAAGAACAATGAAATTGCGTTTGGGGCTTCCATACAACCCAAAAAAAAGAAGAAAATAATAAATACCCCTTAAAACCCAAGTGTACATATTTAACCCAGTGTGACTCCAATGCAATAAGACAATCCTTAGCAATAATGTTCGTAGAAATTCAGACAAAGACCTGAGAAACATGACAAAATACAACAATGCAACCCATTCAATATTATTGTACTGTGAGATATGATATCAGATATGATAGTTATCTATTTAAGAAAGGGGGGGGGGGCAGGAGGGGGAAGAGAATAAAGATATGATGCACCAATGCAGACCAGTTCATTGCTATTAAGAAGTTGGATATGGTTATTGTCCGTGAGAGGGGGGGCAGAAAGTTCAGGAGCCTCACAGCCTGTGGATACAGGCTGTTGGCCAGTCTGGATGTTCTGACCTGTATAGACCTGTACCTTCTCCCTGAGGGCAGCAGATGGAAAAGGTGGCGGGCAGGGTGATGTTGGTCCCGCAGGATACTGTGCACCCTCCTCAGACAGCGAGTGGGGAAGATATTACTGATCTCTGGCAGACTTGTTCCAATAATTCTGCCAGCTTCTTTCACCACCCGCTGGAGTGCTTGCTGATCGGCCTTGGTGCAGCTGGGGAACCACACTAGAAATAGGGAGGATGGTGTAGGTCTAAGTTTATTATCCACAGGCTGTGAGGCTCCTGAACTCTCTGCCCCCCTCTCACGGACAATAACCATATCCAACTTCTTAATAGCAATGAACTGGTCTGCATTGGTGCATCATATCTTTATTCTCTTCCCCCTCCTGCCCCCCCCCCCCCCCCTTTCTTAAATAGATAACTATCATATCTGATATCATATCTCACAGTACAATAATATTGAATGGGTTGCATTGTTGTATTTTGTCATGTTTCTCAGGTCTTTGTCTGAATTTCTACGAACATTATTGCTAAGGATTGTCTTATTGCATTGGAGTCACACTGGGTTAAATATGTACACTTGGGTTTTAAGGGGTATTTATTATTTTCTTCTTTTTTTTGGGTTGTATGGAAGCCCCAAACGCAATTTCATTGTTCTTGACAATGACAATAAATAAATAAATACTAAATACTAAATTAGATTGATCAGTATTGCTGAACTATGAAATATTTTTTTTGTATACAGGTATAACAGAATAGCTTTAGTGTAGTTGTTGTTTTAAACTTGAGTATGAACTTGCAGACTTGCAAAATGCAGCAAGATATTTTAAAAAACAGTTTTGTTGATTAAAAAACACTATATCGGATTCATATCGGTATCGGCAGATATCCAAATTTATGATATCGGTATCGGTATCGGACATAAAAAAGTGGTATTGTGCCATCTCTAGTAAATAGAAACAAAATGCCAACCAACCATCAGCTTCACTTTCCTATAATCTGCCAGCACTGTCACAACTGTTTTGCCACTGATGCTTCACAATTAATCATCAATAAATCAAGAATGTAAATAAAACAGAAGAAGGGATGATTCAGTTTCTAGCTTATGTATGACCTTACATTTCATTTGCGCGATTTTTTAATTTCAGAAAGGTTTTGCAGACACGCCAAAAATACTCGTGCATCCAAATGCTGTTAATATTTACAACGTTACATTTATTAATGTTGTTATTTTTGTTTGCCAGTGGCTTGCGTGAGGATGCAGGCAAAGGGGCGGGACTGAGCGCACAGCCGGGGGTAGGTGCGGTAGTGCGGCGTACGATGCGTGCAGAAAGACAACACTTACAGCACAGGACACACAGGAGATAACCGACATACACACAAAATGCTGCGTCCACGAGCTGTAACAAGCCGCTGGATGTGAAGAAAATAAAGGACCGGCTGACGATAACGCCTCCAGATTGAGTACGCTCTAGCAGGCTGCGTTTCTGCCGCAGAAATCATTCCACTAAAGCTCTTGTCGATGCGCTTTAGCTCTGCATGAGTCCCTTCGTTTGGTTTGCAGGTTCAGAACAAAACCGGGCGGTGCTGACTGTGTGTGGTATATACAGTTTGTGAGTGCACCTTATCCGCGTCTCCGCACAGTCCTTGGCACCTCCTTCAGGATGGCGTTAACGATCTGCACGAGATTCACTGACGAATATCAGCTGTTCGAGGAGCTGGGGAAGTAAGGAAACGCGTTCTTCTTCCTTTTTGTTTCAATCATCTGGCATCATCCCTTTTGAAATGTCAGCTTGTTATGTAATAGGCCGCCTTGGTTTAGGGACGCGGATTTCAGGCTGAGTGTGTTTTTGTGAGTGTGCTTGTGCGCGCTGCTGATAAGTGCGGCGATGAAGCCTGATGCAGAGGGGTAAAACACTGATGTATATCATGCAGGCCTGTGCGATGGGATCCTATTTGTTTTAATCCAACATCTGAAGCCCTGCTTACGTTTTGTGCTTACGAAAGAAGACGCGTATGGAGCGTGTCGTCATCTGCCTCTATCCTGTGCAGTCTTTGATGCCTCGACCTTAGAGGTTCCACAGCAGGGCGAGGACCTTTTTTTTTCTTTGAAAAGCGAAACCAGGGAAAGATGCATTACTGTGGGTGAAAGCCTGAGATTTGCTAAAACACCCCTCCCTTTCTGCCTCGACCCCCCCCATTCCAAAGCCCTCCTCCTCCTCCTCCTCTTCCCTCGTGACAGAAATACACACTCAGTAATGCGACAGCAGACCATGTAGGCGAGATGGAGATGACACACTCCACAGCCAAGCAACCGAACCGTGATCACTCTTAGACCCAGGCAGGGAATTCCTCACCATTGAGAGAGAGAGAGCGAGAGGTGTGAAAGAAAGATCCACGTACCTGCATACCTGTGCACACATATGTATATGTTTTTAAGGTGGCTGGCTTGGTTTATATGAAAATATATGTGTGTGTATGTTTGTGGTCATGCAGCTGACTGACCTGCAGTCTGGTCGGCACCCAGTAGTCAGTGTACACAGTTCAAGATGTCTGAAACCAGCGTTGAATTTTACTGACAGCAAAAACTGTATAAGAATGTCCTCCCAGTAGCTCTCACCGAGTATTTTTACTGGAAGAGTTGATCACTGAAAGGAAACCTGGATTTCAAGTCTCCACCGAAGCCACAGCTCCCTTCAATTATGATCCTCTGCAGTATTCATCTTACACCATCTGGCATTAATAATGCACCCGTATTGCTTTCATATTACCATTTAACTCACTGATACTTTAAGCACAGTTTCACCCACACAGGCATTAGACATCTCTCTACTGTCTGTTTACAATACAATGATAGCGTTCCATTAGACAAGTTAGTAAAGGGAATATGGCAAAAAAACCCCACAACAACTCAGATTTGGCTGTTAAAGGACCACACGTGCCTGTCACAGTTTATCTATTGGACTGCATAAAAAAAAAAAAGTATGTATATCCCCTTCCTGTTCAAGCATCTTTTGCTGTGTAAGCCATCACAGAAAGGATTTAAGTTTGCTTTAATGTCTGTTAGTTTTAAGCTGCATATAAAGTATAACAGTCTGTTATTTTACACCCATGAATTGGATTTACATCGATTTTCAGGTAAAGAAAAAAAAAATTTAATATAAAAAATGGTGACGTCATTTGCAAAAAAGTGCGTTGTGATTGGGATGATTGGAATGATACATATAAACATTTCAGTTCAATAACAAAAATACATTTTAAATCAAAAGCACTATCCTGTCATTGATGGTAGAAGTCTTATATCCGTTTACTATCTTCTGTGAACTTCAGTGACATAGAAACTCCTATCTGAGCATTTCTTCACCAAGACAATTTTCATCTTTGTTAAGCATTTTTACATAGTTACACAATAAGATGGTCCATACCAGAGACCAACAGTATATTACATTTATATTTGGAACTATATATTTTGAAGAACCCAAAATATCATGGGAAAGTGTTCAGTGTTTAACCCAGAACCGCATTTCTGCTATTGCCTTTTATTTTCTCTGAATTTAGTAACTGCAGGCAGTTTCACTCTGCAGCTACTGTATATTTTGTCCCGCAGGACTGTATAGATGCACTTGACATATGCGTGCAATAGTGCCACGCGACTTAACCATACTGGACAGTCAACTAAAATTCTTATGTAACATGTCATGCTATGATCATTTCCTTCAACAAATCCCTATAAATTAGAGGTAAGCTTTAGTGGCAGGCTGCGCTCTCAAGAGGATGTTAGATAACATGTTTATGGTACACATCACTATATACTCAACAGCCAGTCATTAAACACACCAAAGACAAGAGTCAGCTCTTTCTTGTAAAACTGATTTCATCAAATCACATGATGTACAATTAGCACTAAATTAAGTGAAAGGCCAGAGTTCTTTTGAGATAATGGCTATTCTCAGCATCATCTTGGCAATACTTACTTACTTCTTACTGACTCTTACTGACGTCTCTGATGTTATATGGAATTAGACAGGAGGTTTGGTACGAAGGAGAACATTTTATTGTTAAGAAAAAGCATAGATAGACAGAGAAAAAGCTTGAGTAGCAAAGCCGCAGGCATGGCTGCAGTGCTGAGCAGATCTGAGGCAGGTGGACCACTCCTTGGCTGCATTTACAGATGAGAGATGCAGCACTCTGCTCCTCTCCTTCAAATATAGCTGACCTAGTTTTTTGATCTTCATACATGTGCCTGAAACTCCAGAGCAGCACGTGACTGAAACAAAAGAAGGCTAGTTGGCATGTCTGCAGGTGCTAACGGGTGTGACGGTTTAGGGAACGTGTACTGCAGGTGTGGTGTGTGAGAGTGAGTTACTGCTGCACCTAGACTTAGTACTACTAACTAATTTACATTGAAATTTCACTATTGTTTAATTAACTTAACTATAACGTCAGCTGGATTTTTAATAAAGCAAGATTATTTTAGTCAGATATATTTGCAGCCTTTTTCAGGGTATCTGGCTGACATTCATAGGCTCACTCAAGCTAGTCTTTTAAAATTAAGCTCAATTTTTCTGAACTTGTTTTGTTGTATGTTGACTGGTATGGATTATATCTCTTATTTTTACCTGTTGAGAATAAAAACCCTAAGTATTTTTGTGTGCATGTCCATTTTAGGGGCGCCTTCTCTGTGGTCAGGAGGTGCGTAAAGATCTCATCTGGTCAGGAGTATGCTGCCAAAATCATCAACACTAAGAAGCTATCTGCCAGAGGTAGGAACCACAAACATTTTCAAGCACATACAACAACACAAGCTGAAACATTCCCTGAGTGTTACTGACCTATGAGCTGAGCATTGCTCACTCTGAAACAGGCTTTAGGACACATGTTTGTGTGCATCTGATTAAACTCAGTGAGTGACTGACAGACAGTCACACAGAAGGGAAGAGACTCATCTGCATTTTGGATAGTTATGTTTTCTATGTTTGTAGAAAAAAACAACTGAATACGTGTCAAGTGATGTGTCATGCTGTAATTGTTCTGTTGCACTTTTTGTGATGTACAGTTCTCCCTCCTTTTATGGCTTTCATATTTGTCCTCTAGTTTCTATGCAAATGTTTGTCCCATACAACCTTGTGTGTACGTATGTGCGTCCGTGTGAGTGTGTTCCTTATTGATTCAGGGCTCTGGCTGGTCTTGTTGTCCCAGGGGCAGATCTCTTGTGAAGCCGACCCAGTTCTTTCATATCCATCACTGTAATTGTAGCTGCTGGCCTGGTTGCCTCAGGCTTGGGATGCAAACATACACGCTCACAAACGTATGCATGCGCGGCCACATATGTGACCCAGGAGCCATTAAGAGTCTATCTGTGATTACTATCCAGTGATGTGTTGTGCTTTTACAGTTCCATTTCTTCAGCCAATAGATTTTGTTGCAGTGTGCTTGTTTGTGATAATCAGTGACTGCTGTCTACTACAGAAAATGTCAGATTTATGTATATGTGAAACATTCTTTCCAAACTACAATTTAGTTTGCAATAATTTACTTGAAATTAAACTGACTGGAGTGCACATGTTATATTTGTGTACATTTTGACTGTGATGAATCAAATGTGTGGTCTGTTGCTTAGGACCACCCCTAAGTAAATCAGAAGAGGCACTAAGTTTTGATTGGTTGTTGAAGGATAAAAGCAACTCACTGGAAGTAAACTGCTTGTTGGACACACTTTGGAGCTGACAGCTAGTTACTTTCAGACTTTCCAGATACGGTTGCCTGGGTGCCCCAATGATGTATTTACTGTCATGTGATATGCCAATCAGTGATATCCTGCACTCTCATTGGGGGCTGCCTCAAATTTAAGATAGATGTATCTTGGTGTCTACCCATAACACATATAAACCTGTGTAAACAGTTTTCTGATTTAACCTCTGTAAACACTTTTGTAAATCTTGGTCATACTGTGTTTCAAAATGCAGGATTATCTGTAGTATGGTCACTGGCAGATGACTTATGTAGTAAGTCCCGCTCTTGCTTGTTACATCTAGTTTTCTTAAGCTAAGATGGTGACAGTGAAAACACTCATCTCAAGATTTCAAAACGGGACTAAAGAAACCAGAAACCATTCTGTCTGTGTCACCATATCCATATCACTTACTAAGCAAGCAAGGGAAGTAGCAGTTGTCTAATGAAATCTTAAAAAGGACATGTTTATATATTTATTTTGAGTTCTTTTTTATTTTCATGCCCATTTGCATCTGTCCTCTCTATTACTGCCATCTTGTGGCCACAGTTTGCTATTGTCTCTGGAAGCAGGATTAAGCCCACTTCACTACAATGCTACTAAAATCTGTACAGGGCCAGTGTTTTGAAGACATGGTCTTGTTCTGTTAACAATAGCCTGAGATCGTCAGTTAAGGGCCCAGCAGCTTTTTCTGGTTGCTTGCGCCTACAGAATCAGAACAAGTACAAGTTTTCCTTACATAACCACCTTTGCAAACATGCAAGGTGTAAGGAGTTATAGTGTAGTGTGAAAAAAGTTTTTCATAACTTCTTTTGCAGAAAGCCTTGATAATGGACAGAGGACATCAGCTGTTGCCATCTCTGGTTTAATAAAACAAGTTTAACAAATTAAGAACCCAGCAGCTCTTTCAGAATAACATGTATGTGAACTCACAGGGTTGACAGAATAAACTTTAATCAGCTGTTTTGCATTTTTAATTAATATTTTGAATCCCTCAGTAGATATTGACGGTTTACCATGTCAGACAGTGCAGACAGCTGTCATTTAAAAAATAAATATATATTTGATATACTGTGTTCCTGAGCTCATTAAAAAACGTTTATTTGAAGATTTGTGGTCCTTATTCACAACCACACTACAAAAATGTGATTTTATATACTATGAATCATTACATTAGATTAAATAGAGAATGAAGTATTGAAAATGAGCTGAGACTTAACCATCTGCAAAAATAATATTGTTCCATAAAACGCGATGGGGAACAATTTCTGGGGAATATGCGCTTTTTCTTTTGGTTGTTTGTTGATTGTATGACAATAATTGTGTTTTATGTCTCGTGAGGTGTTTAGTGTTTGCTACTACCTTTTACTAAAGGAATAGTTCTATAACATTTGCCCGCAAGTCAAACCACTTGTCATCGTTAGCTAATAGTAAATACTTTGATGATGACTACAGAAGTTATATTTTACACTTCTTCGACCAGGAAGGCGTACGGAAAGGTGCAGGATGTTGTTGGTTTACATAAAGGCAGGTAGCAGACAGGCAACACAAAACAGTATTGACACATAATTTTTAATGACAGTTTTGCTGCCATATCATGCTGTCAATATATAACATTTAAAATTGGTGCCTACTGTTATTAGATAGTAATTTCAAAGGAAATCCAAGAATTGTATCATTTCCAGATGACATGCAAACACTACAGACAATCACTTCTCTTCACATTCAGTGACTTAAAACCATACCAGTTTGTATCTCATACATGATGTAAGACTGTCATATTGTAATATCACTGCTAGAGCAACCCCATGCATTTGCATTCCCTAGTGCGCACAAGAATGAGACAACCCCGGGCATGTCTGAGAGCAAGATGCCCTCTGATGATGCTATACTACCTAAAAACCGACCAACCAAAAAAAAAGTAAAAGAAAAAAACACTAGCACCTGGTGTTGTGTAACTCAACTGTAAGCAAATGACTCAACCAACCTGATTTTCTTGAAATATCATAATAACAAGTTGATCTACATATTGCCATTTGAAACATGCCAAAACTAGCCACATAGGTGCTCACTCAGATAGAATATGCTCAATATTAGATAGACAGTCTCCTGGATTGTTGTTGCTACATTTTTCATTATGCATTTACTGGTGCTGTTCATTTCCATAAAATGTATATTATATGTTACACAGTGCACATTAAATGTTTAGTGTTATACTCAGTTATTTCTCAGTTCTTAAAGTCTTAAATTAAAATGCTCATCGAATTCTTACCCAAAATGTAATATTTAAATGTGTGAGTACTGACTGAATAGTAACTAAGAAGGTTAGTATGTGCTCTATCTGTCAATCCATCTATCTATTGCAGCATATCTCTATCTTCTCCTCCATATCCTAACAGTCTTTTGCACGTTGCTGAGTGTAGTGTTTGTAATAGACACCTTGGGAGACGGATCAGTGTCTTGACACTTGCGTGGACAGATTTTCCAAAAATACTGCAAAGAATTATCTCACCACTTGTGCATGTGGGTCTCGAAGTGCATACGTACTTGCCCTTCCTCTTTCTTATGTGTGTTCATATAGAGGTTTATATACTCTGCATGCTGGCGTGTCAAATATGGACTTACCCTCTTTCCGCGATAAGCCCTAGAATTGCAACTCTGATTCCCTTTTCTCTGGCAGGATCATGACCTTCCCCCTACTCCTCTCTTCTGTTCTCTGTGTTTGTGTATGCAAGTGCATGCGTGTGTGTGTGATTATATATAATTGAAAGGGGTTTAGGATAGGATTGGTGTCTGGAATGCAGGCAGATCAAGGCACTGCGTGTGTGTTTGCTGCTTCTAGTTAAGTAGGCACACAAGTGGTGGGCCTATTGAACCAGCCAGATTCCTAAAATCTGCAGTCCTGATTATGCAGCATTTGATTTAGAGCAGCAGATGAGTTAGTGAATAAGAGTGGAGAAACAGAATGGAAGAAAAGGAAAGGAAGCAGAGGGAGAGAGACAGAAAATCAGAGTGAGATAGAGAAGATGGTCAGTCAGTATTTAAGTGTGTGTTTGTGCATTCTGTATTTCTCATAGCTAAAAGCTTGCCTAGTTGTGTTGGTTTGTAATTTTTAAAAGATGTGCTCTTGGGTTGTCGATACTGATATCCAAGTAAATACTTAATATTCAATGCCAGTTTTGATATCAGAGGAAAAATGACAAAAAAAATTAAACTAAAAGTTGGTTAAAAAATATATAGATTAGCATAATACAAACAAACAAATTTAAGATTCTTTTAGGTAGTGCAAAAAACCCCAAAGTATTGTCATTGCTGATCAAACAGAGTTGGAAAGGTAGACTGCCTTTGTTTCTACTTGGTGCAGACTTTTCTCACCTTCGTTCTGGTACTTTCAGAGAAACATGACAGTTTTTAGACAAAAGAGAATGTGATCCTGTTAAATTACCAGGAGCCTGTATTAAGGCTACATACTGGCAGGATTGATAATCTTTGATGCCTATTTCTCCATGTTAATGTTATTAATTTATTATTAGTCATAGCAATTAGCCGCTGCCTTAATCATAACTTAACAGACAGCTAATGGTGCTATCAATTAACTGCTAATAGTTAAATTGCAAACATTAAATGTTATGATACTCAATTATCATATTCTTGTTTTAAAACAATAAATTATATATTACAAAATAAGTCCATACTTCCCAGTTGATATATTTTGTTATGTATCTATAACCATTTGCACACTGCCTTGGTCACTGACAATGTCTGTCATGTGACACTGTTTGTGAACGACTGTACTAAATAGTAACGTTATACTATTATTGGTTGTGATTACATACTATTTTTTCAGACATACAATCTCACAAAACGTGTTCTTTAAATGTGCACAGCATGGTGATTTCAAAAGAAGTGTTACTGTAGCCAGTACAAAAATGCTATGTTGCAGAGTCTGTCGTCTGCATTGCATTTTGAAAAGTGTAACCACCCCTGAGATTACTTTTGTCTCCTTGCTGACACCACCATCATTGTACTTGAAAATGTTGTAGGAGTGACATCACACTGTCTCGCTGTCTTTCTTCCTCTAACTCAGATGTTTTGAAATTTGAAACCAATTGATTTAGTGAGAATTGGTACTCATTAATACCAATGCAATTGGTTGGTATCTTTAAAAAATACAGAATTTGGCACTCAAGCTAATCAGGGGTTGTGTGCTTTCAGCTTTGTTGATATAGAAATTTTAGAAAATTTTTAAGTATTGATTGATACCCCAGTATGCTCATTGCATTGTTTTGAGCATGGCATGGTGATAAGGAGATGGGCTGTGAATCTGGAAATCATTTCCAGCAAATTAGAGATGGTGGTTTATCTTCTTCTATCTTCTTTCACCTGGCACATGTTTGACGAAAGTCTGTACTATATGTGAGGAGATGACAATAAAGAGACAGCTGAGCCATTTGACAAAAATAATCATAATAATAAAAAAAAGAAATTAATCAATAGGTCTGTAGGACTAAAAACAGAGAGAAAGGGGAGAGGACTGTGGTTAAGATACACAGATATGCACGCAGGAGAGAAGGAAAGGAAGGAGGGATCAGTCAGAAGAAGGGGATCACATGACTCACTGGGTACTCAAAGGCTAAAAATATATTGCTTGTGCTCTCACACCCTGACATACACTCAGTATTGAAAATATTCTTTTTTTCTGTTTTTTGTGAGTGTTTAGTAGGGGTGCAACGATACACAAAATTCACGGTTCGGTTCGATACTTTGGTGTCACGGTTCGATATTTTTTCGATACAAAAAAAATGTTCATGCCTTTTTAATTTGTCATTTATTAAAATTATAAATATATATTTTAACTCAAAAGTACAGTTTTTAAATTTAACCCTAACCCTTGTGCGTGTTTTTTATTTTGACAGCGAATGCGCACCTGCGGACCACTTATGTGCAGCCCTGGTTATTTAGCTCGTCATATTGCAGCCACAGAAATTATTTTGTCCATGAAACCATAAAGCTGCACTTTCTTTTTGCCTTATAGTCTGATTTGTCATAACTTCTCCGTTTTGTGGTAAGCTTTTCTTTGGCTGTCACTTCTTCACCCTGACCTGTCTTGTTTGGCTCAGCAGAACTGAAATGCTTTTACACACTCACTCACATAAGCTCAGCGATTCTCTGCACGATCAACCTCTCACATGTTTAAGCTGCGGGAGATTTCACTTGTCATGTTTGCGTAGTAAGCTAACGATTAATAAGACGATGTCAGAGGAATTGGTGCGCAAATTATCATCACTCACAGATCAGTGCTGTCGCTCTCTATACACAGTTCGCGCGATTGCAAAGTGAAAGCAAAAAAACAAGCGCAAATTCAAACGCGATTTCAATATGTCACATATTGACAGTGGCTCACCGATGCCAATGACATAATTACCCAGCTACATTTCTGAAAGAATGCAAAAGCATTGACATATATTTTTCCTTTCTACAATAGCCCGACAGGCAGGGTAGCCCGACTGAAAAAATCGCTAGCCCCAGGACGTCAGGCTAGCGATATTGCAAGCCCTGTATCTGATTGAGGAATCACTCATCTTTGGAAAAGAGAGTTTATTACAGAGAAATGTCTCTTTCCAAAATAAAAGCTATACTATCCGCTTCTTCTGGGCTATATTCTCAGCAGCATAAGGAGAATCATGTGCTAACAGCTGTCTAAATGACTCGGCTAAAGTTAGTAGCATGCTTGTTGTTTTTGTCTTTGCACTAGGATGATGTCGGCGTAAATGTGCAGTCATATTCGTTGTGTTCCCACTAGTGCTTTCAGGTTAATCTCGTTGAAATGACCTTAACACCACAACACGGCAAATCTCCGTTAACGAGCTACCGCCGATCGCCCCTTGCATGGGGCTAGACGGCCAACACGTTAACGAGCTAACTGCGCTAACACACTAGTTCCCACCCATGTAATTGAGCATTGCGTGGCACATCCAACATACTGTTTTACTTTAGTCCATGACTCGCTTACCTTCAGGGTCATACGTCACATGAAAACCAAAATAATTCCAAACGCCAGATCTGAATGAGGGTGGGGGAGGTGCCCTGCGCGCTTCCTTCTGACGATGCTGTCTGTGTGGAGCACTCAGTGGATCTGCGCTCGACAGTGCAGCCTAGGCGGAGTAGTCGAACGCAGATTCACTGAGCGCTCCACACAGACAGCATTGTCAGAAGGAAAGTTGATAAAATAAATTACAAATGTTGTATTGTTCGATACATATGCGTACCGAACCGAAAGCACTGTATCGAACGGTTCAATATCGATACGAATATCGTTGCACCCCTAGTGTTTAGCTGTTTGGCAAATTAACAAAGTACTGGACAGCAAATGTGTGTTTGTAGATCCCACTTTAAGTCTTAGTTTTAAAAATATTTTTTCCTGTATAATAATGCATCAAGTTATCAAATTAATTTGATGCATTATGCCAAATTTCTTACAGAGCCGTCTGCCACATACTGTATCATGGACCTTATTATTCAAATGTGTCCTACCACTATGAATAGACATTAGACTGATGGCAGTCATCAGCACAGAGTCTGCTCTAGATTTGCAGATGTGAAACGTGAACCAACTTTGTCCATTAAATTCAATGTATGCATTCAGTGAAAGTGAAAAATAAGTGATGCAGCTCTCACTCTTTTAAAATCACAAAATTTTGACTTAAGGTTAAAAAAATGTTCAGTACAATGTGTGCAACAAAGCAAGGGTATTCTTAGTTACAGATTAGATTACATTTGAATGCATCGCCTACCTCCCTCCTTTTCTCTGTGCTTTTATATGTTAATTTTTTTTCTTACTTTCTCAGAGTCTTAGAATATTTAGTCTGAACTCCTGCTGCAGGTAAACTGTGTACGGTTCATATTGTTACTGTCCTACTTCCTACAAAGAGCTGTTGTGTGACACTGAACATATTTATGACCATTTAGTCATCGGCCATGTACCAAATGATTTCAACATTGACAAATTGAATATTGATTAGATTGTCACAGACATAAATGTATTTAAACAATCTTAGAAGACAAAATTCATAATAAAATATGTAAAAGTGTGCATTGTAGTTCAAAATGATGTCACTTCATAGATGGATTAGCACAGCTGCAAAGTTGCAAATGCATTTTCTACTTTTGGCATAGAAAACTGTACATCTGTCATGAGTGTATTGACACTGCCTCATTGCATAGACAGTTGAGCAGAAGCATCTACTACATCACTTAACCAGCAGTTTCCTTTGAAGTGGCAATTTTAGCCACACTAAATGCTAGCCATGACTGCGTCTGAACTATAGGTCCTGCATTGTTATTGTCTTCAGTAGGCCTCATCAGCAGTGTTGTGTTAAGCCATGCTTAACTTGCAGGTGCTTTTTCAGTTTGAAGTGGAGCACTTCACAGCCTGGAAATACTTATCACCCAGACACAATTTGCATTTCGCTGTGATGATTTTGACATCTCTGGGCTCACTCTTGGAGATAGAGTGAGGAGTTCAGTCAGTGGAAGGTCTCATAGTAGAGGAATTGCTCCTCCACATTGAAAAGGCAGTTCAAGTGGTCCAGACATTGTTGCGAAATCAGTTTTACCCCGGTTCTTTTATTCGTCGAGGCATCCAGAGACGGCACCGGAACTCAGTAGTCATTTCACAAAACCTTTATTCATCTTTATTCATCTTCATTTAAGCATGCACTTCTAGAAGGGAAGACGAGGCCGGTGTGTCCCTCTCCAAATCTTCACTCCTTTGTCTGTGAAACACAGTTTTGTAGGGGCGACTCTATCATAAAACCCCCCACGGTGTGCTGCAAACTCTGTGTCTGTGTCTATGTGCACAAGCACATGAATGCCTACATGTGCGCGTTCCCACGTGTCTATGTGAGTGCTCGTGTGTGAGTGTGCGTGTGGATGTGTGTGCGTGACAGTTAAAACACTGTGGGTGTAGGTGACTCCCTAGGTCATAAAACCCATCTCCCTTCCAGACCACAGTTATCCAGTTACAAATGTTGAGACCCCCCACCCAAACATTCTCTGGGGAATTTCCACTCAGCATTAACTCCTCTCTGTTTTACTTTCACAGTTCAAGTGGGGGAGGGGTCTCCTACAATCTACTCCTAAGTTCACAACACAATGAGGCCTTTATTACATTGAGGGCAGTGTCAATGTCTCTACAATAGTTCTACATTCTATGTTAACACATTTCTAAACTCTAAAATAAGCTAAACACTCCTACAACATCTGCCTCCAGTCTGCTCCTGGCATGTCTAACTGGAGAGTCTGCAGTGCATGGCCTGGCTTGGTTTTCCCCAAGTGACTCGAGTTCTTTACTTTGTAATGCAATTTTCCCACAAGATACTTGTTGCACTTTGTTCCAAAATTAAAACTAGAAAAAAAGACATTCCAGTGTTTTTTCCCCCAGAAAAAAAGTAGCTCCATTAAATTGCTTCTCTTCTACATTAAAACTATTGCTTCCCTAGCTAATAAAAACTGGAAAACTGGATGGTTCAGTCAAGTTCTCTGTGGGTGTATTGGAGGCATTGCAGAGAAATGCAGAATAAATTAGGTCTGGTAGTTGTATTAAAGAATTTTAAGTGTTGACTAATCTTTTTATGCTGTTTCATGGTTCACACAGATTGCACATATGTACCTGCACACCCATTCATGTATTTATATTTACTAATATATTTCTTACAAAGCTTGATCATATGACATGCATTGCAAATGGAGAGCTGCAACTTTTCTGTTTAATTTGTATTTTATAAAATGTATAATTTTTTTCCATGGGGCTTTTCTGTTTCTTAAATAACAGGTCAGGTTATATTATTCCTGTTCTTGTTGCAAAAATGAAATTCTCAAGTTGAATCTTTTGTACTGTGTATTTTGGTACCTTGGTGCTGCCAGTTCTCCTGAGCTGCAGGACACAATTCCTACCGCAGTACTGTAGCTGTAATCAAAATAAAGAATGTGCAGCACAGTAGGGCTTGATTGCTGCAATAAAATGGGGTCTTTGTCTGTGATTATAACTAGTATTTTGAGAGTCTCTCCTTGTTGAGGTGTTTTCAGAAAATGCAGCTCAGATTAAACCACTTTTACACATCAGTCTAATGTGTGTGTGGTATATCGCTGCATTACAGTGTATAAGATAAATGCGGACATTACCGTATGTTACAAGACTCTTGGGGCAGTTTTATCTCTTGACACCAGCCACCTTTTGTTTCTCTTCAGAAGAGAAAGCCAGGGAGTTATCAGTTTCTTAATTCTTCCTCTATTGCAAACTAACAGAGGGTGACGGTGTCTCAGCATCCTGGATGGTTTCATTAGATCCCTGGGAACGGTATGGAAGAGGACTACTTAGCCGCTGGCAGCAGAGGATGTTACATTCACTCCACTACATCTTTTTAATTAAAACTCTTAATTAAATGGAGCAGCGCAATTCCAGGACCCCGTTGCGGTGTGTCGCTGTCTGTGTGTGTACATTTGTGTGTGGTTTGAACATTTGCGTCTGTATCAGCGTTAAGACTTCAGAAAACGTTTGTCGTCGTTGGTGGTTAAACTATTGATTGTTTAATAGGGTTAATTGAATATGTATTGGCATTTCCAGAGGATGGTTTCAGCTGCTCATTTTTCTGACCAACACTCAAAACATCCAAAGAGCTATAACCAACAAAATTTGGAATTTTTACTTAATTGATTACCTAAGTTTTTAATTGATTATCAGAATTTGTTATTGTTGACTGGTATATAGAATTAGCATATTTTATACTGGTAACAGCAATATTTTTAGCCAGTAAGGCAGGACATATGTATAAATTCCCCAGATATTTGTAATGATCATTGCAAATATAAGAAATTAGTCTTAAGGATGTTATTTCCATTATAAACTGGCATATTATCATCGATAACTGCATCACTACTTATTCATGACTCTTTTTTTGGTACAAAGCTAGAGTTAGCTAGTATTGGTTCTTTTTTTAGCTTAGGAGCCATTTTCTGTTCAACCCACTTCCAAAAATATTTTGATATTAGCTCCCCTGATGACTGGCAATATATACTTTGGAAAGAACAGGTCAGCCAGTGTGCTGCTTTTCATACTTGGCCTATCAGCTACTGATAAAGTTGGAGAGTCACCATGCAAAACTGGAGTCTGAGTCACATTTGATGAAAGACCACTCAAGTGACCTTTTAGCTTCCCAAACATGCATGATACCTAATTTAAACAGAAAATGTGTTTTCACATATCAGTTTTGTTTGTTTGTTTGGTTTTTTACATAAAAGCGCCTACAATAATTTATTTTGAAGGATAAAATGTAAAAAAAACACAAAAAAAACATAACAATTGTCATGGATGCCTTCCATTATTTTTTTCCTCATTTGCATTTTGCACTCTTACACAGGCACACTATACTGGAAATATTCTTTGTAGGCCAAAACTATGTATGAGCCAAATGTTAAATAAGTCTTTTCTTTTCTTTTCCTCCCTTGTAATAGATACTACACTCTTTACATGTAGCCACTAGTGCTGTGGTTTTACTATGACATAAAGGTCAGACTGTCAATACTAGCCTGTTAATTAAGTCACCGCTTAACACTGAAGTCAGTAGTAACATTAACTACAGATCTACATGTAATGAAAGTAAAATTACCTCATACTTTATACAGAAAACAGAAATGTTACATATCAAGAAGTAATAGTTCATCATTTGGAAATTGAAATTATAGTTGTTGTCACCATGGATGCAAAAACATCGAGGATGTAAAAAACTAAAAAAAAATAACAATAATAATAAAACTAAGCACAGAATGATTTCACTTAAAGATTCATGCCATGTTCTCAGTCTGCTTCTGTTGCTGTGAAGATGGCTCTATTTAGCTTTTTAGTTTCAAAGCTGACCTCTTTACCTTCTTTTTAAAATGTTTTTATTTATTTATTTAGTTTTAATAAAAATGTTTGGACGTGTTATGTTGTCCCAAAATTTGCTTGTGTTGGACTTGCAGGATATCAAACTATAAAGACACTCACAGAGAGAGCACTATACTGCTGCAGTGCGGTTGCAGATGTGACACTTCAGACACAGACTGAAAAAGAAAGAAGCAGCAGTGGAAAGAAACAAAGTGGGGTAGAGGTGGAGGTTCACTGGGGTCTGCAGCTGGGTGAACTGAAGATGGGCTTGCTGTTGCAAATGTTTTTGTGCCTTTACTGTAGGTTCAGTGGGATTTTTACTAATCACTTTGGAAACAATTCATCAAATGATACTTGCTAACCTGTCGATCGTATTTACCCCAGCAACCCACTGCAACCTACTGCTAACGGTTGGTTCTTTCCAACTTGCAACTGTGTCCATTTAACGTAAGGAATAATAATACACAACTCAAGCAACTGAAGTGTACAGGTAATGGAACAGAAAGAACAACTCAGAATGAAAGAACACATGGCGACCGTGGCTCAGGGGGTTGGGAATCGCATCTGTAACCGGAAGGTCGCCGGTTCGATCCCTGGGCTCTCTGTCCAGGTCGTTGTGTCCTTGGGCAAGACACTTTACCCTACTTGCCTACTGGTGTTGGCCAGAGGGGCCGATGGCGCGATATGGCAGCCTCGCTTCTGTCAGTCTGCCCCAGGGCAGCTGTGGCTACAACTGTAGCTGCCTCCACCAGTGTATGAATGTGAGAGTGAATGAATAGTGGAATTGTAAAGCGCTTTGAGGTTCTCGAAAAGCGCTATATAAATGCAATCCATTATTATTATTATTATTATTATTATTATTATTATTATAACTCTTTGGTTTACAGTCATACCCTTTACTAATAGAAACCTGGAGATTACAGAAAATGAGCAAATGCACAACACAGCAGACAAACTGGTTATCAGCCAGTCCCCACTTTGTCCAGGTTGAAGAGCTGTGTTTCTGTACATTCCCTAGTAACAAATTAGCATATTTATACATTCACTTGGCAGCACGGTGGCACCGTGGTTTGCACTGTTGGCGCACAGCATCAGGCCGGGGTCTTTCTGTGTGGAGTTTGCATGTTCTCCCCGTGTTTGCATGGGTTCCCTCCAGGTACTCCGGCTTCCTCCCACAGTCCAAAGACATGCAGTTTGTGGGGATAGGTTAATTGATAATTCCAAATTGCCCATAGGTGTGAATGCGAGCGCGAATGATTGTCTGTCTCTGTGTGTTGGCCCTGCGACAGACTGGCGAGCTGTCCAGGGTGTACCCCGCCTCTCGCCCTATGACAGCTGGGATACGCTCCAGCACCCCCCGCGACCCTGAAAAGGAGAAGCAAATGGATGGATGGACTTTTGAAAGAAGTAACTTGTGATCTGTTCTAAAATGGTGCAAAGCGTAGGAGGCCTAATCTGAGCAGCATACTTGGAATGCTAATGATAGAAAATTGATTATTTACGACATTAAGATTTATGAAGTGACTAATACAACAAGTCAGTATTTTTCTGTAGACTGAAAAGGAGCTGACTGAAAGTCTCCTTGCATCACTCTACATTTGGGGAGGTTAAATCTATACCTATAGCAATACATACTCACCACAAACTTTTAAGATACTGTTTCTGTTGTAAATACCTTAAATAGATATTTCAATCTTTTTGTGGCTATTGCACTGTGCCATGGAAAAATATAACAAATTTGTTGGATTGTTTTATGAGACAAAGAAGTGCATTTGGTATTGAAGAGGAACACGGCTACTTTTCAGCCATTACAAACAAAGTAGCTGTATTTTTTTCTCACACCACAGCTAATTAAAGACAAATTATGACAGTTAAAATAATAAAAGTAAAAGAGAACAAAAAAGAATAGGTATGTTTTTGTATACTTTAAATGAAGTTATCAATCATCGTGGTCTTTATTGTGCCAGACAGAGAAGCACTCATACTTGGACACTTAGAGACGGTCAGCCCAGATCAAGCCAAGAAAAGGTCCAGACAGGGTTGAATGAAAACAGCTGACCGCACATTCACATTTGTTGGCACAGTTGCTTCAGTTTTAACCACATAAGCAAAATTACTCTCACTAGTGTCTGTGACAGCAGGACTCAAGCTTGCGCAAGCAGAGTTGAGTATTGTGAGGCTTTGCAGCCAGTCATAACTGATTGTTTGCGACATTTTGAGAGTCAGCTTTTTTTGCAGCTACAGTCTGAAGAGTGAATGGGTAAAATGCGATTTACTCATGCATTAAAAAATAAAAACACGCTGTTATGCCAGTGCAGGCAGTCACACCTGTGCTCGTGCACTTTTGTGCTCCAATCCTGTTAACTTGTATGAAGCTTGCAAAAATGAGAAACAAGCTCTCAAAGGAAAACCAAGTAATCTTGTGGACTGTCTCATTCTACAGTTACTGTCTGCAGTCCCTCAACACTGAAGATGTTTGACATTAAGGTTTGATTTTCTGCTAAAATCAACGGCATACTACAGTACAGTACAATGCAATACAATTTTATTTATATAGCACATTTAAAACCAGGGGGTACACCAAAGTGCTTCACAGTAAAAATAACGGTAAATGATTACACTGAACAGTAAGTCATTAAAACAAGGTAAAATAGAGAAAGTATAGAAAACAAACAAAAAGCAGTAAGTAGAGATAGGGAGAGATCATGATAATTCAGAGAAATGAGTAGCGATACAGCAATTAATGTGCGTTGAGAATTAGTGAACCGGAAAAAGCCAGGTTGAATAGGTAAGTTTTCAAGCGTGCTTTAAAGAATTGAATGGAGTCAGAGGCACGAACGGTAGCAGGAAGACTATTCCAGAGGTTTGGTGCTATAGAGGCAAAAGCACGATCACCCCTAGTCTTCAAACGGTGCCTGGGCTGGGCCAGAAGTAACTGACTGGAAGATCGTAAAGAACAGTTGGGAGTATAGAGACTGAGGAGGTCGGTGAGATAGTCAGGGGTAAGGTTGTTTAGGCATTTGAAAGTAAGCAGCAGAACTTTAATAGGCAGCCAATGGAAGTCAGAGAGCACTGGAGTAATAGAGCCAAACTTTCTAGTTCCGGTTAGGAGACGAGTCGCAGCATTCTGAACGAGCTATAATCTTTGGAGGTGAGCAAGTTGGAGTCCAGAGTACAGCGAGTTACAATAATCTAATCTGGAAGTCACAAATTCATGTATCACTTTTTCAGAACGAACAGAACTTTGTTATGCTTAAGCTCTTTTGCATGTGTTTGTTGTTGCATTTTTCTCTAATCTTGTAGCTGCTGAGGTTTCCAATAAAAAGCTACAGTTTTAATATTATCAAAAAAATATATTATCTAAATGAACGCATCCTTTGCAGACAAATGTTCACTACTCATCAATCCTTAGACTATCTGCACTTTTTCTGTGTACATAAGCATCTTGAGACTCAACTGTTGCATTACAGAATCTGTAAAGCTCAATTTCTGACTTTCCATCCTCATCTACAAGACTAGACGTGTTTAAGTTAGGAAATAAGCATACATAGCTCTAACTGTATTTCTGCAGAGTTTTAAAGTTGTGTGTGAACTCTCAATATCTGCTATTTGCATTCAAGGCTGGTTCCACTGCAGAGGAGAGGAGAGGCCTGACGCTCTGATTGGTGCGTGAGTTGCTAGACAACAGATGTCCAGCCGACTAGGAGGTGGACTACCTGTGGAGGAGGGAGAGAGAGGAGAGAGACAGAAAGAAAAGTGGAGGTGGAAAATGATGAAAAAAGGGAGCGAGGCTGTCATATAACAGAGTACAGTCGATGAATACTGCAAATAAAAAAAATAAAAAAATACAACCACCCTGGCACAGCCAAACATGACCACCTATTATGGAGCATTATGGAAGAATGGTTCAAATCATTTTCAGAGTTTGATTTTTTTTTTTGAGGTCTGAAAACGTGCTGCAGTCTTTCCTAAACCATGTCCTCAGTATTGCTACTAGGTATGGTATAATTAGGTCAGATAACTTTATTGCTTAGTGTACAAAGAATAACACTAGATTGTGTGTTAATTGTAATATAATGGTTACATAATGGCATTAATGCATTGTGCATACTATCATTTTAACAAAAGTTCTGCAAACATACTTAAAACTATGGGTATTGTTTTATTTTACTGGAATTTAACAATGTTGATAAAGCAAAGTACAATGAAAAGTAGTCCGTTAAATTCCTTAAGAACAGCAAATTGGCTGTTGTACCAGTGTAAAATACGCTATGATGCTAGTAGACTTAAGTGATGTACTGTAAACACAGGTGTATTATAAAAAACTAAACAAAAAAACAATTACTTAATGTAGCAGAAAATGCAAATGTGAAAATTAGATATTTGTGAGTAATGATTCTCTCAATATTGGCAAAGGGAAGACAAAATGTGTTTTGTGTTATACTGACACAAAAGGATGTGCCATTCAGCAACATAATAAGGCAAAGACAGAGATGGAGAGATTAGTGACCTTGCTCAGAGAATCCTGCTAATCATGCAGTAATGGCTAGGCTGCCCTTGTTTCTGGCGCTGTTTGTGGGCTTCTGTGCTGTTATGCTTGTCTCTACAGCCGGCAGTATGCTTCAGCAAAATTGAAATTGGCATGTTCTCAGGGGCATTATGGCAGACTTGGAGCCACACAGAAGAGCTGCAAGAAATTCTGCATGCAGGAAGGCATGCAAGTCCTTTCGGAAGTTTTTACACAGTTTCATCACCGCCTCTGGAGCCAATATGACTGTTGAAAGAAAAGAAACAGCATTTTTTAAGTTAATGAAGTTAATTGTGGCTGTTCTTGGTAATTAATGCTTGGGCTGATGGACGAGAAAGCTTTTTTGCAACAGTAATCAGATCAATTCATTGTAGACCTTTTTGTAGTTTCATCATTTTATCTCTTCTTCTTTTGCCTTTAAACATTCTTTTTTTTGTAGTTTTGTCTGCTCATGCTATATATTTTATTCTGGATTAAACTTTGTCACTAGGGCTGACAAACATCTTTGTCACCTTTCTTTGGGGATAAGTACTTTTCTGTCATAATATGTTTTATACTGGCATTTTGCTGCATATTTGAGTGCACGCCAAGGTCCGTCTCATTTAAAGCTCACTAGCTTTGTTGTTGTGCTTGCCTATTGTTTTCCTATAGGTGCGTTACACTGACACGAAACAAACAGATACCTGGACCTATAATGAGAACAAGCAGCCTAGTGTTCTTTGCTGGTCTTGCCTCTGTGCTGCACTGAGCCCACAGTTTCCATAGCACCAAGAAGAGAAGAAGAAGGAGGCAGATAGTGAAAAATAGGCGTCCTATTTTATTTTGGAAAAATGTAGAACCTCCTGCTCTCTCTCTCTCTCCCTCCTGTCCTGAGGCAAAGCTGAAATGGGTCGCCTCAGCACTGGATTGTCTTACTCATTGCAATGACTCACTTATTCTGAATCAGAGTCACTGGACATTGGGTTTCTTCTGACAGAGAGATTTGAGTGTCACTTCATGTTTGCTAAGTCAGATAAAATCAGTCTGAGCCTCAACGAGGAGAGATATGTTATGCTGTCTGGGTTGCCATATTGCCTGTCTGGGATTTTTGTTGCAGTACAGTTAGATTGCAGTATCTAATACCTGCTGCTGTTCTATTCTTTGCTTCCCAAAAACCGTCTTTTCCCCCCCGCATAAAATTTGGTGGATTTCATGTAAAGAAGCATGTACATGTTCTCCCAGCATCAGTTAAGGGTCCACTATTAAAACAAGCTCACCAAAAGCTGATGTTGTATTTAGGTGGAACATTATAGTCACTGCCGTAGAGCATATACTTCTTTAAGGTTTCGGAATATGAGTGAAATCGTTTTATGGTATGCATAATATTACTGTGTGTGTGGAAAAAAAAAGTCACAGTTTATTTTAACCTAAAGCACTTCATTACAGTGATGTAGAAATCTACAAATATCATAAAGTTTCTGATTAAATCTCATCATTGGTGTAATACAGAATTACATAGCTGTTTTTGTATTACTGATTATATATTATTTCAAAATACCCTTTGTCTGAAAAAAGGGGGTAGAAAATAAATAATTTTAACATATTCTATCCAGATTAATTGTTTAACACAAATTTTAATTAAAAACATGAAGAAAAAAACGGTATGAGATTTTCTTTTAAACATTCAAAAGGATTACTGTATAAATCTATTGTATGATACATCTGCAAAACTGCAGCACAGTGTATATTTTGGGAATACAGATTTCAGATTTCCCTCAGGGCACCAAAGAGGACCTAAAAGTACATTGGAGGAGCTTATGCTGAGCCCGACGCGAGAGGTCAATATGAATCCTCTGTGGCCGTTCACTGTGTTTGTTGTTCACTGCCGCCTGCCTGTTTGTGGCATATTACCGAGCACATATCAGGTCACATTATTTTTGTCAAGCATTTCAGTTCTGATAAGGAAAAGAGCCGGCTGACACCATGCCAGCGCGCGTGCGCGCGCGCGCACACACACACACACACACACACACACACACACAGACAGACAGACAGACAGACAGACAGACAGACAGACACAACACACGCTGACAACCAAATACTGCAATGTGTCCTCCACTGAGTCAAAACTAAGTTGCATCCAACTTCACGTTCTATTATTTATAAAGCCAATCACAGGAGGGAATCATGAGTAGCATTAAAATAACCCATCTCTGTGTTTGTGTCTCCTCTATTTTTCTTTTAGATCATCAAAAGCTGGAGAGAGAGGCGAGGATTTGTCGTTTATTGAAGCACCCCAACATCGGTGAGCTGTGTCCTAAATCTCGGAATACACACACACACACACACACACACACACACACACACACACACACACACACACACACACACACACACACACACACTTGTGCAAATTAAAACAGGTCTTTTCAGGTCTCTACTGATTTCTGCTAGGGATATTCATGTTCTAGACACAGTTACGAGAGAGAAAGGAGGAGAGACCACGAAACCAAGTGTGTTTGTGTGTGTGTGTGTGTGTGTGTGTGTGTGTGTATGTGTTCTAGTACGGTATGTAATGATTATGCTGCACCTGTGTGCTCTTGCAGCTGAGTCATCAAAAAGATACACTAGCCGTACACCTGCTCTCTAAACCTTTACACCCCTCTCATTAAACCTCTGAAAGAAGTGGTCTCTCCTCCTTTGTTTTCACATTTATAGACACATGCTCTTTCTTCCCTTCACTGCTGTTGTTTCATATTTCTCTAATAATTTCTTTGTAGTTTTCTGAGATGTACTTGCTATTTGAAATTTTGAGAGCAACAATGGCGTTAGGTTTTTGATCCTGTGGCTTTGAAATCAAGACAATAATATATAATATAAGTCAAACTCTTCTAATTTCCTAATATTGAAACGCAGTGTAGTAATGCTTTACTTTCTAACAGTAACAGTTTACCTCCGGCAAAACCAGGCTCAGAGAAGGGGTGGTTGTCTGCCGTGACTGGTTGAGGAGAGTGAAGGAAGACAGGATAAAAGTATGATTCTATGCAGAGAGGTCTACTGAGGCCATAGTGAGTGAGAAAGGTGACTGAAGAAGAAATACTCAGTACATCATGGGAAACCACCAGCAGCCTACGCCTATTGCAGCATAACCAAGGGAGGATTCAGGGTCACCTGGTCCAGCCCTAACTATATGCTTTAGCTAAAAAAAAGGAAAGTTTTAAGCCTAATCTTAAAAGTAGAGATAGTGTCTGTCTCTCGAATCCAAACTGGAAGCTGGTTCCATAGAAGAGGGGCTTGAAAACTGAAGGCTCTCCCTCCCATTCTACTTTTAAATACTCTAGGAACAACAAGTAAACCTGCAGTGCGAGAATGAGCTGCTCTAATGGGGTGATATGGTACTACAAGGTCATTAAGATAAGATGGGGACTGACTGCGGCTGCAGTGATGCGGATGCTGCACCGGTCCGTCGTGGTGAAGAGGGAGCTGAGTGTAAAAGCGAAGCTCTCAATTTACCGGTCGATTTACGTCCCTACCCTCACCTATGGCCACGAGCTGTGGGTAGTGACCGAAAGAACGAGATCGCGGATACAAGCGGCAGAAATGAGCTTCCTCCGAAGGGTGGCTGGCCTCTCCCTTAGAGATAGGGTGAGAAATTCGGCCATCCAGGAGGGGCTCAGAGCAGAGCTGCTGCTCCTCCACATCGAAAGGAGCCAGTTGAGGTGGTTCGGGCATCTGACAAGGATGCCTCCTGGGCGCCTCCTGGGTGAGCTGGCATGTCCCACCGGGAGGAGGCCCCGGGGCAGACCCACGACACGCTGGAGAGATTATATCTCTCGGCTGGCCTGGGAACGCCTTGGTGTTCCCCCGGATAAGCTGGAGGAGGTGGCTGGGGAAAGGGAGGTCTGGGCCTCTCTGCTTAGGCTGCTGCCCCCGCGACCCGGCCTCGGATAAAGCGGATGAAGATGGATGATGGATGGATGGGGACTGACTATTTAAGACCTTGTATGTGAGGAGCAGGATTGTGAATTCAATTCTGGATTTAACAGGGAGCCAATGAAGGGAAGCCAATATAGGAGAAATATGCTCTCTCTTTCTAGTCCCTGTCAGCACTCTTGCTGTAGCATTTTGGATTAACTGAAGGCTTTTCAGGAAGTTTTTAGGACATCCTGATAATAATGAATTACAGTAGTCCAGCCTAGAGGTAATAAATGTATGAACTAGTTTTTCAGGGTCACTCTGAGACAGGATATTTCTAATTTTAGAGATATTGCGCAAATGGAAGAAAGCAGTTCTACATATTTGTTTAATATATGCATTGAAGGACATGTCCTGGTCAAAAATGACTCCAGAGTTCCTCACAGTGTTACTGGAGGCCAAGGTAATGCCATCCAGAGTAAGTATCTGGTTACATACCATATTCCTAAGATTTTCAGGGCCGAGTAAAATAACCTCAGTTTTATCTGAATTTAAAAGCAAAAATTTGAGGACATCCAGATATGTATGTCTTTAAGACATTCCTGCAGTTTAAAATAATTGGTGTGTGTTATCTGACTTCATTGATAGATAAAGTTGTGTGTCATCTGCATAGCAGTGAAAATGTGGATACTGTATTGTTCTTTCTTTGTCATTTTTTTGTGTTAAGTCATTTTTTGCTCCTTTTTAGTTTGTTTTTTTTACTGTTTGGGAGTTGACACACTCTCTAAAGAGATGGTATTTTCAGGGGGGGGGGGGGGGGATGGGATGGGATGGGAGGAGAGAAGCTGCAGAGAGGCATGTAACAGTGCAACTCTGCTTCCTGGTCCCAACTCTGGATAGTCACGACTTAGGGGGTTTAATAAATTTGGCCAGATTTCTAGAAATGAGAGCTGCTCCATCCAAAGTGGGATGGATGCCGTCTCTCCTACCAAGAACAGGTTTCCTGCCAGCAATTTAAGGAGAACATGTGGTCCCAACTACAGAGTCTGACATTGTTTTGGCAAAGTTGCACATGATTCAATATTAGTTCTAGTAACCTTCAATTGACGTAACTGGGTGTCATAATTGCCGTGATGTGAATTATAATTTTACTGAATTTATTTTTAGTATTGTAAAGATTTTCATAGACATATAGCTACTTCCAAAATAATTTAGGTTTTATTATGGGAAAGCGAGATTTCATCAAACGACAGCCATCACTATTGACAGCTTTACTATGAAAACTTAGAAGTCATCTATTATTAGTAACATGTTCTGAGATGTTTTAAGTGTTATATTGTAACTTTGTTGACACCGCTGCACACTGCTGGTCTGTTTCTGTTGGCTGATTTTTCTTTTCTCTGTCACACTTTTCTCTCCTTTTTTTTTTTTGCGCTCCTCCACAGTAAGACTCCATGACAGCATATCAGAAGAGGGTTTCCACTATCTGGTGTTTGATCTGTGAGTAACACTCATTCACACATTCTGTCAATTCTCTTCACCATACCAATTTTTATATACTATCTCTTATTAATGTTAACACCCTGTATAGAAGAAGCTCAGTTTTTACTCTGAAAGCCATGACCACTGGAGGGGAAAAAAATTCAGGGTTAAACACATTCAAACAAGATATCTGTAAATACCCAATTATATTAGAGTCCACTATGTTAAAGAATTATTATGGCAATTATTATGGCACCCTTTTGTTAGAATGCTAATAGCCAGTTACTGTAATTTGGTGAGTTACTTGCAAACATTTTTTTTCTTATTTTCGTTTGGAACGTTCCACATTCCAGTATAGCATTATTCAGCTGTCTGTGAAGGTTCTCAGTCATCCAGGTCATCGTAGTCAAAGGAGCTTTCAAAGAATAGTGTCTGGACTTCTTTAAGTTGCTTGAAGATGTTTCACCTCTCATCTGAGAAGCTTCTTCAGTTCTGAAGAAGCTTCTCAGATTGTTCAGCTGCTTGTTAATGCAAAGGTCTGAAAGATGATTCAAGTGGCTTTCAACATGGCACAGTTATTGATCTTAGAATTTCAGAAACTGCTGAGATCTTGCCACAAAACCATCTATTGGGTTTACAGAGAATGGTCCGAAAAAGAGAAGCTATCCCTTGAGCAGCATCAGCAAGGCCCCCCGAGTATCAACTGATATAAATGCGAAACCCAGCTAAGTATCTTTGCTAAACAATTTATCCATTTATGACCACAATGTGTCCATCCTCTGATGGCTGCTTCCAACAGGATAACACACCCTGTTAATATAATCTCAAACTCGTTTCTTGAACTTGACAATGAAGGGCGTTCACTGTCACCAGGTCCAGTAAAACACCACTGGTATTTGGTGGAATGGGATATTCACATGATGATTGTACAGCTGACAGAATTAAGGCAGCACTGATGGCAAAAAGGGGTACAGAGTCGATACTACCGAGGTGTAATAGTTGAAGTTGCCAGTGATTTTTGTAATTGAGTCCATAGAAAAAATGACAAGTCTGTTTCAGTTTTCATGACAGCCAGAATCATGAATACACTAAATAATGATCTCATTCTCTCTTCCCAGGGTGACAGGAGGAGAGTTGTTTGAAGATATAGTAGCCCGGGAGTACTACAGTGAGGCTGATGCCAGGTAACACATACACACACACGCTGCTGAGCAAAGCAGCCATTATGCATCTCTGTCTGTTACCCGAAAGAACAACTGTGTGTGCCTATATGTGTGTTTGTGTGTCTCACATATGGTTGTCTCAGAGGTGTGATATAGTTACCTTGTCTCAGGGATCTCGGAGTTATTTATAAAGATGATTAATGACATAAAGCCTGCAATATTAATCATACACAACCTACCTAACACTGCCAGCTTTATGCTGAAAAGCTGCATCTCGAGGGAGAAAGAAAGGGGTGTGTGTGTATATCTATGTCTTTATGTTATGCATGTCTTTAACTTTAACTTTTTGCAGAAATAAGTTCCCATCATGAGGCTTAATATCACATAAATCTCACATAAAAAGTTTGATGACGAGAACAGTGTTATGAATTAGGTTATTCTTCTCTTCTCGGTTATTTTCCCTAGTATCCTCTTTTAAAATATATTTTTTCTTGATTTTTTTCCCCCTCTCTCTCCTTTTAATTTGATCCATCTCATTCCTCCACTTTCCCACCCTCAGCCACTGCATACAGCAGATCCTGGAGAGTGTCCATCACTGCCACGTTAATGGAATCGTTCACAGGGACCTGAAGGTTTGTATGACCACAGACATTGCTGCAACCTTGTTGACCAAACAGACAGACAAAAAGTCCTGACTTGGTAGCAACAGAGAGAAAATTCCATTTTGTCCTTTACATATTTTTGTTTTGCTTCTTTTATGTTTTGTTTTATAAAATAAATAAATTAAATTCTCCATTATCAACCTTCTTAATTATTACATTGTTCATTCTTTCTTTTGAAGGCAATAAAAGTAATAAAAGGCAATATATTGCAAATATTTGATTCGAGCCTACCAGATTCCGACACTTCTTCTTGCCTGCTTGTCTTCTTCTATGTTAAGTTAGTATGCGTGGCTAGTACCCCCCTGCCTGCTCGTGTAGAGAAGGAGGAACCTCTTCTAATACCTCTAATATGTTGAAGACAGATTGAAAGTATGTTGACGTTATCATGGCAGTAATTTTGTGAGATGTATGACTGTGTAATGTAATGCAGTGCTGGTTAAAAATAGAGGCAATCACAAGACAGACACTCAGAAATGATCCCCATTCGCATAGTTATGTAAAAAATTATGTTGAGATGTGAAAAAAATTTTTAAGGTCATGACTATTCCAGTGGTAGCCCGTATTCTCACAACTTGCCATTAGCATTTTGATGTTAAGCAAAGAGGCAGGAGAATGCTAAAAAAAAGCTGTTTTCAATGTGACTAAATGGATTGTGAGCTTGTGCCTGCAAAAACACCCCAGAAAGAATAACCAAGTTTGAGATTTCCATTCTGTGACTAGGATTTCCTTTGCTGAAGCAATTTCAGGTTTTTACATGCTTCAAAATTAGGACGATTTATTCATCGTTATGTTAATCGTTATGTAGCTGTGTCTAGTTGTCAGTTACTGTCTATGTCCTGTTGAGTCATACGTCTGCCATAAAGTGACTGCTCACAGGCTGCCTGTGTTTTGAGTCTCTAAATGTTAGGAAATGCATTATTCATTAGAGCACACTGTCTAACTGGCCTTAGGTTAGCAAAGACCTTTCTGCACCTGCGCCTTTGTTAGTGCGTATGTGTTTAAATGTGTGTGCATATATGTGCATGCTGTTGGCTTTCATAAATTTATGATGGTGCTAAATTGTCTTAGTGTGCAGTGTGTGTCATTATACATATGTGGCTGAGAGTCACTTGTTTTTACACCCACGTCTCCTGTTCCACCACAGCTGCCCCCTGTATCCTTCTCCCTGCAGTGTGCACTTTGTTCCTGCTCATGGATTCTAATAGTAGAGTGTTTTTTTTAATTTACACATCACCTCTACTCCCTTTGAATCCATGAGGCTGGGGGAGCAAGTCCACAGCTCCAGTGTGAAACATGTCCGTGGTCACGTAGAGATCTGGTCCCGTGCACATTTTTGTTCTCTGTCATTGATGTGGCAGAAAGGGAGTTGCCTCAGACACTGATTTAAGAGCAGCTTAGTGTCACTGACCTCTAATGGCTTTGATTGGGATTGCTATGGCTAATCTGATCTTAGATCTGTGTCTGTGGGCAGCTTGTTCCCAGAGCGTGTGACCTCTCACCTCTAACCTGTTTGACTCCGCCCCCCCCAGCCTGAGAACCTTCTATTGGCCAGTAAGCTGAAGGGGGCGGCGGTCAAGTTGGCTGACTTTGGGCTGGCTATCGAGGTACAGGGGGACCAGCAGGCATGGTTTGGTGAGTATTCATCCATCCATTTTCCAACTTGAAATAGCTGATTGGTCAAGCAAGCAATCAGTAATGATAAATAATATTAAGTCAGCCATATAGATGTTTGACAATGTTAGGGAAGTTTTGGGGCAATACTAATAAAAGGGGATTTAGTGTTAATCTGTTGAGAATCTCTTTAATCTCGACAAGTAGGGGCACATACACCAATTGGTTTAAATGTCCCATAGAAACCTTTTGTAGGCTTCTTTTTGTTCATGAACTGGACAGCATCCTGGCCAAAGCACAACGTGATAATAGATTTCATGTGACATATTGGAGTTATTCAGTTTTCCAAAGAACACTGTCAACAAAATATTTGGCAGGAATAAAGAGTTTCACACGAACCACCCTAAATCCACAGAGGGTAAATGGCAGCCAAAGCCTTGACTCCTTGTGAATAAAAATGTTACAACAGATGTCTCTTAGCAGAGTCTCTTATTCAAAATAAGAAAAAGTGAAATTTCAAAAATCAGCATAAGACAACACTCATTGTCTCACAGTCATTTTACGGCCTGCACCAACCTGCCTTTCCAAATATCCTTTCATATTACTCCTCCAGGTTTTGCAGGCACCCCAGGCTACTTATCTCCAGAAGTTCTGAGGAAAGACCCATATGGGAAACCAGTGGACATGTGGGCCTGTGGTAAATAACATTCAAATTGTCTCACTGTAGCTGCTTGGATCTAATACTGGGTCCAAAGACATCTGTTTTTTTTTTTTTTACAAGGACTGAAACTTTAAGTTGTTCTGAGTGTTTTGTGGAGTGCTAAATAAAGAAACCATGTTGTTTTTTAAAATAAACAAATAGTATCTGAGTATAAAGATCTAAAATGCATGGGTTTGTGTGCATGTCACTTTGTTCTAGGTGTTATTTTGTACATCCTGCTGGTTGGCTACCCTCCCTTCTGGGATGAGGATCAACATCGCCTCTATCAACAAATCAAGGCTGGGGCCTATGATGTAAGCATATATACATCATCCAAAACTGAAAAAACTAAATGGTAAATAAAGTCAGACAAAACAAAAAGTGACATTTTATTTTAGTTAATTTGCACATAGGATCATTTCATCATCTGGCCATCTGCTCAGTTTTCCTGTAGCATCACTGGGAGCTCAGGACACAGCCACTGTGATTTTTGAATTGGTATAGGCCTTTAAAGATTTTTCTCTCCACTAATATAACATCTGAAACCTGAAATTGAAAATTGGATAATAATTCTGATGTTATCTCCTCTCTTCCTGGCTTGCTACAAATACAGAATCCTCAGAGCTCTGTAGTTTTGTATTTGTATATATGCTGTATATATGACACACTTTTTTTTTTCTTTTTTTTTTTTTTTTTTTACAGTTCCCATCACCGGAGTGGGACACTGTAACTCCTGAGGCCAAAGATCTAATTAACAAGATGCTAACCATCAACCCCAGTAAACGCATCACTGCTGCAGAGGCCCTAAAACACCCCTGGATCTGCGTATGTGGCAAACACACTCCCAGATGTTGGAATATTTGCACAAACACACACACACACAGATGCACACAGAAATAAAAAAAAAAAGCATGAACACACACAAAAGGTGACAGTTGCACTGCCCACAAAATCGCAGCCATACATTCTTCTCACCCATTGTTTCCATTCCTTCAAATCCTCTCATCTTCTCCCTGCAGCAACGGTCCACTGTCGCTTCCATGATGCACAGGCAGGAGACTGTGGAATGCCTGAAGAAATTCAATGCCAGGAGGAAACTCAAGGTGAGACTTCTGGCAGTCCTTCATGCTTCTGTTTATATAGAACAATCCATCCAGCCATTTTTTCCTCTCCTTTTCTGTTTTCCTTGCTCAAGACTTCTCACTATAACTTAAAATGATTGCTTGTTCTGTAAAGCCTTCGAGTTGTCCTTTTGCTATGCTGCTCTTTCTTGCTACAACCTTTTAATCAATCTTTCTTTCTTTCTCTTCCTTCCTTTCGCCCATCATCATTTCCTTCTTCTTTCCTTCTTTTCTGTCAATGCAGGGAGCAATATTGACCACTTTGCTAGTCACAAGAAACTTCTCAGGTATGTCTTTCTCAGCATGGTGTCCAAAACCTGGTTTTCCCAAACATATTATGTTAAAAATTACAAGCATTTGTCCTAAAAAACAAAAAAAGAAGAAGGAAAAAACAAAACTGGAAGCTAAAAAGGCGTTACAGCTGTTAAAGAGATCTTTAAAAAAGTGGGAATTTATGAACTTATCCATCAGTGTAATACCTGCAGTAGAGGATGCGGACATGAGTACTGGCAAATTAAAACTATTATGGATGAGATTAACAAATTACTGAGGTGATATAAAGCTATTATACTGCTTTTTTTAATAAGCTAGTAAAGTTTGATTAAAAACAGTAATGAGCAGAACCTGCCTCAACTTTAAAACTTTAAGGGTTTAAAGGGTTAGATTCAATCTAAGGCATTAAAACACCAAATTCACACATTAGTATATATTAACCAGTGAAGACAGTGGTAGACCAACGAATCAAGAGGTAGATACATAGAGTATAAATGGTTGTAACCAGCCTTGTCTACAGCAGGATATTGGTGATGGTATCGGAAGTACTAGGGGAATAAACTATGAATGTTGTAGGTAGTACACTGACTATGGATAACTATTTCAAGCCCACTTAAACTAACCTGAACTATTAAACCTTAATAACTGATAATAATTTGGTTAAGTACTCTCTGAAAAGTGAATCTTCTGCTGCTTACACCATAAAAAGGTAAAATATGGAGAAACTCTAAGTTTTAAAATGAAATAAAATTGAATTTTAGAAGACTTTAAAAAAAGAAACTAGGCATAAGAATGCCATTGCTAAACACGAGTCATTTATATTTTTCAAGCTGTTTTTCTACCATTCTCTCTCTATTTTGACGCCAAACTTTTTTTTAAATATACATTTCTTTTGACCTATCTCATATTCTTCATGCTCTTATTAGACTACTTTTGCTTTTCATTCTACAGTGAAATGCATTTGTTCATTTGTGTCTCTTTTTATTTATCAGTTTCTTCCTTTTTCAATTTTCTTTCCTTTTTTGTTTGAATTGTGGTAACCATTTGAGGTAAGGATTTTTGGAATGACAGTGAAATGTATGAGGTTGAGCCCAACCAATAAGCATTGGCATTTAGGTCTTATTTTTCATTTAGAGTCATGTTTCCAAAAATGTTGGGACACTGTGTAAAATGCAAATAACATTTTTTTATATATATAACTGACAGTAGTGTAAAGATGTATAAAATGTTAAAGGTGAAAAATGTTGTGTTTTAGAGAAACGCATCCAGATCACATTGTTTTCAGGAAAGTTCTTGCTTATTTCAGAAAGACAGCATCTATTACAACACCTTCCACTTGCTTAGCTGAGCTGCCTGCACTCCTGACATGTTATCCACTGAAAACCTCTGGCATATAATCACATAAGAATTCAACACAAGAAGCCAGAAACTGATGAGAAGCTGAACTCATACATTAAGCAACAAATAGGAAAACATTTCACCTTCAAAGCTACATAACGTCTCACTCCTCCTCAGTTCCCAACTGACATCAAATTCCAAATAAGCATATGCTTGTAATAAATGAAAAGCAATTTAAAAAAAATTGTCAAATTGCCTTGGTATTATTTTCAGTTACATGTGTAGTCTAAATGATTTGTTGATAATTTAATTCTGGTTGTATTTTCTGTTTATACTGTGCCCCTACATTTTTGGAAATAGTGTGGAATAGCCAATCGCGCATGCATGAAAGTATGACATTTGGCATTTTAAAGTGTACTACAGAATCTCATCCTTGCATAAGTGCTAATTTACAATCTCAGAGAAATTTAGAGAAAGATGCAGCATGGATTATTGTAATGCAGTTTAGTGTTAAGTTTCTATGTAACATCGGAAAATAAAGTTAAGGAATAGTGGTGGGAGCATATGCGTAGGTGCAAATATACAAGTGCATGGGTATGTGGGCAAATGTCGACTTAGGAATGTTGTGTGTGAGCCTGTTGGAGATAGTTGGTTAGATTAACCTTTTCATCACCTGCTATATATACACCCAATTAACCACCCACCCTTCAGCCCTGACATGTGAGTAAGTATGTAGTAGGATAACAGCCTTGCAGAAGTTATGTTATTTGGAGCTTCAGTTGGATTGCATTATGGATCTTGCAGTTGGATCTTGCACCTGGAGTTTGGAGATAAGCACAAATTGATATGCTTGCTGCATGTTTGTGTAGCCTCTGGCACAGGACTCTCTTGAACCTCATACTGAAATGTTGTCTCTGTCTTTCCTTCTACAGCAGCTAAGACTTTGCTCAACAAGAAGCCAGATGGCGTTAAGGTGAGCTGCTTTGCACAATGAAGAAAATGCTTTGTTTCTTGCATTATTTTTGTTGGAATGTTTAGTGTCTGAGAAGCCATATTGATTATTATTACTACTGTTATTATGCATTTTGCACTTAACAACATTATCATTCAGGGACAGTCACTCAAAGATGTGGGAAATGGGTATTATTTTCTTAGCTTTCCTAGTTTTCTTAGCTTGTTCGTAGCTTATGTTTCTGGTCTCATCATCCTCTTTTTAAATTATTGATCTTTTTAGTTTTTGTATTTATTGAATTTACCTAAACTCATGTTTTCCATAGTCATTTATAGTGTTTCTTTAGAGTAACATGATGCTCTAGCATACGTGGTTTATCAGTGTGCTTGGTATCAGAGCACATTAGGTCAAAGGTCAATAACAGTCTCCCTTGTTGTATCATGTGATCTAAGGCCGTATGTCTTGGACACAAAAAGCACAAAAAGGAGCACAGCTGTCAACTGATCACCACCTAGGAGTGAGCCAGATCAGATGGTGAGGAAGGTTCTCAGACAGACCTGGAAAAACCCAAACGACTAGTGAGGGTGAACTGGGAACATCTGGTTGAAAGCCCCTGTGTGTAGTGCGTTTAAATCTGGAAGGATTCCTCTTGCTTCCCAGAGAGTCTGGAGACACAAAGTCCGAATGAGCCTTGTTAAAGATTGGAGGCGGAGTGTAAGACAGCAGTAAGACAGGGGTTTCCATTTTCAAAATGAGGGACCGGAAATTGTTCTCCAGTTATTGGGGTATCACACTGCCCAGTCTCCTGGAGAAAGTCTATAACAGGGTGCTGAACAGGAGGCTCCGGCTGATTGCTGATTCCATTCTTCACCTTTGCAAAACTTTCAAGAAGGATCATGGGAGTTTGACCATCTTGCGTACATGGGATATTTTGGAATGTATATGTACATTGTGGAAACTTTGAAAAGGTTTACAACCAGGCCATCTGGTATTTGTATGAACAAAGGATGCGCTGTCCCCGCATTCTTCACATAAAGTCAAGAATGATCTCAGCTTTTGTTGGGCTCTAGGGTTGCCCCCTGGCTCCAGTCCTGTTTTTGATTTTCACGAATAGGATTTCAAGGCACACAATCACAAGCATTTGCTCTGGGAATCTCTAAATCTGTTTGCTCTGTTGGCTTCATCAGAGTGTGACCTTTAGGACACATTAGAGTTTGTTTGGTTTTTTTTCCAGCTGCCTCTGATGTCTCACATGTCATTATGTTAAATCCTTTTTTTTATCATCTCCATAATTTAGTTTTGCATGGTAACATATAATAGGAACTGAAATTAGAGCTTTCAAACAGAAGAGTTGGGATGATCACTTTGGTCTGTAGCCGATGTGAGAGAGTGTGTGTGTCTGAGAAGTGTGTATGTGTCATGTCCCTCCCCTCTACACTGCCCCCCTGCAGGTCAACAACAAAGCCAACACAGTGACCAGTCCTAAAGACACTGGCCCTGCCCCTGCACTGGTATACACACACATTCTCATCTACACTCACAGCTTCTTTCACAAAACTTCTATATGTACCTGCCTCACATCCTGTGGAGGAGGTTCAGGTTCACCCTTTCCACATTGTAAGATCATATTCTTTTTGATCTCAACCTTTGATAAGAAGATTTCAACTTTTAAAAAAGACATGTAAGGATATTGTAGTAACGTGGGGTGAAATACATGTCTAGCACCAATAATAGACTATCCCTGAATGAAATAGTGCATATAGACCTTTGTAACTGTGCAGCATGTCCCAGCTCCAGATTTTTTCATCAAGCTATCTATGAAAGATATTTATAATTCAGATTGATGTATTTATGAATTCATTCATCTGAATTAGCAGTGCATGCATGGGATATATACCGCTTGGCCAGTTTGGATTTGCTGAATTTATGCACCGTTAACGTTGGGTTAAAGCAAGTTAAGTCTTTATATACACACGCACACACACACACGTTTGGATTAAGCTCTAATGAACATGAAGTTCTGTGGTTAGGGTAACCTCTACCTCAACCCCCCCACTTCTTGTGTTCTTGTATTTCTTAAGAAACTCTTCTTCTTTTCTTGCTCTATTCATTTGTACCATGCATGAAGTCCTTTCATGTCATTGTACTGTACATCTGTTAGATATGCAATTAAAAGTAAAATTGCTGACAGTAATCCACATGTGCATTTTGTAGGATTTGTTACTGGCATAGTTGGTCTGTGCATGACTGTAAGGATTGTGAGGATAGTTGTTCTTTGGGCATGGTGTCTGCTGTCTACGTCAGGCCACATGACTGCCACTATGCATGATGTCAAAGACTTTCTGTCCTCCCATTTGCTGTCAAGTTGATTACGCATGAACACATGCACATGACATCTGTCTTTCCTCTCTTTCTCACTCCATCATCACACACACACGCCCACCCCCAACACACAAACACACATACACACTCACACAAGGCCGCTGATGTTATAATCTTATGTAATCTGGGTGAGTGATTAGAAAGACTGAGCTGGTCACCAGGATCAATTCTACAAAAACCCAGACATGTGATTACCAAGTGAGGGCACTGGCTAGGGCTGCTGAGAGAAAATCAGATGCAAAAAAGACCACACAATACAGAAAGAGTGGAAAGAATGAGAAATACAATAAACAAGAAATTGACGCACACATTTGAATTTGGTCTCAGATACATTGTGATGAATAGATTTACAGATAGACAAAGTTAAAGATTGTAATGAGTAATTGATGTAAGTGGTTGGCCATCTTCTTGACCGTCAGTTTTAGAAAATACACAAAATACATTTTCTTCAGAGGTATCTGCCCAATCATAACTTTTCTTGCATTGTTGAAGTATTTGCTCCCACAAGTGCCTATTATATGTTTTTCTTAGGAACCACAGACAACTGTGATACACAACCCTGTGGATGGAAACAAGGTATAACATAAACAAAGTTCACTTTCACTGATGGCTACATTTAATATTAAGTCTGTTTGCTCCTGTACTATAGACTTTCTTAGTAAGAGCTAACAGGAATGTTTTCCAATTTACCAACAAGAATAAAGCAAATTTGCTCATAAATCAGAGTTTATGAGACCATTTAGCTTTTAAAACTCTCCATTTAAGACTTAATTGTATTACAAATGCATGTTGCATGATATCATTAAAGAAGCATGTATTATGTGTCCATAATCTTTTTGTCATTTTTGTCAGGAGTCAATTGAGAGTGCCAACACCACCATTGAAGATGAAGATGTGAAAGGTAGTAAAAACTGTATGGTTTACAGACTTGCAGATCTCTGCTACACTGGTAATGTTAGTCAGTCCTCATGATTTCCAGTCAGACTGGTCACTCCCATCTGTGTTTTTCTACATCCTGCTTTGTTACGCAGTTAACAGCAGGTTAACTACTCCTGCTCCCATTTAGCTTTTAACTCTTGCAAAATGGAAATTGTTCTGTTCTTTCGTTGTCTTCTCCTCCAACTGCATCCATGTACTCCTAGGTTAATACAAAAATGGGAACACATGCTGCTTTTGTGCCCACCATTTTATGTTTTTATTATTAAATGTTTCCACTCAGCATTTTTTTTTACTCTCCTTTTATGTGTTTTTGTTGAGAAAATCTTTTTTTCGCTATGTCTCTCACCATACATGATTATCTTTGTTACGTCTTCTGCCCTTTATACACACTGGACACCCAATCATTCAATCATTCAATCATCCCATCTCAGCCCTTCGTCTGGGCAGCTTAGTGAGTGGTATCTTGAGTTCTAAGAGCCGTTCCTCACAGATGTCTGACTCAAGACAGACTCCCAACTCCTCAATTCAGAGTAAGTCCTCCACAATGGGGAAGATGCCCTATTTTGCTTACCCAGTCATCCCTGTGAGGTAGTGTTCCTTATATATAAAGTGTCTCAAATGCCATGCTCGTGATGTTCAGATCATATCCTTTTCTTAGACCACTGGGTGTTTGCAGTAGTCTGTGATTTAAGAAAGTTACTCCTCAGTGACTATCCCTTCTTCAATAAAATGAAACCTCTGTTTATGACCCTATTTGCTCCTTTCGTCTGAAGGTGAAGGACTTCTTACAGTTTTTAAAAAAAAATATTATTTAACATGTCTGTTGTTTCACAAATTGAGTAATTTTTTCAATATCCCCCAGCCTGCACCAATAACAATAAAGGTAACTGTCAATATTACTTAGTTTAAATCGCTTTTACAGCAAATACTTGCATCTGACATTGGTTTGTCTTGATTCATTTGAGCTTTGTTGGGTGAAATATATTGTCATCCTGCATTTTTCCTGCCTGATATCACTATTAGTCATGGGAGGCTTTCTTCCAGCTTTTTTTTTTTTGGACTCAGACATGAATGATCAAAAATGTTGTGAAATCCTTTCTTGAGCGCCTTCCATTTCTAATAACCTTAAAATCCTGCAAATCCGTAGAGTAGAACTCATCTGAAGCTGATTTGTAGCTGCACTCTGAACATTTGCCTGAAATATAGTAACAACACATTTATTATGCCAGTTTAGCTGATGATTTTCTGTGATCTTGTGTTTTAGCTCGAAAACAAGAAATCATCAAAGTTACTGAGCAGTTAATTGAATCTATCAACAATGGAGACTTTGAGGCCTACGCGTAAGTTCCCTTCTGTTCACGTTTTCCCAGTAACATAACTATAATGTGTATATAATGTGGCCTAATAAACACAGACTCTCTTCCCGCATTTAAGTCACAGCTCAAAACACATCTGTTCAAACTGGCTTATTCGCTTTAGTGCTGATTTTATCTGTTGTCAAGTTCTGCTTTGCAATTTTAACTTATTGTATGTATTCTATGACTATTGCTTCTTTTATTAATTCTGTTCTTTTGTAAGGTGACCTTGGGTTTTTGAAAGGCGCCCTCAAATAATATATATATATATATATATATATATATATATATACATATATATATATATATATATATATATATATATATATATATTTATTAGGGGTGCAACCATACACAAAATTCACGGTTCGGTTCGATACTTTGGTGTCACGGTTCGATATTTTTTCGATACAAAAAAAATGTTCATGCCTTTTTAATTTGTCATTTATTAAATTTTCACGGCACATTCCGCACCACATCTCTGTGCGTTCATCATTTGTTTGAAGCCAGCTCACCTCCTACAACTACTTTTCCGAGAATACGCGCTTCTTTTGTGGTTCGGACTCCTTCTGACATTTCTTTGGAGGTGGAGGAACACCAAAGTAATTGCTTAAAGGAGCTTCTTCGACATCTTTAAAATAGTTCTAAACAAATGTCTGTCCTCCTCCTGAAAATCGGATGTATGCAAACATGCTTTGCAACTTCTTATCTTGTGCCTGTTTTTTATTTTGACAGCGAATGCACACCTGCGGACCACTTATGTGCAGCCCTGGTTATATAGCTCGTCATATTGCAGCCACAGAAATGATTTTGTCCATGAAACCATAAAGCTGCACTTTCTTTTTGCCTTATAGTCTGATTTGTCATAACTTTTCCGTTTTGTGGTAAGCTTTTCTTTGGCTCTCACTTCTTCACCCTGACCTGTCTTATTTGGCTCAGCAGAACTAAAATATTGTGGCGAGCTCAGACAAGGAGGAGACGGAGGTATCGTTTGGTCTTGCTTCCCGTGAGCTAGCCAGGGAGCACAGCCGTTTATTGACATCTGCAGAAGAACACTGCCGCTAGCTAACTGCTCAGCGCGGCAACAGCACAGCAACAACAACAACAACAACAACACACAGGCCGCCCTCTGACCCCGGAAGGACACACTGTCGCAGCGAGAGGGCGTCACCCGTCACTATGGCAACATAAACAAAACATAACTGTACAAACAGAACCCCGAACAGCCCTGACCCACTACAATATATATCCTGCTCCTTTTACACACGCACTAACATAACGCTCAGCGATTCTCTGCGCGATCAACCTCTCACATGTTTAAGCTTGCTGCGGGAGATTTCACTTGTCATGTTTGCATAGTAAGCTAACGATTGATAAGACATGTCAGAGAAATTGGTGCACAAATTATCATCACTCACCAATCAGTGCTGTCGCTCTCTATACACAGTTCGCGCGATTGCAAAGTGAAAGCAAAAAACAAGCGCAAATTCAAACGCGATTTCAATATGTCACATATTGACAGTGGCTCACCGATGCCAATGACATAATTACCCAGCTACATTTCCGAAAGAATGCAAAAGCATTGACATATATTTTTCCTTCCTACGATAGGCCGACGGACAGGGCAGAGATAGATTTTGGTAGCCCGACTGGAAAAATCACTAGCCCCAGGACGTCGGGCATTCGATTTTGCGAGCCCTGTATCTGATTGAGGAATCACTCATCTTTGGAAAAGAGAGTTTATTATAGAGAAATGGCTCTTTCCAAAATAAAAGCTATACTATACGCTTCTTCTGGGCTATATTCTCAGCAGCATATTAAACATATCAGGTCCCCATAAGGAGAATCATGTGCTAACGGCTGTCTAAATGACCCGGGTAAAGTTTGTAGCATGCGTGCTTGTTGTTTTTGTCTGCTTCCACTTGTCTTTGCACTAGGATGATGTCGGCGTAAATGTGCAGTCATATTTGTTGTGTTCCCACTAGTGCTGTCAGCGTAAATCTCGTTGAAATGACGTTAACGCCACAACACGGCAAATCTCCGTTAACGAGCTACTACGGATCGGCCTTGCATGGGGCTGGACGGCCAACACGTTAACGAGCTAACTGTGCTAACACACTAGCTCCCACCCATGTAATTGAGCATTGCCTGGCACATCCAACATACTGTTTTACTTTAGTCCATGACGCGCTTACCTTCAGGGTCATACGTCACATGAAAACCAAAATAGTTCCAAACGCCAGATCTGAATGAGGGTGGGGGAGGTTCAATTTGCCATGTTGCAAGGAGAGCTTAACTTCTGTCTGCTAGCTTGCCCTGCACTCAGTGAATCTGCGTTTGACTACTCCGCCTAGGCTGCACTGTCGAGCGCTGAACCACTGAGCGCTCAACACAGACAGCATCGTCAGAAGGAAAGTTGATAAAATAAATTAAAAATTTATTTTGTATTGTTCGATACATATGTGTACTGAACCGAAAGCACTGTATTGAACGGTTCAATATCGATACGAGTATCGTTGCACCCCTAATAAATAAATATATATATATATATATATATATATATATAATTTCATAGACTTATTTGCTTGTCTTCTTTGCTGATGCTACATTATGTTTCTGGTGGAACAGGAAAATTTGTGATCCTGGTTTGACTTCCTTTGAGCCTGAGGCCCTGGGCAACCTCGTGGAAGGACATGACTTCCATCGCTTTTATTTTGAAAATGGTAGGTTCAAGACGATTAATTCTAACTTTAGAAAAAAAGCTGCTCTAGCAGTATCTTGAGGACTCATATGGAGAATTGCCTGCAATTTCTGCATTTCAAAAGAAAATCGATAAACTACTAACAACCTGGGTAACATTTGACAAATTAAAATGGAATTAGAAAGAGAATTTGCAGAATTAAAAAGAGAATTTGAAGAGAACTTTTGCTTATGCAAAAGATATCTGCAACTAAAATCTACCAGCTTTTAGTGTAAGAGTTAGAAACAGCTGGCTGACCTCGAATCAGCATTTGATACTAGGAGTAATTAAGGATTATGTTTAAGTAACAGTACTGGAGTCTTTAACCTCCTAGGACCTGGTGTCCACATATGTGGACATCACATTTTGGGTTGTCTAGACCAAAATACAAAATTTTGCTCTACCAGGGCCTGATATCCACGTACGAGGCCATTCTACTGCCACTGTTCTATCAAAATTTAAAACGAATGTCCTCATATGTTGATCTCATTTTTCTCAGAAACAAAAGTCAGGTAAAAAAAATCTGGTAATTCTTTGTTTTTACATTCATCAGGTCCCAATCAGCCCAAATAGCAAAGAGAAATTAAAAATGCATACCATGAAAGAGTTCGGGTCTTAGGAGGTTAAACACAGAGAGTTAGTATAAATATGTTTGCTTACATTGGTATGACAAGATGAATGAACTAATGCACAAGTCGTTTATCTCAGTCACAGTCTGGAGAACTGTTGATTTTTCAGCAGGGGAGAACTTGCATGTTTACATTAAATGTTCTGATGAAAACATATGGTTGAAGAGACCAAACACAATCAATATACTACACTGGAGGAACAAAAAATTTCATTTTGTAGTTTGTTTTAATACAAAGTCGAACATTAAGACTGCTAACTAATTTTTTTGAATCTGCATTCTCCATCTGGTGGTTACTTTGCTGCTGGAACAGCTAAATTTCACCAATGAGGGACAATAAAGGATATTTCTATTCTAAATAACTGCAACTACTAATCTGAGCTGCCAATAGAAATCCCTCTTTAGGGAGCTGATAAAACAGAAACAAGCCAAATAAAAAAAGACCTTGAGGAAAACAAATGTATGACATATTAATCTTCTTTTCAACATTCACACTATCAAGTACATCTGTGCATGTCAACACCAGTTCATAAATTTGTAAATAGTTGACTTAAGCTTGTCAAAATGATAAATGTGTGCACAGAGCTATGGAAACTTTTATTTGGAGGACATAATGCACAAAAAAGGGATAATATGATTAAGATACCTAAAATAACAAAGTCCAGTTCACAACCAAGGAGTTATTCGGATTGTTGAAAGACAATATTATAGGAACATTACTGGAGTTGGACTGGATTGTTTGTCCTATATCAATATTTAGTTCAGTTTGTTCATATTTGCTGCTAAACTACAAGGGCATTGACTAACCTTGGAGCAAAAAAAAAATAATCACTCATGAATAATGACTGCTATAAATGGCAGAATGTCCTCAGTCTGGGTAAAAATAGTTCAGATAAACCAGATATGCCCCAGAAACCTCAATCACTTGGCAACCCCATGCTTGTCCACTATCCAGCATCAACATATGGAGACTTCACTTGCTCTGATTTCATATCAGTTAATACTCCAAAGAAGAATCAGCATTTTGTTTTTGATGCAACTGTATCTGCTGTATAATATTGACATAAAAAGGAGCAATTCTTAGCCAACTCTGTGTGGAAAGTGGGGAAATACTACCCATAACATTCACATATTGTGTGGCATCTTTCTCTGTTTCATTTGCAGCATTGTCCAAAGGGAATAAGCCAGTTCACACCATCCTATTGAACCCACATGTGCACCTTATTGGGGAAAATGCAGCATGTATTGCCTATATTCGGCTGACCCAATACATGGATGGCAGTGGCATGCCTCGCACCATGCAGTCTGAGGAGACCCGAGTTTGGCACCGCCGTGATGGAAAGTGGCAGAACATTCACTTTCATCGCTCTGGCTCGCCCAGCATCCCCCAGTAAGAGACAGTAAGAACTGCAAAGCTGAAAATGTGTTTTAGGAAAATAGATGTACCACCTGACTAATGTAATGCAGCTGTGGGCTCCGGGGTATGATCACTGTTGGCTGTTGCACCTAATCAATAGAGGGCACACTCTCTGTGCTTAACCAGCCGCATAGCTTATTTCAGTCAGTAATTATAATTATCTGTTTAAACACTTAAACATCTGTTTGACATTGAATTTATTTTTTAATTATCAAACATTATTCAGATGAAGTTGTAGGAAATGATATTACAGAATATAACCAACAACGATCGTGGAATTATGCTTAGAAAAATGATTCTGTTTATCTGCACCTATATTCTTCTACTCTTTTAAAAATTAAGGTATGAGGTTTCATATACATACTACCATTGTGTGGAATTCGAGCTCAACATATTCAACTTCAATTCATGTTTTGATCAAGCTGTAGTACATTGGTATAAAACTTGCCGTTGTCCAATGTAGTGGATGAGACAAAGAAACAGAAAAGGGGCAGTCAGAAAACCTTGAAGACTGTTTTACATATGCACTATTGCATATATAGTATTACAACAGAAACGGCGAGAATGGAATTATTAAGTAGAATATGAAAACGAAGCTGTCGTAGTACTTTAAGCAGGAAGCATTCTTTATATTTCTAGATGTTAAATGCTTACCTCTAGAGAAACATTCTTGCTTCTGCTTGGTGAAAAAAGGGAGGTAACCAGGATGAGCTGTTCGATGAAGTGTGCGTTCTTTTGTGATTCAGCGACATCCTTTTATTGTTAGAGCAAAAATAATTATACCAGGCTTGGCATTGTCGCTCTTGAATTTCCCCGAAGTTTCCTTACTCCTACTAAGATAAAAAATAAGTACCAGCTATCACTTCACTATTGAGAAAGCAGGGAATTTCTGTATTACGGTATGATGTAATATTAATTTAACCACAACCCCCCTCTATGTCCTGGGCTTCCTACTCTATCACTTTATCAAAGCTTCAAAGCCAATATTTGGTGTGACCACCTTTATTCTCCAACACAGTCTGAACTGTCTTAGCTAGCTTTCTTCTAATATCTTTAAGTGGTCTTCAGGAACTGTTTTTCCACAAGGCTCTCAGTAACAAAGTGCCTAAAGATACAAAAGTTAGTTCTTTGTTCATTTCTCTGTTATATGTAGACAAACACTGGTTAGTTAATTCTGTCAGCAAGGTACCTTTTTATGAATGAACAATTCATAGTCTCATTTGTGTGGCCTAATAAGTAAACACAAATCAAAATAAACCACAGCAACAACAACAACAAATCATCTTCTGAAAGTGGCCAGGTCGAATAACTGTGCAAAGAAAACAACTGAAAAAACTTCAGAAAGCCAGGAGAATTATTGCTAAAGACCAATTTGGAAAGAAAGAAAATCTGGCTCCATGGAAGCAAAATATTATAAATGCATGGTGGCTCTATATGTTTGGACGGTATTGTAGCTAGATTATGTAAACCAGTGCTACGAGCACCGGTAGCTAAAAAGTTTCTGAATGATTTTTGATGATTTTTTTCTTTCTTTCTATCTGGGAAGATTAGAATAGTTTATAAATCCATAAATCCATAAAGCCTGTTTCAGTTTAACCGTTGTTTTTAATTAATTGCATGCTCAAAAAAACGTTTTGTCTCGCTACCATTTCTTCTTGTTGCATGTTGAAGCTCTACTTGGAACCTTGTTAAGATCCAACCATGCAAAATATGATTTTTTGCCATTTTCAAGTGTTCTTAAACTTTTGATCGGGGCTGTTTAATGCGCTGAAACTGTAGTTGTATAACATAAAATATCACCTTAAGCATTCCGTGCAGACTTTCTTTAAAAGTGAAAGAACTCCTGCTGATTTGTTTTGAATTGAGAGCCTGGGAAATGTTCACTTGGCATGGCATGATCATAATATCGTGTATAAACTGTTTGCTTTGCAAAGGTTAAGTATAAATATTGGCATTATATTTGAACACACCTGTGCAAGTGTCTTGTTGGCATTTCTGGGATATTACCAGTAAACAGTATCGCAGAGCTGTTTGCATGCCAGTACCATGCCAGTACTTTTCACTTTCACTGATGTGTGCTTTTCATTTCATGCCATTACATGGCTTAATATGTTTTCTCAAAAGATCCTTTTTATGCTGTCTTGTCAGCAAAGATTCACATGGTTGCTCTCTGTCTTTTCAGTTAATGGAACATCAACATGTGGTCACATAAAAAAAAAGAAAAAGAAAAAAGAACCCTCATCAGCAAATCTAGTGGAGTTCATGACTGCTCTTTGACCCCTCCATAAGGATATGACATACCACAGGAAACAAGTATTACTACATTTTACTGTTATGGCATTTTATTAATGGACATCATTCGAAACCACCACTGGGTGGCTGCACACCGTATTTGGACATTATGAAACAAGCATATTGAGAAAAAAATCTTTTTTGTTTGTTTTTTTAAGATGTTTTGGTATGCATTTTAAATATAAAATAGAGATGTTTAAAGATCTACAACTGTAACCTCTCCCCAAAAAATAGTTATGTATTTTTATGTGTATTTATGTGTGTGCAATTCAAAAACATTTGGAAGATCAGAATGTTAAAAATTGAGCTTGCTTTAGTTCTGGTGATGTATATACATTGTGATTGTTGGTTTAAAAACACAAAACACAACAAAAACAAATACTGAAATTGCTATTCTTGCTATCAGAGGACTTAAGAGTTTACGTAAAATCCAGTTTATGAGCTACATTTATGTTTGCTATGAGCTAAGTCATACTGTTTAAATTGTCAGATTTCAATCTATAGTACTAATTTAAATGTAAAGAAAAGCAGAGCAGCTTACACTTGCGTTGAGATATGTTTGCCTTTATATAAGTGAAATAAGAAATAAGAGAATGTAGCATATATGTAATATATGAAAATCCAAGACTATTGTGTAGTGCATGGTGGGGGGAGGGGGGTGTTATCGTGCTAAGATCATATGAAACTATTATATCTTCTGTTTGATTTGTCAGTCACTGACTTGTTTGTTTGTATTTGTTAATGTTGTGCATCAGTCCTGTCCAAATGTTTCTAATGTCCTCCAGCATCATGGAACTGTTGTAAAAACAATAACATTGTTATTGTTACCATCCAAATATCGGAATCTCATATCTAAGAGGAGGAGAATAAACTCCGGGTTGCCGAAGCACCACTTACATTTTGTACAAAAAATAAGACGAAAACAAGCTCATTTTTCATAACGTTTGTACTTGTATTGTATAACTGTATGTAGGGTTTCTTTTGTCATTTTATTCTTGTCATATCAGTGTGTTATTTTGCCAATTGCATAGAGGTGGTGCAGATGATGAAGATGGCACAAAAGCACTAGAAGGTTTGCCTTCTGTCAGGTCAAGTGATACAAACTGGTGGTCGGACTAATAGGTCTGGAAGCACTGTAATGAAAAAGTTGCACCAAGGCAAGAGGATGGTATCAGAAAATTGAAGGAGAGAAAGTGCAATGGACTGTAATAAATGTTGGGATGTCTTCCTTGGCGATCAGTGCTTCTGCTAGCCAGTGGTCTTACCACTGCAGGACAATGGCAGTGTCTTTGTCATCCCTACTGTTTGCTCTTTTCGACTGATTTGTCTCTTCTTTTTTAAAAGGGAAAATATGATAAACATTTCTTTCGACAAAACGTATGATGTCAATGCAATGCACCACTCCTTATCTGGTGTGTAACTGTTGCCAGCATGGCAATGGATGGCTTAACATGTTTAAGAAATAAATAAATCAGCTAAAATATGTGATAATTGATGTGTTTTAATTTTATTTTGTGTTATTTTGGTATTGATTTTTCATGCATTTGTGTCCTGTGGTTTGGTCACTGTGTGATTAGATTGCTGTGCTTCAGAAATGCTAAGCCCAGACCAGGCTATATTGTTGTGCCTGATTATTTGGATATTTAAAGACTTATATTACATTTTCATGTTTAAACATACTCTGAAATACAACATGTACAACCTGGGCTCTGGGGAGGCCAATCCATGACTGATAGTGTGCATACGTATCTTTTTTCTACGCAGGTATGCTTTTACTGCATTAGCAGTGTGTTTGGGATGATTTTCCGGCTGAAAATGATGCTGTTATTAATCAGATGCTTTCCAGATGGTATTGCATGGTGGACCAAAATATGATTGTTCACAATTCCATCAATTTTGACAAGATCTCCAACAACACTGACTAAAATACAGCCCCAAACCATGACAGAGCCTCAGCTGTGTTTTATAGTATGACTGTAGACAATCACTGTTATGACGTCTTCTTTTGTCCTGATTCCTCAAATTTTTTAAGGATACATTGTACACGATGTCGAAATATGCCAAGTGTTGAGTTGATGGCGCTTTGGGAATCACCTTGTTGTTGCAAAATTACCATTTACTCCTCAAAGTGTTATCTTTGGCTATTTTTTGTATTCAACTAAAGAAATGGAAAAGAATTATGTGCTTTTGCTAGTAACAAACTGTCTAAAGATGCAGTTAAAAATATGTTCTTTGCTAATTTGCCTGTTTTGTGTAGATACAACACTGGTTGATCCTTGTAGTTAGATGCCTTTTTGTGCATGAATGATTGATTAAAAAAATATTCCCCTGAAAATGGTCAGGTGTGAGGACTGGACTGAAAATGAGTGAGAAAGCATTTAAATATTTAAGCTACCAGGTGAAACATGTGTTTATGATCAATAAAGTTGGATTCTACTTACCTTGGTAGTATGGAGGTAAAGTGTATTAAATAAGCAGTTCAACCTTAAATGACCTCCTTGGATGAAGATTTGTTAACCTTTCAACCCTCTTACCATCAACAAGTTCTTGAATTCACTAGCTTTGTCGGGCTATTGCACAAGGACAACTGCAGGGTGCTAAACCAAGGAAAGGATCTTTAGATCACATCTCCAGAAGAGTGCATTTCACACAGACCTGAACATGTGTCAATTAGGCAAATCAATTTCTTAACCCACTGTGATGAAAGCTGTCCTGTTTATAAACCATTTCTTCCCAAGTAGCTGATTTGACTCTTAGTACACATGGGTGCAGATTTATGGATCATTTGTAATACTTTTTAAAGACTGGAACTGTGTCTTTGAAAATGTGTAGTGTGAGGTAAAATTCATGCAACCCATTTATCTTGAGTTTAAATGGAAATCTGTTTCTTCTGGGTTACCCCTGATGCCCAGCAGGAGGCAGTACAAACTCTACTAAGTACATGTGCCTAACATATCTTTATTATAAAACTGATGGGACTGGATGTAGCAGGAATTAAAAAAGACAATTTTTAAGATAATTTTTCCTTTGTCACAGTAGAAAAAGTGTAGTGTATTAGACATTTTCCCAACAAACAAAAGCTCCCCAGTTCAGTTCTGAGACATAAATCCTTTTGGAGTTAAGTCAGGAAGAAAATCCAGCATGATATTCATGGTCAAATATGCAGACAAGGCGCCCTCTTGCAAATAAAGAAGCAGAGTAAAGTAGTTTCTAGAAAAGCACAGATGGAATTAATAATTCTCAGTTCCAGTAAGCTCTGAACTTGGTTATACAAGACCTCCCCTGAGACACAACCATCAACAATACACCCAAGCTACTATTTTGGCATGTCAAAATGGCCCATTTTACAGTTAAAAGATGTAATCAGATACAACACTGCACATTTGTAGATTTTTATTCTCAGCTATAGATACACTGCAGCCATTTTCTTTTCTGCATTCTTGACTTTTGATACAGTAATACATGCCTTTATAGATATTTATTTATATATGCATTGTATATGTATATAACGGGTCATCATCACAGAGAAGGGATGCTGAGTCTTCAAATTAAAAGCATATCTGTCACAGTGAATCTCCACTAATTTGCATTTTTTTCTCTAAATCACAAAATAAACAGTGAGAGTGAGAGTAAATACATTGCATGTTGTAAATACAAACAGTAGCGATGCTCCGAGCTGTGGATAATCATATATTTAAGCTCTCAACCTGCTTTGTTACAGCAATCCCTCCACAATGAGTATATCCCTGTGGCTGATATATTCTGTACCTTGTATTGCAGTGCACAGAAAGCATGGAGGTTTCCTCTTCTGAAATTCAGGAGTGCAAATGCTAATTGTGTAAAATAAACATTTCTTTTCTTTGCTGACAGAAACTGCTACACATCCTTTAACTACATACGCCGAATCATTCACTCACACACATAACACAAAACCGCCTTTATCTACTTCAACAATCGGATTCAAAAGATAAACTAACAAATCTTTACATAAATAAAACACTGAGTGTATCATCATCTTACCGCAAATGTAATATTAGAAAACTGGGATTATTTCATTTCCCAGTGCCAAATCCTGAGGGGCTGAATTATTAAATTAAATAACTTCTCTACACGAAAATGAAAAAACAAACAAACATCAGCAAACAAGTTAAAATCACCTACAGAAACTTTTGACCAGCGTTCAGTGTGGTATTTAACTCATCAAATGCACAGACAAAATCAAACCTAAAGCACGTACAGTTACACCTGCACTCATCACATCCATACTTTAAAAGTGGAGGTCAACAATGATTAGTTGAAACATAATAATAAAGAATGAAAGACACACACACACACACACACACACACACACAAGGTAAAGAAAAGCAGAAGGGCAATCCACACAACGACAAAGCAGTCAAAGCTAGGATCAAACTGACAGATGTTGATTAGTCATGCCTGTTAAGTTCACATGAGTGATTATTCATTCCTAGGCTACAGATGTCAGTAATGTTGAGATTAAATAGAATATATAATTCCCAAAGACAGAGTACACATAGTCAACACGAAACACAACAGCAGCAGTTAAATTCAGTGTCAGTACAGTCTGATTTTCTGTTTGTGATATCTTGACCATCTGAATCAAAAAAGCAGAGGCTAGTACAGTGAGTGAGAAGTTGTTTTTTTTCATAAAGGATTATCTGTGAAAGTTGTGAGAGGCAGTGCAATGTGAAATATCGTCTTTCAGTCCAAGCACCTACTCCAAGAGCAGTACCAGTGTTTTTAAGTAAAATGTACTTCGGAGGTTTGTGAGTTATTTGATGGGGATAGTGTCGCTCTGTTTTCTTTGAGTGTTCTGTTGCTCTACCACAGGATAAGACAAACCTATCAGACAACTTGAATCAGAAAGTAAAACAATCAGGAGATCAACAAAAGGCTTTCTTTGGTCACAAAAGGCAAAAAGATAAAAAAAATAAAATAAAGAAACTCAGAAGTACTTTGAAACCACACAGGGAAAAAACTCCAAATCAAGAACTAAAGATCATCTTCCAGGTCCTAAAGGGGAAGACTGTGGTAGCTTTGAGGTGTGTTTGTGCACACTAGGATTGCATGTGACTAATGCATAGGACTAGCAGGGATTTTAGCATGGGCACAACGAGGGAGTTGGGCAGAGTGTTACTCAATCATTTACTCTTCCTTCCTCCTCATCATTGTTCTTTTCTTCTTCGTAGTAGCGGTGAAAGAGCTGGTGGAGATGCTGTTGGAGATCACGGGTTTTTGATCCTTTTCTGGGGTGGTCCACTTTCTCTTGAATGACCTGTTTGCGCTGCCCAGCTCCCTCAACCACTGTTCGTGTGAGAGTGCAACCTTTACGCAGATGGGCCCTGGACAGGTAGCAAGAGGCAGGGAGGGGAAATAGATAAAGAAAGATAAATATCTTTGAAAAAATTCACCTGTGGAAAATAAAGTAAAGGAAGAGCTATAGTTACAGATATGTTATAGGAGAAAAAAAACCCCCACACAGATTAGACCGTGTAAATCCAACATTACATTTTTGGATTTACACAGTTGAATTGAATTCAGGTTTACTTATAAAGTGCCAAATCCCAACAACGATCACCTCAGGACACTTGATACTGTAAAGTAAAGACCCTATAGTATTCTGGAGAAAACCCCAATAATCAAGTGACTCTATATCACCCACATGGGGGACGAAATGTGAAAGCTTTTTTAGAAACTCTAGAAACCACAAATAAACCTGCCGTCTGAAAGCAGAAGTGCTCTGTTGGGATAATATAAAACTGTCTGATGACGGTATGATGAAGCCTGATTACTCAAGATTTTGTATGTAAAGAGAAGGACTTTAAATTCAGTTGTGGACAGTGAGCCTGAGAAGCAGTTATGGGAGAAATTGATCTCTCTTTCTCATCTCTATTAATACTCGCTGCACACATGCACAGCAACTTCATGGTCTTGATGCATGCTCGATCGTCCAGGTAAGGAAATCCCCACAACTTGATTCTGTTCATCTGGACCTGAAATCACTATGACTAGATGAAAGGAATCAATTTTTTGTGAGCAACTTCATAGCTATTTTCTTAGTGGAGAAAGCTTAAGATTGTGTTGCAAAACTCATACTGTTAAGGCTGAAAACATGTCGTCCCCTGCGTGGAACCTGAATTCAGGTTCCTCAAACCAAGGAATTTCTTTTGAGCCAGTTTTTCCTGAATTAAACTTGTTTGTAAAATACCACCATTAGGAAACCTACGGAATTCTACTCAAAACTCATTTGTGTCAAAATGTATCTTTTTCCTTTTCATTTTTGTGTCTTTTGCTTGTTAATTACTTGGAATATTTAAGGCTATTCAACTTCTATACTACTCAAAAGCAGCAACACAAAGTAATCACTAAAACTATGATTTACTAAAAACAACTAAATAGTGCATGAATAATAATTTTAATGTAGTGCACGGGACAACATTTTCTTGCAGTTGTTCACAAGAGTTAAAAAATTATAAACTCACATCTCACTGGTTTATTTACACGTTTGACTTTGAATTGGTTAAGAATACAAAAAATTTGTTTGCCAGCACAAATGAACATGCGCAAACATTAGTCAATAATAGTAAGCTTCACACACACACGTGCACTCCAGTAGGCACACCTCCTGACCACTGTTCCATCCTCTTTGATAGTCTCTCTTTCTACCACCAGAGGGAGCTCTGTTCCGCTAAAACCACTCAAATAACCGAATGCCTGGTGGCATGAAAAGCAGAGAACAGTCTCTTAATTCAAAGTGATTAAATAATAAAAAACATACATTTGAAACTCGAAACATCTTCACAATGTGCTGTTTGTTTATTATTTTTTTTAAACCTAAGGTGCTAAGACATGAAGAATGTTGATGTATAAGTATTATGTTAATATGTGGTTATGTGGTTGGGGAATAACGGTGACAAAGTGTTTAAAAACCTTCTTGAAGTCGTCCTGGGCTGTAGGCAGATCAGAGGTCAAAGACTGATCACCATGGTGTGTCACTGTCCTTTCACCCTCCAACACGGTTGTCCTTTCCGTGTGACTGATCTTGCGGCCATCAGCCGTCTCCTGCCTTGATGATGACGAATGCTCACGTTCGGTAAAAGTCACCTAGGTCAAAAAGTTTATTTAGCTGTACTTTATATATTAATGTCAGTATAGATGTTACACCTTCCATTTTTTGGTAAAAAACAAAACAAAAAACAACCCCAAAACAAAACAGAACAAAACACTATGAAGAAGGACATCTGCAACGAACATACCTCTGTGTGGTCTCCCTCACTTTTCACGACTGTCCGCTTCACAACCTTAGAGTAGCCATCTCCCTCCGCTGCAGGGACAAACCCCTGAGGAGCTCCTTCTAAGGTCGTCTCTTCATGCTCCGCACCATCCGCGGAAACACACTTACGTATAATTTTACGGGTAACCTGAGCAAGATAATGCATTTAACGACTATATATAGGATTAACTTATACTTGCATATAATGCATATAGTGCATTTTTTCTCCACCTTTTTGACAACTATGTGTCCATTTTCATCCTTGTACCTTTCTTCTGACACCGACTGGGCAGGGAGGTCTGGCATTTCATCAGCCTATGAGGAAAACAAGACAACTAATAATCATACAGGCTCATTTGGGTCAGTGAAATATTCACTTCTTTAACTGACAAATTAGTGCAACTGTATGTTCGAGTATAATAATGCACACAACTTTTAAGCAGTAATTCAGTGAGAAAACAGAGACTTCGGGACACAGGAAACAAACTTGCATTTTCAGATGTATTTTGTTAAATAAACCAAGAAAAAAAGTGCTCACAGCAGCACAAAACTCTCAGGTTAGGCTCATACATGTTAATCAAGGGGTGTGTTATCTAATTTGAACCCATTTTAATCCTTTCTGTTAAGACTTAAGGTTGTTAGAAAATAAACATTTGTAACTTGACAGTGAAAGTTTTTAGCTTTCATTTAGTTGCCACACTGGTTTAAAACGTCATCAGTCATGCTAAATCAGATACCTGAATGACAACTCTTCTTTGTACTATTCTGGCAGTCAAAAATTCATCATCTGAACTTTCTGACATTGATCCAAGCTCAGCGTTGATCTCCTGACCAAGCAACACAAATCCATTGACATTTAATAATGAATGACAGCATGAATGCTAGGTTTGCAGGAAAGCAAGCAAGAAGCAGAGTGATATGTTGCACTTTCAGATGATTGCATGTCGTTTTGTACATTACACTGAAAGTACAACATGGCAGTCTATAATTAAACAAAAAAAGAAAATACACCATGCTCTTACCTAGATGACAATAAATGTGCCTACTGATGAAAAAAAAAGTAACTCATGTTATCACTGTGAGTGATCCTACTAGTTACAGGCAGCAAAGTGACATGCTAAGTTAGGATTAGTCAAATGTGAAATCAAAACAAATTAAGGGTTAGAAGGAGTTTTAGCTCCCATTCACGTGTCTACAGGGTTACCAGCAGTCATTCCTCTCTGAAGCAAATATAGTCATTTGGCCAAGCTCAGCTCTGGGGAAAACACTTGCAGTTTTTTTTACCAACTCTCATCTTACCCTTGTCAGAGATTTATCAGTATCATGATATGCTGCAGTTTCACAGACAGGTGGTGGTTGTGAAGTCTCACACAAGGTGAATTCTTCATCTGATGTTTCTTGCATTTCTTCTCTCTTTACATCTACACGATAAATAGGCTCATGGACAAAAGAAGCGTCTTCGTAATCTTCACTTCCAGAAGACAACAGTACTTTTTGATTCAACTTTTCCTGCACTCTAGAGTGATCCTGGGCTTGACCTCCACTTGACCTAGCTCTTGTCTCAGACTCATCAGGATCAGGCTCTGAGAAATCGGATGAACCCTGTTTGCAGTCAAAGTAAGGCTCTGGGTCAGAATATTCATTGGTTGGACTGTCTGCACCACTATGCACTATAGGACTGTATCCTGAAGGTATCTGAGTATAGGTAGATGAAATAGAGGAGGCCTCTGCGTAGCCAGGTGGCAAGTTGTACTCTTCATCAGAGGCTGAAGAAGAATAAGTTTTGGGTTTGACTGAAGAAGACTCAGAGTCAAAACATTCATCGTCTACTGAAGTCAGAGATCCTTCTGAATGGTGTTCACTGGTCCTGTCCTCATCTGAAGATATTTTTAAGTTCCTTGATGAGGAATTGGGCACCAGTTCTTCAAAGCTGAAATTTCTTGCAGATATCACTGTCTCAGGAGTCAAATCAGAAAGAGACTGTGAAGACAAATCTTCATTATGTATACTGTCAACAGAGTTTGCTGCCCATAACTGAAGTCTATCTGGGTTAGTCTGTGATTCTGTCACACCTTTAAAGTCATTAGATGGCATAGCTAATTCATGTGCTTCTTGACTCTGAAGAATGTCAGTTGTAGCATCTTCCCAACAAATACCTTTCTCAGGTATGTCAGACTTGCTCTTTGTAGCAACTGAAGGAAATTTCTGAGTATTATTTAGACCATGTGTGCTTAACTGAAATGCATCCACATGAAAGCTTGGTTGTTCCATTTCTTCACAAAGTCTTTGGGAAGATTCTGGGCTCGAAAGGGATTCATTAGAGGACTCAGAACTGTCTTTATGAAGACCAGAGCTTGATGGTACGCTTATGACAAGTTTTGTTACATCGGGAATGACTGAGACCATTTCATGTTCAAGCTGAATGGATGTCTGGAAATGTGGATGCTCTGTAATGGGAATATCTGGGTTATCTACTGCAAGCTGTGCAGCAGATGATAGATTGACTTTTAGCATATCACTATATTCTGCAGGGCTGTGATCCTGAAGGAAAATATCTTGGAACTCATACATTTGGTCAACTGCAGGGATCTCGTTGGTGGATTCAGATGAATGTGGTTTAAGTGCCTCTGGTCTAAACTTAAGTTTCATCTCCTCCAGATCTGACAGAAGCTGGTCAAGCTGAGGGGACCCAGACCCTGGTGGTGTTGGTGTGGATTCTGAGGACATGACAGTTGCAGCATCTGGGCTATCTTGAGCTGTTTGAGAGACTGATTCTAGAGTCATGAAGCTTGGTTTAACTAAGCCATAATCTTCACTTGTGGGAGATGACATTTTGTCTTTTTCCTGTGGTGCACTAATTTGATTGTTCACTGTGGTGTCAAATTGTGCTTTACTCAAGTCAAAGTTAGCTGGAATTGGTAATTCTAGTTTTTTAGTGAAAACTGTATTTGAATCACATGGTAAGGATGGGGATTCTGCTGGAAAGACCTGCCTCTGTCCTAATTCAAGATTTTTTTGTTGTGAATCTTGTGAAATATTTGTCTTGGAAGATGCAGGTGACACCTGAAAGAAATGGTACAATGAAGTGGGAATTAAAAATAAATATCATGGGTGGTTTTGTTGTTGATTTAAGGAAGACTCCAATGACGCATGCATTTTCCAAGATTTTTCAAGGACAAGTTGGTGTTTTAAATACAAGAACAGTGAGCAATATTTTAAATAATTAAGTTCACTTGTAGTGCACATGCATATAAAACAGAATTAACATATTAAGAAATATGTTAATACATGTATTTAACAAGCAGCATGAGGTTTAAAAAGCATGGCATGACCTATTAAGATGCCCATCGATATTTTTGAAATATTCTTCATAGCAGTACATAATTGACAAGACATTATATTACAACTATGATAGACTTGCAAAAATGAATAACAAAAGATTTGATTTACTGTGAAGATGAACATGCATAAGTATAGTATAAAGTCACTTCCATGTCATATAAAGTCAGCCATCCAGCAGTTTATAAAATTTGCTAGTGCATTTTGCTGAGCTGCATTACTGCAATAATAATAACACCGTTTCAAAAAACCTGCCCAAATGACACAGCATTATAAGGAAAGGTTACAAAAACACATCAGGTGAAAATTTGAATCAACGCAACCAACCCAAGGTGTTGCGCCCCTGCCAATACATTTGGGAAAGCAAAATGTGTGGGTTTTAAATGTAAAAATTCTTTGGCGGAGGATGTACTTTCAAAGAGGAAGAAAAATATCAGCTGTGGCAAATTTAGAATTCTGTGTTTTTTAACTGAACAGCTAAATATTGCAAAAAATTTGCTGCAACTACAGTAAATAAAAAATACATTTCTATTGGTAATCTCTATTAGTTTTGCTTCAGAGAAAGGGCATTCTACCTGTTCTAATGCAAACATGCCATGGTCAGAGAGCCATTGCTTGTTATTGGGGGAAGCTACTACTTATAAAAATCAACACTGCATTCACTGATATGCAACAGCCTTTGCTGCCTTACCAATGCCATGGAAATTTTTCTCTTGAACTTGATCGTGGATTTTCTTTTCATGGGCTTTTCATGTACTTGGGAAGATCAGTCTTGGACATGTGATATTGTTGTGTCCATTTTTGTTCATACACAAGTTGTATTCACTTCAGGGATTCTTTTTTCCTTGAGGTTGTTCATTGGAAAGCCTCCTCCAGCCAGGTACCATGATGAAAACCACTGTTTTCTACAGATGGCTTGTGACTCAAATGATGAAAACTAGCTGTGGTTTATTGTGATCTAATATAGACTTTTTGGCATTTAGGCTTTATTAAAAAACAAACTGAAAAACGATTATTTATATCTTAGTAAAGAGTTATAGGTTCGTTTTCAGATGTTTCATTTTGTGTAGTCTTTGTTTCAAGATATGTATCTGTGACTGTAACTAATGTAGAGTGAAATCAGAATTTTGTAATCTATTTGAATGCTCTTCTATTTTTTCTTCTTACTTGCCAAAACCAACAGCAACAGATCCTCTGTCTGAACTAGCCTGCATGCCAGATATACTTGGGCAAGATAGTAACCCCAAGTTGCTCTTCGATGCATCCACTGGAGTGTGAATTTTAGACAGAAAGCAATTGCATAGAAAAAGAAAAAAAAAGTGCTTGTATGAGTGGGTGAATAAGGCAAGTTGTAGCGCTCCGAGTGCCTTGTCAGAGTAGAAAAGTGCTATATAAGAACCAGTCCATTTACTACTGCTTGAGCATAGGGCTTTGTCTGATTGTTGGGGAGTTTCACTCTAATCTGAATTTTAAATAATTTTAGTGATTGCAGGCAACAAATCATCAACAACTGACTGTGTACACCTTTTTTTGTACAGTACATTTATGGGGGACCCGTAGGATTGAATATTAAACTCTAAAGTATAGAGTGTACAATACACATTGTATACAATAAAAACTAGTGTATACAATCGATAATATGGTCATATCACATAAAAGAAAAATAGCAAAACATAAATAATTACAGTGTCTCTCCAGATTAGATAGATAGGTAATTTTATTATCTGAGCTGTGAATATACAATGTTATGCCTATAATGTCTATTCTCTGAAAGACAGAATTGAGTTGGTGGAAGACAGATGATCTGTGACAAAGCACAACACCTGTCAACTCCCTCTGGTGGCCCATCTGCACCATGTGATGACAATTCATTTGCTAACTTTTTATTTATCCAGGGAACATAGTGACAGATATAGCATTTCATTTCCTTTCTAAATTATTTGTTGCACCAAATATTATAATGTCTTAAAATCAGAGTCAAATACCTCAGCACTCCTGAACAAAACTGTTTTGACCAGATGGTGACCCTTTAATTTATAATTTATGTTGTCACGCCTCCATTTGAATGTGCCCCTACAGCATCAGATAGGCATTTCTGCTGGTGTAACTCTACTAACTAATGCAAAAGCTTGTTTGGACAGAATAAAACAGATAAACAACTGGTCAAACTGCATTCTGAGTATGAGCAGTAGGTCAGCCACAACATTGAAACTACCTGATATTTGGTAGACACCCAGCAAAACACCTATGGTCCACTTATGCATGCACATAGGATGTTACATGCAGGTTACACTATACAAGACTAGACCTTGACTAGACCTTACTCCAAAATGTGGCCTGGATTTCCAGCATTACAGCCTTAAGCCTGTGACAAAATCAGCAGACTTGAGCTTAATAAAACTTGACAAGCGTTAGGGGTGGGCGGTAGAAACGGTATACGATAGAAACAATATAAATTTGGCCAACGGTAGAGATTTTGACTTATACCGCTCTACCGTGATAGCGCATGTTGACGGCGTCATCAAGCTGTGCCTGTTTTGGTCGAAAGCATTGCAGCAGCTGCAAACAACATCATCTGCAAATTATGCCGGGCGACAGTAATAGCAAGGAGACGAAGCACTTTTCGAATATGGGGAAAGCTAAAAACTGCGCTTCCTCCACTTCCGTACCATTGATTCAATAATGATGAATTCTCTCGCAGCTGTTCTATTCCCATGTTGTTGCAGTATATTAATGACTAACCTCGTATTGTGGATTACCTCAGTTGTTCTCCTGACTGAAGTTTTGTCCGTTTATAGCATCCTGCCATGCAATTGCATTTGTCCCTAACCACCAGAAATCCTCACGTTAACTTTTATCGAGTGGAAAAAGGTTAGCGTTCATCCTTCAGCTTCACTGTGCTAATGTTATGCTAACATAGCTGTTTTGCTAGCGATCACGTAGCACATCATTATATACCAGCTAGTCCAACTTCAGTAACCCTACAAAAATCACTGCTGTTTAGTTTTCTGTCTGTTTTCATTTATGTTGGAAGTCATAGCAGACCTGTACATTTTAATTTTTCAGAAATCTCTCAGTCAGAACATGCTATATCATGTTTAAGTGGAAACTAGCGAGCTAACTTCCTGCTAACTTCTAACTCCATTAAATTTAATAAATTCTGTTTTCATGGATGCCTGGATGTTAAACTTAATTGTTACACCTGGTAAAGCAGCAACGCTGATTATTTTATTAAGGATGAAAGAATTTAGACAGTTTTTCGTTTGACTTTGGGACCTGAAGCAGACGGAGTTTTGGACCCGGATTACTCCGCGAAGCTCCTGACTACGGCAGCCGTAACGCTCCGGCAATCCATCAAGCTGTGCGCCTTCATAGCTTACCAAAATCATACTAAAACATTTTTTGACAGATTTCTACCACATAAAATCGGTTCGAGGTGAGTAAGCACAACCAGAATTCAGACATAAGGCACACTGTCGATTTCTGAGAAAATGAAAGTATTTTATGCCTTATAGCGGGGGGTAGACAACCTTTCTGATGATGAGTACCATCTAAAATTTCCTCAGAAGTCAATGTGCCATATGATTGCATTAGCAATAAATTTAATAACTCTATATTGACAGTTACACACTATATAGAACAACTTTATAGAATTATATTTGTTCGCAGATGTTTGCAGCTATCAGCGAATAGTTATCAGCTGTTTTGAAACAAAAAAATACACTTTTTATCCATAACAAGAACTCCATAACAGCAAATGAACTGTACAACAGAAAATGCAAATGCTCTTTATGGTCTCCTCACAACAATGATAAGAAAAATAAACTGAGCCAATATGACATGTTTGTTAATACAGGGATACACATGTTAATGTGATCTCTGGTCTCCCACTCAGAGACACAGGTCTACGAGTGTCCAGCATGCAGACCGCTACCTGAGGACACTCTTCGTGTGAGAGAAAATCTGCTTACACAGATATGTAGAGCCAAATACTGTCAATAATGCCTCTGCAATGTTCTGAAGACAGTTAAACTTGTCAGGTAGTGATGTCCAGCAGGTGAAAATGCAAGCTCCATGAACACGCACAGCTATGGATTCCAGCTTCGTTCGTAGTTCTGCAAACTTTCACCCCCACAAAGTTGAGGTTTTCAGTTCAATCAGCTGCATTTCAATGTCGCATTAACTGGCATTAACTCAGCCAGTTAATGCGAGACAAATCCAGCTGCTCATTAAAGCCTTCTGGTTTGATCAGTCTCGAGTCTACGGATGTATCCGTGTATTTCTGTGGTGCTGATGCTGCGCTGAGCGGAGAGCTCCTGAAGCATCTGAAGTGTCGGAATGTGGAAATTTCAACATCGCTTGAAAAAACTGTCAGCTAGCAACGTCCCTCTCACTGGTAAGCTAAGTTATTTTTAGCCAATTACAAGTTGAATCTGGTCGTTGTGGTTGTTAGCTAAGATACCGTCATTAAGAAGCGGCACAACTAGTGTGTCTATGTGAGCTAATTTGTGATGTGCACCGCTGGCCCAGCCATTTATTTTTTAATGCACCTTCTCAGATTAACTCACTGCGTGTCGTGCCCAGGGCTGGACTGTGACAAAAGATCGGCCCGGGCATTTTGACTAGAGACCGGCCCACCAGGTATTAAAAGATATAAAGCCTTTGAATGAAAACAAACGCCTTGGTGACAGTGATGTACACTGTCTTGTTGGTATATGTATGATTTCTATACATTTTACGTCAGATAAAAACTTTGGTTATAAGATTCAGATAATTATTTAATAAAAGCTAGATATTTTTAAATGAGAATAAGAAAGAAACATATTTCTTTGTGCCCCCCTTTCCCTGTTAATGCCCTACCTGGCCCCCTGGCAAAACTTTGCTAGATGATGTTGCTGTTTTCCTGTTTCCGCTGGTTTCCTGTTTCTGGTGCAAAGTGGGCGATAAACAAGCATAGCCGATCAGCTGATCATTGATCAGTTTCATGACTGAAGTAGCAACAGGAGAGGGAGGGGGAGAGAGTGAGAGAAGAAGAAACAGCTGTGCAGCGTAAAGACGCAGAAAAACTCCAGCTTTGCTTGTGAAGCTCGCACACAAGAATTTCACTCACATGTGCTGTACCAATGTACCTGCACATGTGATGTGACAATAAAAGTGATTTGATTTGATTTGCTTTGTGTCTTTTTCCATTTTAGCTGAAGTACGGGACAAACTGTGTTCCTTTTCAGCTCAATACGAACCGCGTAATATTTTCTCTGAATATGGGATTATTCCGTTTTTTACAGGACGGTTGGCAACTCTACTAACTAACCTTATGAATAAAATAAAGTTCGCTATCAGTAACATCATAGCACTTGCCCAGCTGTATAGAAACTCCGCCAGCTAGTACGCAGTACGGGTTATTGTAACTGACTGTAAAAAGTCAGCACAACGAAAATAAACTACACCTAAACTTGGTTTTTCTATGACCCAGATAGACTGCAGGTCATAACGTCTTACCTGAAGTTCAGTTCACCTGACACTGGGACCAGCGGCTGCCTCGGGTCTCTCCTCCTGCCCCCCCTTTCCCTCATCCACCCGCTGGCCTCTGGTGGTGGCTATGGCGGAGCTTCCACAAACAACTGAGTTATTTTTACACATCGACCAGTATCTGGCCAATCCACCACCTTTCATTGTTTATACCGTTACAAAAATAAATAAATAAATACATAATCAGCCCATAAAAACGAAAAATCACCCGGTATGCCAGATGGCCAGTCCAGATACGGTCGTGCCATCAGTTAACCCTTGGCACGCGTGCCCAGGGTTGTCGACCCCTGCCTTATAGTGTGTAAAGTATGTTATACAGAAGAAAAGAATATATCGCGATATATATCGTTACCGCACATGCTTCAAATTATACCATGATATGGATTTTAGGCCATATTGACCAGCCCTAACTGGCGTGGATAATCATTAAACATTACACATTAGGGAACATGAAAGGCTTGGTCAAACAAAAAAACAAACCCCCCTCAAAATTAGGGCTCAAAATACAACCACATTCACTAAAAAAGGCAACAGTTGAAAACACATAAGGGAACATTAAGCTCATTTTGAGTTAATCCCATGATCCTAGTAGTACCTAGAAGCCCTAGCAGTAACTAGTTGGCCTTACTTGCATTGAGGAAAAGAGCATAAGGACTAAGGAATAAAGGAATAAAGGATAAATAGAATATATGTGTAGGGGAATCACACAGTTTATCATAAATTAACGTCATAAGTCAAGATTACGGGTGTCTTCAGCATTGCAATAGAGATGCTTGAAGATCTAATAACACAATAGTTGTTATGCAAAAAAAGATGACTGGTGACTGGTGAAATACTAGAGAAAAAAAACTGAACCATTTTAGTTACTATTGCGTCAGGATATTTTTTGTGATGTTCAACTGACTTGACTAAATAGGTGGATGGTTTCAGAAAATCTAATATCACAACAAGGACATTTTCCTTTATACATTGGATCAGAAAGATGTGACATTAGTTTGGGAAAACAAACTTTGTTTTGTATGCTAGAATCACTAACATATCTCATTTCATATGACTGTGGCAAGGAATGCAAAGATGAAGTGTGTACCTGGGTATGGTTTTTATTAACTAATAGGTTTTGAGAAGATAGAGGTTCAAAATCTGATGAAAAAGCCTTGGCTGAAGTTGATTTTTCTCTGAAAGCATGACTTGATTTTCGGGACGAAGTTGTGTCGCGTTCATTTTCTGGGGACGAAGGACTATTATTTGATAAAGAATCGGGATCAAAATCAGATGAATGTGACTGAGAGGACACTGGTCTGATCTCATCAAACATAATTTCCAGACGCAAATCAGAATCTTCCCAGTCTGAAAATGCTGATTCTGGTGTAACCGACCTTTGCCCTAACAATTCCGCATTACATTCATTATGGGGACATCTGAACTGAGGAACAGGTGAGTCCGGAGAGAGTGGCCTAAATTCACCTTCAGACTCCAGCGATTCAGGAGACTGTGGCCTTAATTCCGCCACCCACTCGTCTAGAAGATAAAGGGTATATTCTGTATCAGATGCTTCTGATGGCGAAGATGCAGAAGGCATAGTTCTCAAGTCACTACTTTGGAAGTCAAATAAAGTGTCACATTCATTGTCATGTGTAAAGCCTCGCACAACCTGTGCATAGGTCAAAGTTCTTGAAGCAGGCAGCAAAGGCGATGATTTTACAGTAAGAGCTGAGTGTTTAACTTCAACATTTAAAGAATATGAATCTGGTGAATCTGGTTTGTTGTCTTCAAACATTTGTGCAAGACAAGATTCTAAATCATCATTATCGGACATTGTTGAAAGAGGTGACGTGGGACTTTTTTCAGAATATTGCAAGTAGTAGTTACAATGTTGACTGATTGTTGGACTTAACATCAGGGAAGAAGAATGAGGACATTGATGAACTGACACCACAGATTCTGGGGAGGATGCTCTAAAGTCTGCCAGCCAACTGTTCAAGAGTGAAAAGTCCAAACCAGGAGACACAAACTCTGGAGACAATGCTCTATTATCTGACAACAGATCCAGACTAAAATCAGATGAATGTGACTGAGAGGACACTGGTCTGATCTCATCAAACATAATTTCCAGACGCAAATCAGAATCTTCCCAGTCTGAAAATGCTGATTCTGGTGTAACCGACCATTGCCCTAACAATTCCGCATTACATTCATTATGGGGACATCTGAACTGAGGAACAGGTGAGTCCGGAGAGAGCGGCCTAAATTCACCTTCAGACTCCAGCGATTCAGGAGACTGTGGCCTTAATTCCGCCACCCACTCGTCTAGAAGATAAAGGGTATGTTCTGTATCAGATGCTTCTGATGGCGAAGATGCAGAAGGCATAGTTCTCAAGTCACTACTTTGGAAGTCAAATAAAGTGTCACATTTGTTGTCATGTGTAAAGCCTCGCACAACCTGTGCATAGGTCAAAGTTCTTGAAGCAGGCAGCAAAGGCGATGATTTTACAGTAAGAGCTGAGTGTTTAACTTCAACATTTGAAGAGTAGGAATCTGGTGAATCTGGTCTGTTGTCTTCAAACATTTGTGCAAGACAAGATTCTAAATCATCATTATCGGACATTGTTGAAAGAGGTGACGTGGGCCTTTTTTCAGAATATTGCAAGTAGTAGTTACAATGTTGACTGATTGTTGGACTTAACATCAGGGAAGAAGAATGAGGACATTGATGAACTGACACCACAGATTCTGGGGAGGATGCTCTAAAGTCTGCCAGCCAACTGTTCAAGAGTGAAAAGTCCAAACCAGGAGACACAAACTCTGGAGACAATGCTCTATTATCTGACAACAGATCCAGACTAAAATCAGATGAATGTGACTGAGAGGACACTGGTCTGATCTCATCAAACATAATTTCCAGACGCAAATCAGAATCTTCCCAGTCTGAAAATGCTGATTCTGGTGTAACCGACCTTTGCCCTAACAATTCCGCATTACATTCATTATGGGGACATCTGAACTGAGGAACAGGTGAGTCCGGAGAGAGCGGCCTAAATTCACCTTCAGACTCCAGCGATTCAGGAGACTGTGGCCTTAATTCCGCCACCCACTCGTCTAGAAGATAAAGGGTATATTCTGTATCAGATGCTTCTGATGGCGAAGATGCAGAAGGCATAGTTCTCAAGTCACTACTTTGGAAGTCAAATAAAGTGTCACATTCGTTGTCATGTGTAAAGCCTCGCACAACCTGTGCACAGGTCAAAGTTCTTGAAGCAGGCAGCAAAGGCGATGATTTTACAGTAAGAGCTGAGTGTTTAACTTCAACATTTAAAGAATAGGAATCTGGTGAATCTGGTCTGTTGTCTTCAAACATTTGTGCAAGACAAGATTCTAAATCATCATTATCGGACATTGTTGAAAGAGGTGACGTGGGACTTTTTTCAGAATATTGCAAGTAGTAGTTACAATGTTGACTGATTGTTGGACTTAACATCATGGAAGAAGAATGAGGACATTGATGAACTGACACCACAGATTCTGGGGAGGATGCTCTAAAGTCTGCCAGCCAACTGTTCAAGAGTGAAAAGTCCAAACCAGGAGACACAAACTCTGGAGACAATGCTCTATTATCTGACAACAGATCCAGACTAAAATCAGATGAATGTGACTGAGAGGACACTGGTCTGATCTCATCAAACATAATTTCCAGACGCAAATCAGAATCTTCCCAGTCTGAAAATGCTGATTCTGGTGTAACCGACCGTTGCCCTAACAATTCCGCATTACATTCATTATGGGGACATCTGAACTGAGGAACAGGTGAGTCCGGAGAGAGCGGCCTAAATTCACCTTCAGACTCCAGCGATTCAGGAGACTGTGGCCTTAATTCCGCCACCCACTCGTCTAGAAGATAAAGGGTATGTTCTGTATCAGATGCTTCTGATGGCGAAGATGCAGAAGGCATAGTTCTCAAGTCACTACTTTGGAAGTCAAATAAAGTGTCACATTTGTTGTCATGTGTAAAGCCTCGCACAACCTGTGCATAGGTCAAAGTTCTTGAAGCAGGCAGCAAAGGCGATGATTTTACAGTAAGAGCTGAGTGTTTAACTTCAACATTTGAAGAGTAGGAATCTGGTGAATCTGGTCTGTTGTCTTCAAACATTTGTGCAAGACAAGATTCTAAATCATCATTATCGGACATTGTTGAAAGAGGTGACGTGGGCCTTTTTTCAGAATATTGCAAGTAGTAGTTACAATGTTGACTGATTGTTGGACTTAACATCAGGGAAGAAGAATGAGGACATTGATGAACTGACACCACAGATTCTGGGGAGGATGCTCTAAAGTCTGCCAGCCAACTGTTCAAGAGTGAAAAGTCCAAACCAGGAGACACAAACTCTGGAGACAATGCTCTATTATCTGACAACAGATCCAGACTAAAATCAGATGAATGTGACTGAGAGGACACTGGTCTGATCTCATCAAACATAATTTCCAGACGCAAATCAGAATCTTCCCAGTCTGAAAATGCTGATTCTGGTGTAACCGACCTTTGCCCTAACAATTCCGCATTACATTCATTATGGGGACATCTGAACTGAGGAACAGGTGAGTCCGGAGAGAGCGGCCTAAATTCACCTTCAGACTCCAGCGATTCAGGAGACTGTGGCCTTAATTCCGCCACCCACTCGTCTAGAAGATAAAGGGTATATTCTGTATCAGATGCTTCTGATGGCGAAGATGCAGAAGGCATAGTTCTCAAGTCACTACTTTGGAAGTCAAATAAAGTGTCACATTCGTTGTCATGTGTAAAGCCTCGCACAACCTGTGCACAGGTCAAAGTTCTTGAAGCAGGCAGCAAAGGCGATGATTTTACAGTAAGAGCTGAGTGTTTAACTTCAACATTTAAAGAATAGGAATCTGGTGAATCTGGTCTGTTGTCTTCAAACATTTGTGCAAGACAAGATTCTAAATCATCATTATCGGACATTGTTGAAAGAGGTGACGTGGGACTTTTTTCAGAATATTGCAAGTAGTAGTTACAATGTTGACTGATTGTTGGACTTAACATCAGGGAAGAAGAATGAGGACATTGATGAACTGACACCACAGATTCTGGGGAGGATGCGCTAAAGTCTGCCAGCCAACTGTTCAAGAGTGAAAAGTCCAAACCAGGAGACACAAACTCTGGAGACAATGCTCTATTATCTGACAACAGATCCAGACTAAAATCAGATGAATGTGACTGAGAGGACACTGGTCTGATCTCATCAAACATAATTTCCAGACGCAAATCAGAATCTTCCCAGTCTGAAAATGCTGATTCTGGTGTAACCGACCTTTGCCCTAACAATTCCGCATTACATTCATTATGGGGACATCTGAACTGAGGAACAGGTGAGTCCGGAGAGAGCAGCCTAAATTCACCTTCAGACTCCAGCGATTCAGGAGACTGTGGCCTTAATTCCGCCACCCACTCGTCTAGAAGATAAAGGGTATATTCTGTATCAGATGCTTCTGATGGCGAAGATGCAGAAGGCATAGTTCTCAAGTCACTACTTTGGAAGTCAAATAAAGTGTCACATTCGTTGTCATGTGTAAAGCCTCGCACAACCTGTGCACAGGTCAAAGTTCTTGAAGCAGGCAGCAAAGGCGATGATTTTACAGTAAGAGCTGAGTGTTTAACTTCAACATTTAAAGAATAGGAATCTGGTGAATCTGGTCTGTTGTCTTCAAACATTTGTGCAAGACAAGATTCTAAATCATCATTATCGGACATTGTTGAAAGAGGTGACGTGGGACTTTTTTCAGAATATTGCAAGTAGTAGTTACAATGTTGACTGATTGTTGGACTTAACATCATGGAAGAAGAATGAGGACATTGATGAACTGACACCACAGATTCTGGGGAGGATGCTCTAAAGTCTGCCAGCCAACTGTTCAAGAGTGAAAAGTCCAAACCAGGAGACACAAACTCTGGAGACAATGCTCTATTATCTGACAACAGATCCAGACTAAAATCAGATGAATGTGACTGAGAGGACACTGGTCTGATCTCGTCAAACATAATTTCCAGACGCAAATCAGAATCTTCCCAGTCTGAAAATGCTGATTCTGGTGTAACCGACCGTTGCCCTAACAATTCCGCATTACATTCATTATGGGGACATCTGAACTGAGGAACAGGTGAGTCCGGAGAGAGCGGCCTAAATTCACCTTCAGACTCCAGCGATTCAGGAGACTGTGGCCTTAATTCCGCCACCCACTCGTCTAGAAGATAAAGGGTATGTTCTGTATCAGATGCTTCTGATGGCGAAGATGCAGAAGGCATAGTTCTCAAGTCACTACTTTGGAAGTCAAATAAAGTGTCACATTTGTTGTCATGTGTAAAGCCTCGCACAACCTGTGCATAGGTCAAAGTTCTTGAAGCAGGCAGCAAAGGCGATGATTTTACAGTAAGAGCTGAGTGTTTAACTTCAACATTTGAAGAGTAGGAATCTGGTGAATCTGGTCTGTTGTCTTCAAACATTTGTGCAAGACAAGATTCTAAATCATCATTATCGGACATTGTTGAAAGAGGTGACGTGGGCCTTTTTTCAGAATATTGCAAGTAGTAGTTACAATGTTGACTGATTGTTGGACTTAACATCAGGGAAGAAGAATGAGGACATTGATGAACTGACACCACAGATTCTGGGGAGGATGCTCTAAAGTCTGCCAGCCAACTGTTCAAGAGTGAAAAGTCCAAACCAGGAGACACAAACTCTGGAGACAATGCTCTATTATCTGACAACAGATCCAGACTAAAATCAGATGAATGTGACTGAGAGGACACTGGTCTGATCTCATCAAACATAATTTCCAGACGCAAATCAGAATCTTCCCAGTCTGAAAATGCTGATTCTGGTGTAACCGACCTTTGCCCTAACAATTCCGCATTACATTCATTATGGGGACATCTGAACTGAGGAACAGGTGAGTCCGGAGAGAGCGGCCTAAATTCACCTTCAGACTCCAGCGATTCAGGAGACTGTGGCCTTAATTCCGCCACCCACTCGTCTAGAAGATAAAGGGTATATTCTGTATCAGATGCTTCTGATGGCGAAGATGCAGAAGGCATAGTTCTCAAGTCACTACTTTGGAAGTCAAATAAAGTGTCACATTCGTTGTCATGTGTAAAGCCTCGCACAACCTGTGCACAGGTCAAAGTTCTTGAAGCAGGCAGCAAAGGCGATGATTTTACAGTAAGAGCTGAGTGTTTAACTTCAACATTTGAAGAGTAGGAATCTGGTGAATCTGGTCTGTTGTCTTCAAACATTTGTGCAAGACAAGATTCTAAATCATCATTATCGGACATTGTTGAAAGAGGTGACGTGGGCCTTTTTTCAGAATATTGCAAGTAGTAGTTACAATGTTGACTGATTGTTGGACTTAACATCATGGAAGAAGAATGAGGACATTGATGAACTGACACCACAGATTCTGGGGAGGATGCTCTAAAGTCTGCCAGCCAACTGTTCAAGAGTGAAAAGTCCAAACCAGGAGACACAAACTCTGGAGACAATGCTCTATTATCTGACAACAGATCCAGACTAAAATCAGATGAATGTGACTGAGAGGACACTGGTCTGATCTCATCAAACATAATTTCCAGACGCAAATCAGAATCTTCCCAGTCTGAAAATGCTGATTCTGGTGTAACCGACCGTTGCCCTAACAATTCCGCATTACATTCATTATGGGGACATCTGAACTGAGGAACAGGTGAGTCCGGAGAGAGCGGCCTAAATTCACCTTCAGACTCCAGCGATTCAGGAGACTGTGGCCTTAATTCCGCCACCCACTCGTCTAGAAGATAAAGGGTATGTTCTGTATCAGATGCTTCTGATGGCGAAGATGCAGAAGGCATAGTTCTCAAGTCACTACTTTGGAAGTCAAATAAAGTGTCACATTTGTTGTCATGTGTAAAGCCTCGCACAACCTGTGCATAGGTCAAAGTTCTTGAAGCAGGCAGCAAAGGCGATGATTTTACAGTAAGAGCTGAGTGTTTAACTTCAACATTTGAAGAGTAGGAATCTGGTGAATCTGGTCTGTTGTCTTCAAACATTTGTGCAAGACAAGATTCTAAATCATCATTATCGGACATTGTTGAAAGAGGTGACGTGGGCCTTTTTTCAGAATATTGCAAGTAGTAGTTACAATGTTGACTGATTGTTGGACTTAACATCAGGGAAGAAGAATGAGGACATTGATGAACTGACACCACAGATTCTGGGGAGGATGCTCTAAAGTCTGCCAGCCAACTGTTCAAGAGTGAAAAGTCCAAACCAGGAGACACAAACTCTGGAGACAATGCTCTATTATCTGACAACAGATCCAGACTAAAATCAGATGAATGTGACTGAGAGGACACTGGTCTGATCTCATCAAACATAATTTCCAGACGCAAATCAGAATCTTCCCAGTCTGAAAATGCTGATTCTGGTGTAACCGACCTTTGCCCTAACAATTCCGCATTACATTCATTATGGGGACATCTGAACTGAGGAACAGGTGAGTCCGGAGAGAGCGGCCTAAATTCACCTTCAGACTCCAGCGATTCAGGAGACTGTGGCCTTAATTCCGCCACCCACTCGTCTAGAAGATAAAGGGTATATTCTGTATCAGATGCTTCTGATGGCGAAGATGCAGAAGGCATAGTTCTCAAGTCACTACTTTGGAAGTCAAATAAAGTGTCACATTCGTTGTCATGTGTAAAGCCTCGCACAACCTGTGCACAGGTCAAAGTTCTTGAAGCAGGCAGCAAAGGCGATGATTTTACAGTAAGAGCTGAGTGTTTAACTTCAACATTTAAAGAATAGGAATCTGGTGAATCTGGTCTGTTGTCTTCAAACATTTGTGCAAGACAAGATTCTAAATCATCATTATCGGACATTGTTGAAAGAGGTGACGTGGGACTTTTTTCAGAATATTGCAAGTAGTAGTTACAATGTTGACTGATTGTTGGACTTAACATCAGGGAAGAAGAATGAGGACATTGATGAACTGACACCACAGATTCTGGGGAGGATGCGCTAAAGTCTGCCAGCCAACTGTTCAAGAGTGAAAAGTCCAAACCAGGAGACACAAACTCTGGAGACAATGCTCTATTATCTGACAACAGATCCAGACTAAAATCAGATGAATGTGACTGAGAGGACACTGGTCTGATCTCATCAAACATAATTTCCAGACGCAAATCAGAATCTTCCCAGTCTGAAAATGCTGATTCTGGTGTAACCGACCTTTGCCCTAACAATTCCGCATTACATTCATTATGGGGACATCTGAACTGAGGAACAGGTGAGTCCGGAGAGAGCAGCCTAAATTCACCTTCAGACTCCAGCGATTCAGGAGACTGTGGCCTTAATTCCGCCACCCACTCGTCTAGAAGATAAAGGGTATATTCTGTATCAGATGCTTCTGATGGCGAAGATGCAGAAGGCATAGTTCTCAAGTCACTACTTTGGAAGTCAAATAAAGTGTCACATTCGTTGTCATGTGTAAAGCCTCGCACAACCTGTGCACAGGTCAAAGTTCTTGAAGCAGGCAGCAAAGGCGATGATTTTACAGTAAGAGCTGAGTGTTTAACTTCAACATTTAAAGAATAGGAATCTGGTGAATCTGGTCTGTTGTCTTCAAACATTTGTGCAAGACAAGATTCTAAATCATCATTATCGGACATTGTTGAAAGAGGTGACGTGGGACTTTTTTCAGAATATTGCAAGTAGTAGTTACAATGTTGACTGATTGTTGGACTTAACATCATGGAAGAAGAATGAGGACATTGATGAACTGACACCACAGATTCTGGGGAGGATGCTCTAAAGTCTGCCAGCCAACTGTTCAAGAGTGAAAAGTCCAAACCAGGAGACACAAACTCTGGAGACAATGCTCTATTATCTGACAACAGATCCAGACTAAAATCAGATGAATGTGACTGAGAGGACACTGGTCTGATCTCGTCAAACATAATTTCCAGACGCAAATCAGAATCTTCCCAGTCTGAAAATGCTGATTCTGGTGTAACCGACCGTTGCCCTAACAATTCCGCATTACATTCATTATGGGGACATCTGAACTGAGGAACAGGTGAGTCCGGAGAGAGCGGCCTAAATTCACCTTCAGACTCCAGCGATTCAGGAGACTGTGGCCTTAATTCCGCCACCCACTCGTCTAGAAGATAAAGGGTATGTTCTGTATCAGATGCTTCTGATGGCGAAGATGCAGAAGGCATAGTTCTCAAGTCACTACTTTGGAAGTCAAATAAAGTGTCACATTTGTTGTCATGTGTAAAGCCTCGCACAACCTGTGCATAGGTCAAAGTTCTTGAAGCAGGCAGCAAAGGCGATGATTTTACAGTAAGAGCTGAGTGTTTAACTTCAACATTTGAAGAGTAGGAATCTGGTGAATCTGGTCTGTTGTCTTCAAACATTTGTGCAAGACAAGATTCTAAATCATCATTATCGGACATTGTTGAAAGAGGTGACGTGGGCCTTTTTTCAGAATATTGCAAGTAGTAGTTACAATGTTGACTGATTGTTGGACTTAACATCAGGGAAGAAGAATGAGGACATTGATGAACTGACACCACAGATTCTGGGGAGGATGCTCTAAAGTCTGCCAGCCAACTGTTCAAGAGTGAAAAGTCCAAACCAGGAGACACAAACTCTGGAGACAATGCTCTATTATCTGACAACAGATCCAGACTAAAATCAGATGAATGTGACTGAGAGGACACTGGTCTGATCTCATCAAACATAATTTCCAGACGCAAATCAGAATCTTCCCAGTCTGAAAATGCTGATTCTGGTGTAACCGACCTTTGCCCTAACAATTCCGCATTACATTCATTATGGGGACATCTGAACTGAGGAACAGGTGAGTCCGGAGAGAGCGGCCTAAATTCACCTTCAGACTCCAGCGATTCAGGAGACTGTGGCCTTAATTCCGCCACCCACTCGTCTAGAAGATAAAGGGTATATTCTGTATCAGATGCTTCTGATGGCGAAGATGCAGAAGGCATAGTTCTCAAGTCACTACTTTGGAAGTCAAATAAAGTGTCACATTCGTTGTCATGTGTAAAGCCTCGCACAACCTGTGCACAGGTCAAAGTTCTTGAAGCAGGCAGCAAAGGCGATGATTTTACAGTAAGAGCTGAGTGTTTAACTTCAACATTTGAAGAGTAGGAATCTGGTGAATCTGGTCTGTTGTCTTCAAACATTTGTGCAAGACAAGATTCTAAATCATCATTATCGGACATTGTTGAAAGAGGTGACGTGGGCCTTTTTTCAGAATATTGCAAGTAGTAGTTACAATGTTGACTGATTGTTGGACTTAACATCAGGGAAGAAGAATGAGGACATTGATGAACTGACACCACAGATTCTGGGGAGGATGCTCTAAAGTCTGCCAGCCAACTGTTCAAGAGTGAAAAGTCCAAACCAGGAGACACAAACTCTGGAGACAACGCTCTATTATCTGACAACAGATCCAGACTAAAATCAGATGAATGTGACTGAGAGGACACTGGTCTGATCTCATCAAACATAATTTTCAGACGCAAATCAGAATCTTCCCAGTCTGAAAATGCTGATTCTGGTGTAACCGACCTTTGCCCTAACAATTCCGCATTACATTCATTATGGGGACATCTGAACTGAGGAACAGGTGAGTCCGGAGAGAGCGGCCTAAATTCACCTTCAGACTCCAGCGATTCAGGAGACTGTGGCCTTAATTCCGCCACCCACTCGTCTAGAAGATAAAGGGTATGTTCTGTATCAGATGCTTCTGATGGCGAAGATGCAGAAGGCATAGTTCTCAAGTCACTACTTTGGAAGTCAAATAAAGTGTCACATTCGTTGTCATGTGTAAAGCCTCGCACAACCTGTGCATAGGTCAAAGTTCTTGAAGCAGGCAGCAAAGGCGATGATTTTACAGTAAGAGCTGAGTGTTTAACTTCAACATTTAAAGAATAGGAATCTGGTGAATCTGGTCTGTTGTCTTCAAACATTTGTGCAAGACAAGATTCTAAATCATCATTATCGGACATTGTTGAAAGAGGTGACGTGGGCCTATTTTCAGAATATTGCAAGTAGTAGTTACAATGTTGACTGATTGTTGGACTTAACATCATGGAAGAAGAATGAGGACATTGATGAACTGACACCACAGATTCTGGGGAGGATCCTCTAAAGTCTGCCAGCCAACTGTTCAAGAGTGAAAAGTCCAAACCAGGAGACACAAACTCTGGAGACAACGCTCTATTATCTGACAACAGATCCAGACTAAAATCAGATGAATGTGACTGAGAGGACACTGGTCTGATGTCATCAAACATAATTTCCAGACACAAATGAGAATCTTCCCAGTCTGAAAATGCTGATTCTGGTGTAACCGACCTTTGCCCTAACAATTCCGCATTACATTCATTATGGGGACATCTGAACTGAGGAACAGGTGAGTCCGGAGAGAGCGGCCTAAATTCACCTTCAGACTCCAGCGATTCAGGAGACTGTGGCCTTAATTCCGCCACCCACTCGTCTAGAAGATAAAGGGTATGTTCTGTATCAGATGCTTCTGATGGCGAAGATGCAGAAGGCATAGTTCTCAAGTCACTACTTTGGAAGTCAAATAAAGTGTCACATTTGTTGTCATGTGTAAAGCCTCGCACAACCTGTGCATAGGTCAAAGTTCTTGAAGCAGGCAGCAAAGGCGATGATTTTACAGTAAGAGCTGAGTGTTTAACTTCAACATTTGAAGAGTAGGAATCTGGTGAATCTGGTCTGTTGTCTTCAAACATTTGTGCAAGACAAGATTCTAAATCATCATTATCGGACATTGTTGAAAGAGGTGACGTGGGCCTTTTTTCAGAATATTGCAAGTAGTAGTTACAATGTTGACTGATTGTTGGACTTAACATCAGGGAAGAAGAATGAGGACATTGATGAACTGACACCACAGATTCTGGGGAGGATGCTCTAAAGTCTGCCAGCCAACTGTTCAAGAGTGAAAAGTCCAAACCAGGAGACACAAACTCTGGAGACAATGCTCTATTATCTGACAACAGATCCAGACTAAAATCAGATGAATGTGACTGAGAGGACACTGGTCTGATCTCATCAAACATAATTTCCAGACGCAAATCAGAATCTTCCCAGTCTGAAAATGCTGATTCTGGTGTAACCGACCTTTGCCCTAACAATTCCGCATTACATTCATTATGGGGACATCTGAACTGAGGAACAGGTGAGTCCGGAGAGAGCGGCCTAAATTCACCTTCAGACTCCAGCGATTCAGGAGACTGTGGCCTTAATTCCGCCACCCACTCGTCTAGAAGATAAAGGGTATGTTCTGTATCAGATGCTTCTGATAGCGAAGATGCAGAAGGCATAGTTCTCAAGTCACTACTTTGGAAGTCAAATAAAGTGTCACATTCGTTGTCATGTGTAAAGCCTCGCACAACCTGTGCATAGGTCAAAGTTCTTGAAGCAGGCAGCAAAGGCGATGATTTTACAGTAAGAGCTGAGTGTTTAACTTCAACATTTAAAGAATAGGAATCTGGTGAATCTGGTCTGTTGTCTTCAAACATTTGTGCAAGACAAGATTCTAAATCATCATTATCGGACATTGTTGAAAGAGGTGACGTGGGCCTATTTTCAGAATATTGCAAGTAGTAGTTACAATGTTGACTGATTGTTGGACTTAACATCAGGGAAGAAGAATGAGGACATTGATGAACTGACACCACAGATTCTGGGGAGGATGCTCTAAAGTCTGCCAGCCAACTGTTCAAGAGTGAAAAGTCCAAACCAGGAGACACAAACTCTGGAGACAACGCTCTATTATCTGACAACAGATCCAGACTAAAATCAGATGAATGTGACTGAGAGGACACTGGTCTGATCTCATCAAACATAATTTCCAGACGCAAATCAGAATCTTCCCAGTCTGAAAATGCTGATTCTGGTGTAACCGACCTTTGCCCTAACAATTCCGCATTACATTCATTATGGGGACATCTGAACTGAGGAACAGGTGAGTCCGGAGAGAGCAGCCTAAATTCACCTTCAGACTCCAGCGATTCAGGAGACTGTGGCCTTAATTCCGCCACCCACTCGTCTAGAAGATAAAGGGTATATTCTGTATCAGATGCTTCTAATGGCGAAGATGCAGAAGGCATAGTTCTCAAGTCACTACTTTGGAAGTCAAATAAAGTGTCACATTCGTTGTCATGTGTAAAGCCTCGCACAACCTGTGCATAGGTCAAAGTTCTTGAAGCAGGCAGCAAAGGCGATGATTTTACAGTAAGAGCTGAGTGTTTAACTTCAACATTTAAAGAATAGGAATCTGGTGAATCTGGTCTGTTGTCTTCAAACATTTGTGCAAGACAAGATTCTAAATCATCATTATCGGACATTGTTGAAAGAGGTGACGTGGGCCTATTTTCAGAATATTGCAAGTAGTAGTTACAATGTTGACTGATTGTTGGACTTAACATCAGGGAAGAAGAATGAGGACATTGATGAACTGACACCACAGATTCTGGGGAGGATGCTCTAAAGTCTGCCAGCCAACTGTTCAAGAGTGAAAAGTCCAAACCAGGAGACACAAACTCTGGAGACAACGCTCTATTATCTGACAACAGATCCAGACTAAAATCAGATGAATGTGACTGAGAGGACACTGGTCTGATCTCATCAAACATAATTTCCAGACGCAAATCAGAATCTTCCCAGTCTGAAAATGCTGATTCTGGTGTAACCGACCTTTGCCCTAACAATTCCGCATTACATTCATTATGGGGACATCTGAACTGAGGAACAGGTGAGTCCGGAGAGAGCGGCCTAAATTCACCTTCAGACTCCAGCGATTCAGGAGACTGTGGCCTTAATTCCGCCACCCACTCGTCTAGAAGATAAAGGGTATGTTCTGTATCAGATGCTTCTGATGGCGAAGATGCAGAAGGCATAGTTCTCAAGTCACTACTTTGGAAGTCAAATAAAGTGTCACATTTGTTGTCATGTGTAAAGCCTCGCACAACCTGTGCATAGGTCAAAGTTCTTGAAGCAGGCAGCAAAGGCGATGATTTTACAGTAAGAGCTGAGTGTTTAACTTCAACATTTGAAGAGTAGGAATCTGGTGAATCTGGTCTGTTGTCTTCAAACATTTGTGCAAGACAAGATTCTAAATCATCATTATCGGACATTGTTGAAAGAGGTGACGTGGGCCTTTTTTCAGAATATTGCAAGTAGTAGTTACAATGTTGACTGATTGTTGGACTTAACATCAGGGAAGAAGAATGAGGACATTGATGAACTGACACCACAGATTCTGGGGAGGATGCTCTAAAGTCTGCCAGCCAACTGTTCAAGAGTGAAAAGTCCAAACCAGGAGACACAAACTCTGGAGACAATGCTCTATTATCTGACAACAGATCCAGACTAAAATCAGATGAATGTGACTGAGAGGACACTGGTCTGATCTCATCAAACATAATTTCCAGACGCAAATCAGAATCTTCCCAGTCTGAAAATGCTGATTCTGGTGTAACCGACCTTTGCCCTAACAATTCCGCATTACATTCATTATGGGGACATCTGAACTGAGGAACAGGTGAGTCCGGAGAGAGCGGCCTAAATTCACCTTCAGACTCCAGCGATTCAGGAGACTGTGGCCTTAATTCCGCCACCCACTCGTCTAGAAGATAAAGGGTATGTTCTGTATCAGATGCTTCTGATAGCGAAGATGCAGAAGGCATAGTTCTCAAGTCACTACTTTGGAAGTCAAATAAAGTGTCACATTCGTTGTCATGTGTAAAGCCTCGCACAACCTGTGCATAGGTCAAAGTTCTTGAAGCAGGCAGCAAAGGCGATGATTTTACAGTAAGAGCTGAGTGTTTAACTTCAACATTTAAAGAATAGGAATCTGGTGAATCTGGTCTGTTGTCTTCAAACATTTGTGCAAGACAAGATTCTAAATCATCATTATCGGACATTGTTGAAAGAGGTGACGTGGGCCTATTTTCAGAATATTGCAAGTAGTAGTTACAATGTTGACTGATTGTTGGACTTAACATCAGGGAAGAAGAATGAGGACATTGATGAACTGACACCACAGATTCTGGGGAGGATGCTCTAAAGTCTGCCAGCCAACTGTTCAAGAGTGAAAAGTCCAAACCAGGAGACACAAACTCTGGAGACAACGCTCTATTATCTGACAACAGATCCAGACTAAAATCAGATGAATGTGACTGAGAGGACACTGGTCTGATCTCATCAAACATAATTTCCAGACGCAAATCAGAATCTTCCCAGTCTGAAAATGCTGATTCTGGTGTAACCGACCTTTGCCCTAACAATTCCGCATTACATTCATTATGGGGACATCTGAACTGAGGAACAGGTGAGTCCGGAGAGAGCAGCCTAAATTCACCTTCAGACTCCAGCGATTCAGGAGACTGTGGCCTTAATTCCGCCACCCACTCGTCTAGAAGATAAAGGGTATATTCTGTATCAGATGCTTCTAATGGCGAAGATGCAGAAGGCATAGTTCTCAAGTCACTACTTTGGAAGTCAAATAAAGTGTCACATTTGTTGTCATGTGTAAAGCCTCGCACAACCTGTGCATAGGTCAAAGTTCTTGAAGCAGGCAGCAAAGGCGATGATTTTACAGTAAGAGCTGAGTGTTTAACTTCAACATTTGAAGAGTAGGAATCTGGTGAATCTGGTCTGTTGTCTTCAAACATTTGTGCAAGACAAGATTCTAAATCATCATTATCGGACATTGTTGAAAGAGGTGACGTGGGCCTATTTTCAGAATATTGCAAGTAGTAGTTACAATGTTGACTGATTGTTGGACTTAACATCAGGGAAGAAGAATGAGGACATTGATGAACTGACACCACAGATTCTGGGGAGGATGCTCTAAAGTCTGCCAGCCAACTGTTCAAGAGTGAAAAGTCCAAACCAGGAGACACAAACTCTGGAGACAACGCTCTATTATCTGACAACAGATCCAGACTAAAATCAGATGAATGTGACTGAGAGGACACTGGTCTGATCTCATCAAACATAATTTCCAGACGCAAATCAGAATCTTCCCAGTCTGAAAATGCTGATTCTGGTGTAACCGACCTTTGCCCTAACAATTCCGCATTACATTCATTATGGGGACATCTGAACTGAGGAACAGGTGAGTCCGGAGAGAGCGGCCTAAATTCACCTTCAGACTCCAGCGATTCAGGAGACTGTGGCCTTAATTCCGCCACCCACTCGTCTAGAAGATAAAGGGTATGTTCTGTATCAGATGCTTCTGATGGCGAAGATGCAGAAGGCATAGTTCTCAAGTCACTACTTTGGAAGTCAAATAAAGTGTCACATTCGTTGTCATGTGTAAAGCCTCGCACAACCTGTGCATAGGTCAAAGTTCTTGAAGCAGGCAGCAAAGGCGATGATTTTACAGTAAGAGCTGAGTGTTTAACTTCAGC